>NC_092202.1:5313277-5658902 GCF_043641665.1 Enoplosus armatus | reverse complement strand
GCTCTTAAGAAGAACTGGTAAAACAACAAAATGTCAATCCAAACAGGTTGTCAGTACTTTTGGTTTGAGAGCCTCCCAGTGTTATTTTATTCAGCAAACTCAATGAAAATAAAGAAATCAGAATCAGAATCAGAAACTGTTTATTGCCAAGTAACATACATTACAAGGAATTTGCTGTGGTCTGAAGGTGCTATTGTTTTGATAACAAATAAGTAGAATATAAAAGCTAAAATAAGAATAAGAATAAAAATAGAAATAAGATAAGATAAATAACAACAGTGCAGTGACCAGAATAAAGTAAAGTAAAATCAACATACACGAGTTAGAGTAGGTTATGCATTTGAGTGTGTGATTTATTTATTTATTTTTATCTCTGAGCCATCAGAGTTCATAGTTGTCATAGCAACACTCCTCCTCCTCCTCCTTTTCCAAGAGACACCCAAGAGAAGAGGGGGTGGGCAGTGGGCGACTTTGGAGGCGGGCTATAGGCTGCCAATCCAATCAGAAGTTAGAAGCAGTACTGGTATTTTTTGTGCTATTATTCTATTGGCTGATCAAAAAAAATGTTTTTCTTAACTTTTGATTGGGTGGGTAAGACTCACATTTTACCCATAACCACTGTGGCACTGAGAGCACTCCATAGATCCTCACTGTACAGCCGTAGCTGCAAAATGAGTATCCAGCTGAAAGTAACTCCACCCAAAGGAGAGGAAAGGATCGTCTCTCTGTGCAGCAATGAAGAGCAGCTGAAGAAGATGACTGTACTACAATTAGAACAGAAAATTACTAGAGAACTGAAGATAGGTATGTGGAATGACTCTTTCTTACCTCTTTTGGGAGATTGGTTTTGGTCCTATTTGCTTGTCTGTTAGCAGGACATCTAACTAGAAATTACGTTCACATTGGGCGATTCTGAAGCGCATTATTTATGTTTAATGCCAACACTGAGCCAAAAATGTTTCCCTGCACTCAAAACAGAAAACATCACCATTCATCACTGCCATTTGAAGTTCATTAATTTGTACATTTGTAAATTGAAAGTGCTTCTGGGTCAATTTCATTAAAGGTTTTAAATGAATAAGATTAGATAAGATGTCTGCATCTTACCGGTTTCTATATCGACTGACCCTCGTTTAAAAGTGATGTTTCAACATGATTTCACAGAGCCTTTTGACACTTTTTCTACCTTGTGGCTGTTATGAAATGCTTACAATATTTGCATCTGCTTTAAGATGGCGGCGTGCGGATTATCTTCGGAAACAAGCCACTGGAGGAACAGAGCACTCTGGTGTCCTACGGGATCCGGCACATGTCTACCATTCACACGGTGCTGAAACTGCCCGGAGGCATCTGATGAAGAAAACACCGCACAGGCTCTCAACAAAACTACAATGAGACCAACAACATCGGTGTTCAAAACCAGCTCACCTCAACACATAAACAAATAAAGACATGTCAGTTATCTTTCAGAGTTCACTCTCTCTCACTTTCCTCTGCTAGTAGTCTGCCTGAGCTGTTGTAAGAATCACAGAATAAAGTATGTGGTGGGAGGTTGAGGACGGTAGGTGCGTTGGGGTACCCTTTATACTTTTCATACACGTAGTTAACCTCTGTTTAGAGACACTAGGATTATTGGTTGGTGCCACCTCTGTATTCCTTTTATTTTTTGTTATATTGATTTCTATTTGTGTGGCACGACCTGTCCTGGTCCTGTCCTCCCCCACAGTTTGAGAACTTTGTCATGTTTGTAAGTTTCGTTACAGAAAATAAACTACTTTCTTTTGTACTTCTACTCTGACTCCTTCAATTTCTCTGTCTATATATATATATACACAATATAAACATTGTTTTTAATCTTTCAAAATAGTTTTAATCTCTCAAAATACACCAATAAAATATACATGGGCCAACCAACCCCGCTCACATTTGACCCAGCTTTGTTGTAACTGCCTCACATTGTCAGTTTAGTTTCCAGCTGTCCACCTTGCTGTTTTTGGTTCCTACCTGCTGTAATAATAATAATAACAATAATAATAGTAATCCTACAGGCAGAACTAAGGACTCTCCATCTAGTGTTCCGTATGTCATAATTAATCAACACCTTGAAAGCGACGCGCCAGCTAAATTTAGATATTACACTTTTTCACAGTTGCTGAGACACATTTCCTTTTCTCAAAGCCATAAGCACCAAACTACATTCACAAAACATCTGACTACCTCCGATCATACACACAGCCAGTCAGTATGTAAACACTTCTGAGCAGTCATTACACACTACATCAAAACATGGAAAACACTGTCCAGGGCATGTAGCCACAGAAAAATGTCTAGTGTGTATACTGTAATGCATTTTCAACAAAAATATATATATATATTCACATTGGACATATTGTATACTGTAAGTACTGCAAGTAATACAGTATTGAATGTCTGCAGTATTCAGCACTTGCATAAAAATACAGTACTGCAGTTGCTGCTGTACACACTCACCTCTCTATCTGAGGTATTTTAAAGTATTATTATACATCTCAAACCAGCGGTGTTGCAAGGAATTAAACCCTCTCCTCTCCACTATTTATAATTTGTCAGTGGTGAAAGTACTGCACTTAGTACAATTTCTAGGTACTACTTCCATTTCCAGCTACTTTATACTTCTACTTCACTGCATTTAAGTGATCTGATTGCTTTTCAGATACAGATTTTACATTTGATCAGTTTATAAAATGTGATGCATTGTTATTATATATATATACACTATTATATATGATAATATAACAATGAAAGGGCCATTGTGCATAATGAATACTTTTACTTTTGATACTTAAAGTCCATTTAGCTAACAAGTATTTTTATCTTGTGGTATTGCTAGGAACCTATAAGGGCTCACTGCAGCCTCAGAGCTCCGCATCACTGCTACAATAGAAATAATTGATTCAAACCAATTGTATGTATTGTATTGTTTATTTATTTTTATTGTACAGGAAAACAAACATGTTTTTGTTATATATGGGGTGGACTGAAGCAAAATGATTCTCATGAAGAACAGAATAAAGTAGAGTTTTACGTACAGACAAGATTTCAGGCTCTAACCCTTATTGAAAGTTGATGATTGGCATTATGAACAACAATCTAAATAAAATAGAAAAGAAAAGCAGATGTGTGTTTGTATTTCATGAGATCACAATGTTGACATTGTGTCTAGGCACTCAGTGTTTCTTGCTGACTGGTGCAGCCGTCGTTATCACAGCGGTCTGAACGTGGAGACTGACCTTCCCATTCCCTCAAACACTGCCAGCAGAATACATATTTCCTTTTTTTGTCAGCTGTGCACACTGTGCACTGGACGCTCAGATTGTTGGTATCACTTCTCAGCACGCGAGAAGTGCAACCAGGACACTGTTAAGTGAAATTACACAGAATGAGATGGGTTTTTTTTAATGCACCCTTGTGCACAACATTTGTTTTTAAGAACAGTTTGTGAATAGTGCAATTGAGATACTTACTAATTTGACATCCAAGCAGTCCTGGGCAGCGTTACTGAACAGTTGCTTTTCGAAGTACGCCCTCTCTTCGTTGGTTAGAAGAGCCATTTTACAAACCTCCTCATAGGGCCACTCAACATCACAGCCAGTTTTGCACACAAATTTGCACTTACCCTTAGTCATCAAAAAGAAAATCAAAGAAAACAGTGAGAAAAACGTCAATTTCAACTTGCATCCTCAGATATATCGTTTTTGTTTGTTTCTCGCTGATCACTGTCTGTCTTTTACTATCACGTTTCTATACTCTGCATTTTGTCAGTGAGTTTTAGTCACTAAAACGTCTTTGAATTTCAGCCTACCTGGTCCAGCAACCTGCGACACCAGACGGTGAGGGACATCGGAGTGACGGCATGACCACAGGACATCTTTGCTCTGAGAGACTTGTAGTCGTTTGATTCAACTATGAGACACACAGGAACAAGAAGAGATGCGGAGTTTTATAAGATATAACTCAAAACTGCATACTTAAAAGTATGTGCAAAATATCTTATTAACGCTCGTTAATGTGACATTTGGTTACTCACAGTTTAAATCATCATCTCCATCCACAAATGTGAGTGTCGTGTCTTCAGGGTCATAACACTTCACCTGTTGTGCTGTCATTGTGCTGCTGATCTTGTAAGACTTCTCTCACTCAGACGAAACACCAGGGCTATGGCGGCTTTTTATTTGCTTGAAGTCACGTGATTCACAATTACCCCACGTGACGCAAATCGTAAAAACAACAAAACATGTATTTGGTTGCATTTTACAATCTAGTACACAACATTGTGAGTGGAAGCAGAGAGGAACGAATCACAAATGACCTGATAATTAATGAATCGTTAATGAGTTCCTGATGAACAGACAGGAGATAATGATGAGTTACTGGAGAACAGACTGGAGAAACTATGTTAATGAATGATTAGGTGATGATTAGTCCCATAACTATAAGTAAAGCAGGTAATGGTTCATCAGTAATGAATGAGGGGCTACAAGTTCAGCGCTACGACTTATGAAGAAAGTGGTTGTTATTCCGATTCACGGATACTTTTCATTCATACTTGTCATTAAAAAAAAAAAAAAAGGCTATTATACTTTATAAAAAATATATTATATGTACTTTCATGGAGATCCAGAGGCAGATTTCATTATAAAAAAACAAACAAACAGACAGGTTTTTATCAGTAAAATCAAATGAATTTAATGCGGATTTATTTATCTCTTTACGCAGCAGCTCGCTGATCACAACAACACACGTAAACACGATAAATAAGAGGACCGGTTGGTCTTCAGGACCGAGCAGCTGGAGGAATCATCCCTGCTGTTACACGATGGGACCCGACACATGTCCATCATCCACACACGGAGGCATCTGATGTGGACCAGACGCAGAAGAAAAATCCCACAGATCCCCTAAACTACACCGCCACATTTAGACCAATAATATATTATGACCTCAAAAACAAAAGGTTTTTCTGGTGTGATTTGATCGGCAGGAGAAACTGCTTGTATAGATGAATGTTGTTCGACTACATTCTGTCAACAGGTAGAAAAAGAACAGGAACAAAGAAGTGATCATAATATCCTGATTGAAGTACGATAAAGTAATTGTACTGCATTCTGGTGATTAATGCGGGGTGTGGGGGGGGCCATGTAGCATGACCTCATTCTTTTACTTTTCTGAGCCAAACATACTGTGAATGTCATTTGTTAAAATAGTGAAACACCAGATCACCACGCTGACGCACTCAGCGGAGACATGTCCTAAAATGAATAATACATTTCTCAGCATTTTATGTTTGACGGGTCATCTGCAGTGTTTAAAATGTGTTTGTCACTTAAGGCTGAAAAGCTGACCGAGATCCCCTGAATCTGAACTGAAATCATGTTCACGCGTTTATAGGAGTGACTACTTAATTTATGTATTTATTACATTTTATATTTACACTGGAAATAGAAAGAATGTCCAAATCAATGACAAGCATGACTGAGTTTTCGATTTGACTACAAAGCCTGACAAATATAGATGCAGTAAATGTACATCCCTGAACTTAAACCTTTTACTCTTCATTGGAACGATTATAGATCAAATGTTTGCGCATATGTGACACCAGAGCGTGCCAAGCGAGTCATCATGATTGAATGTGTCTGTCAATATATATCACTGGCGCTTGAAACCTATCCAAGATGTATTGTCTCTGTTTTTCTCACTCGTTGCTCATCAAAACGCAAGCTGCATGTTGTTAGACTGCATTCTGTCAGCAGGTAACAAAAACAAGATCAAGGAAGTGGTTTTGATATCCAACCAGTGACTGGAAGAAAAAAAAACACATTGAATACAGGAATGAAAAAAACAAGTGCGTGAAAAGTGCGACGAAGACCGCACTTCGTCGCCACGCAACAGGGACAGTGCAGATTAACACAGTGTAACCAAAAATAAATAAATGTAAGATAAAAAAAACAAACAATAAAACATCTTATAAGCGACTGAAACAGGCATCCAATTTAGCTGAAGATGCAATAAAGTTCGAGATCGAAACATTGGTCAGACATTTTTAACGTATGTGTAACTGCAATAATAATGTCATAGTTTACTTCAGGAGGTTTTAATTATTAGAAATGTTAGTTAAATCAGTTTTCTTTAGTTGTGAAATCTAGATGTAATGCTGCTGCAGCGGCTCCGACAAACACAACTGGTCTGTCTTCATGTCGCCTGTGTGACGTGAGGAAGGCTGTCGTTAATAAGAGTGTGAGACTTTGGGAGGGAGCCACCACCTCCTCTACACCTCACTGCCTCCATTAGGTGATGGCCAGCCGACAGTAAGTATTACCAGACTTCTCTCTAATCTCGGTTTACAAATAAAGTAGGATCCTTACTCGTGCCGTTTTAAAGTTATTCCAAGCAGCGATTTGTTTTGAATCTGTGCGGATATTTGATGTGTTTTTATTAATTACTGTAATCCGTCATTCACGGAAGCGTCGCAGACACGTCTGCTTTAAAGGGGAACGAAGTACCAAAACATCTTGAACGCAACACAGCCTCCAACTTTGTGAAGTTTAATAAGTTTCGGAGAAGTGCTTAATAAATGAGTTGTCGATAAGTTATTGAAAGCATTACTCTTCCACGTTTCAGATTGTTTTATGAATGACACAGTAATGAGAATAACTTGCGAGATTTTGCTGTTGCAACAACAATATTGATTGTGTTTATTATTTATTATATATTAGTCGTCTCATGCCGCGGCTCTGGAACGAGCTGGAGACATGAAACTTGGCCCAGTAACTGGAAATGATGTGCAAATGCTTCACATGAAATATGACTGCAATCGGCCAGATGGTGGCGCTGTAATCAACGTTCATAAATGCACATTTGGAAAGGCCACTTTCTGGGACCACCAAGTTCGATGGAAAAATCTGAAAAACAGTAATTTGACATCTGCTTTTGCATTGCGGGATCGAGATACACAATTCATAAATGAGCAAGATCGGTTGAAAAACATGGCCGCCATCAACCAACAAAACCTCGCCAATAGCTGGGCTTAGCAGGAAATTGGCCATAACTCATTGACCATTTTGCCACTCATCATAAATCTTAGTAGATATCTTCAGGCCCTGTTTGGGAATGGGTCTCCCAAAGCATTTTGACCCAGACCAAATGCCAATAAAACTCAAAATAAAACTTGTACCTCAAAATCCTGTTGATGGAATTTTGGTATCAACCAAAATCTGAAGTGTCATATTGATTGGTGGATGTGGGCGTGGTCTGTTAATGTTATCTCCTTTTTTTATGCCAACATGCATACAAATTCATTACATTAGCCTGGTCATGCATTCAAACTTCAAAGACAAGGAGCTACAGCGTCTCAGGGAAAAAGAAATGTGTTGAGTTTGGGGGGAAAAAAAGGTTGGCACTAACATACACACACTGTTGGTGTGTGTCAGAAACTCAGATTATGACATAAAAACCTGAAATGTTGTCCGCCTTTATAAACTGAGATATGATAACTTTTTGTCTTTAGGGAGATTCAAGAGGAAAGATGAAGAACTCTGGAAAACGATCTCTGGAAGACGGAAGGGCAGCAGAGAGGAAGAAACAAAAAGGTAATAAAGATGCAGGTGAAGTACAAAAGAGGATTTCAGGCAACTTGGTGGATAGAAAGCAAAAATAAAAGTAAAAGATGATCCACAATGTACAGCAGAGTCCATCCTGAATAAAGTGTAAAGAAAATAGTTAGATTGATGGATATTTAATACAACGAGTGTCGATGCAAAGACACAATAAACTTACTGTACATAGCTTGTCAGGATATGTATAATTATTTCATTTACAAGCATTTTAAAATATCAATAATACTGGTGGCAGTGGTCTCCTGTTTTTTGTACATTCTGTCTAACTCTGATATCTATAAGTGAATGGAGACGGTGTCATGACACTGTGTTTGTCTTTCTTTTAAGTGACTCAGCCACAGAAACTTCATCATGGCCTGTATAATCAGGGCGCCACGTGTTACCTCAACAGTGTCCTGCAAGTTCTCTTCACGACCACAGAGATCCACGACAGGTTTGAAACAGCTGCTTTCATCTGCAAAACATTGCTTTTATAGAGTGAGACATCTGGGTGTATCCAGTAAGAGGTGCTGTTGGGTGCGGAGACAATCCATCTAAAAGGAAAAAGAAAATCAAAAGTATTCTAATCTTTGGTTTGGGAATATACTAATATGTTTTAGAAGTTTTCAGGTGAACCACGAAGCTAACATGAGCTTCTCTAATTTAAGGTGCCGCACATGAGGTTACAGGCTTTTCCAGTTCAATAACATTAACAAACATTCATGTGCTGGTAGAATCCAAAGCTTGTAACCTTATATTTAGCCCTCGTTATGGGACTGTTCTCACCTCAGACACCAAATACTGCAATCACAGAATCAAGTGGTTCATCAGTGATGATGTTAAAACATGAGGTAAACACTCTCTAATAAACGACCCTCTTCCTAAAGGTTGCATCCAAAATCACAGGTCACAAATCAAGAGCTGAGAAACATCTTTGAAAAACTGGAACAAAGAACATGTGGAACAGAAAACCTCACGAGGAGTTTGGACATTAAAAATGGTAAGTTGGCCAGTGATCAATGGAAAAACATTAAAGAGCAACAGGACGGAAAGTCACGTGGCAGCTTCTCTGAAACGCAGTGGTGAAGTTACTGCATTAAATCTGACAAATCATTCCGCAGTGAATGAACAACGGGACGCGGCTGAATGCCTGGAGTTGATTCTACGTAAGATCAGCCCACGGGCCTCTGAGGTGAGCACTTGTGAAATCTATACTACAGCTTACTGGTCAACAAATCAGAAAGCTGCGTGCTATAAGTGAAATTTCTATCTCAAGGTTTTCCTAGGAGAGCTGAGATACACAACAAAGTGCTCCAAAGGCCACAGCATCAATGAAGAGACAAATCCATTCTGGACTCTTCCACTGTCACTGAAAGACGCCCATGATACAACCCTCTGTGTGGTAAACAGCCATTATTAGTGTTATTTCATGTTTTGTTAAATTTCCCTATTTATTTTCTCACTTTCAAAAGGGTTTATTTACATAATGCTTGTATATTGTTTGTTTTTTGCGTGCCCAAATGCTGTTCTTATTAATGACTTATAACTGATATATAAAGCATTAGTATTAGCAGTAAAAGGCATTAATTACAGCTTATAAACCCTTGTGCCTGGTGCCTTATTGGCACCAATTAATTGGTATGATAAATAGGAAGTTGGATTCATAAAAGTATAGACTACCTGTCAGAGTAGTTGCATTGCAAGTCTCAGTCAAATAATATCAACACAGTAATTCATCTAGTGATCATACATATAAATTCCACAAGAGTAAAGCAGTTAGTCCATCAGTAACTTTCAACAAATAATATAATATTATAAAAAATAACATAATATAAATGAACATATCACAAGTCAACAATCACAAAATAGATAATTAAAGGAGCTTCTACAGATAATGTTCAGCTTTTGGGGAGCAGATGAAAGATGGTTGTCAATATTTGCCTGGTCACAGATCAACAATGTCAATTATACTTTAACAGAAATTATCACACCATTTGTGTTTTTACAGCAAAGAGGCCTTGAAAGTATTTTCCAGACAAAGTCATTCAGAGGAGACAACATGGTGTATTGCAACGAATGTAAAAAGAAAACAGAGGCGACCAGCGTGAGTTTTCAAACACCAAATGACCAAATGTTGTAGTGGAATCTAATGAACTCTTTGTATACATTTGTATTGTTTGTTTACAACACTGTTAATCAAAACCTGTAGTGTTGAATGATGTTTCTTGTGTTATTCAGGGATGTGAGATGGTGAAATCTCCTCAGATTTTGACTCTGCTCCTCAAGAGATTTGACTTTGACTACGACACCATGTCACATGTCAAGTCAAACTGCTACGTGGACGTGCCACATGCGTTACAAATAAAGGCAAGGAAACTTATTTTTTTTTATACGTGATTCATATCTGAATGATGGTCCTTTCATTTTAAAATAATTTCTGTGTTCTTGCCTGTAGAACAAGACGTACAAACTGTACGGGATGGTGAATCACATGGGCAGTCTAAGAGGTGGACATTACACAGCCACCGTCCTGTCCAATGAGGACCAAACCTGGTATGAGTTTGACGACGCTCACGTCAAAAAGGTGAGAATTCATTTAACACATCTGCGTATTCAAAACCTTCAAAAATGCAAATATTAAATCGACATTTGTTGAATGTTCTTGTTTTTGCTGAATGGTGCAGGTTAAAGAACAGCCATTTGCAAAAAGCGGGACTTACAAGTACGTTCCATTAATTCCACTTTATCAAGTCTGACAAAACAATCTTACCACACGGTCCGTTTAGTAGCTGTGCCGGAGCTTTCGATCTTATCACACAATCTTTATCGGCTGGCAGAGTTTGCCCAGATTTCATGGAATAGTGGAAGTTCAATTTTCCCTTTTTTTTTGAGCACTTTAAGGACATCTCTTCAAGTTGCTGAGAAGATCATGTGATCGAGTGTTAAATGGACCTTGTAGTGAGATTGTTTTGTCAACTACTGTTTCCAAGGTCTGAATGATATCTTATTTTCTATCTGGAAATGTTTACTGTATGTTCTCAACTTTTTGCTGTTCCATGAATAATTCAAATGTATTTTTCAACAGTTCCAGCACTGCATATCTGCTCGTGTACAGAGGTAAGATCACCAGACTACATCCAGAAATCATTGTGATATTAACAGATAATAAATCAATACATAACTTCCCCTCTCTGCTCTAAAGCCTCAGGGAGTCTGAGAGACAAGGTGAAAGAACGACAGGGTGAAATCCATCATCTGGAGGAACAGAGGCAATACAGACTGGAACATAAAAGAACATTCAAAGAAAGGGACGCAGATTATAAAGAAATCAGACAAAATCAAGAGAGTCGAGGACAGACGAGAAAAGAGAGGAAGAAAGAGGCACTCAGCCATCAGGTTCGGGGAGAGGAGCGTGATGAAATACGTGAAATGAATGTTTCAACCTTGAACAGGAACGTAATAGAAGAAGAAGCTCTCCTCCATCAAAACCAAAACACGAGCTACTCCAGTAAACACCTGGACAGCCGCACAACGCCAGAGGAGAGGACACAAAGGAGCAAAAAAGAGGAAGGTGATGAAAAAGGGTACAAACCTCTTTTGATCCCTTTTTTTTTTTTTTTTTTTAACGCATTTAAGTTCAAGTGTTTGTCTGAGAAAAAAATCATTTCTGTCTTATTTTCCCAACAGATGGGAATTGTCCACAACTCTGCAAGAGTTCAACTAACATCAGGAAGAATCCTCTTTTGATTGCCCTCATCGTTCTTGGTTGTGCGTTAATTGTGATACTTCCTGTTGTACTAACAACTCTGAAAAAACCCTGATCGAGAGAGAAGATGGGTTCAGACATGTCAAACAGTAAGGTGATCATGAACAATAATAGCTGTTTATGTTATTAATCGTTTGCTTCTTAATTTGTGTATGCCGTTTATTGAACCATGTGAATGATTAAGAGACACAATCAAGTTTTGCCATGTTTTCTCATTATGCTATTTCAGTATCACGTAGTATCATTATGTTTGGCCAGCTGAGTAAGGCCCACAGCAAATAATGTTCATATTCAATAAAAAATTAATAAATGAATATTAAAATGATAATTTATCCTGAGGAAAAAACAAGCCGTCAAAACCACAGTTTCTTGGAGTCTGTCAGCACTGAAGGTTTATACTCTAAAGGCAGTGTTTGCTACACATCAGTGTGATCCTCTGGGGCAGTGTGGATCCTGACCCTGCAGGGGCAACATTTCCGGTAAGACACCAGGACTGCAGCCAGGAGACACCCAGCAGCGATGCCGAGCGCTGTGACTACAGTGAGGTCTGGAAGAGGTCTGAGGCCGGACCAGGTCCCGTTCTGGGCTGAAGCTAAAGTCTCATGGGGATCACTGACCAAAAAGCAATGAAGTAAAGTTAGTATGAGTTCCAGGTTACTATAAAGCAAGAGGGTGCTTGTTTGAAGTCATACTCACCTTGTGATAGAAGCAGGAAATGTACTGACGTCGTCTGAGGGAGGAGTAATGTCAGCATAGACACATAACCTCCGGTCAGGACAGGAAACTGAACCCTGGTATCCTTTTACCTAACAGCAAAGACAGAATAGATCATATGATTACATTTCAAATGATGACTGGGGATCTGTTTGGTGCTGTACGCAGCACTTTAAAACACCTAAACTAATTCTGAATAGTGGAGTAAACGTATATTTCTTTGCACCACTCTGCTTACAGTTATGTGTCAAATATATTTTCATTGAGCAGCCTCCTAAATGTTGCACATGTAACAACAAAACGCAGACACCTTGGCCCTGATTATATATTACATATTTAAATCTCAGACGCACCTCTCAACAACTCCACTGATGTATACTGTAGTATGTTATGTCATGTTACCTGCATGGTGCCCCCTGCTGGACAGTCCACCCACTCCGAGCTAGACACCTGGACTTGGTACCGGTTTGGTCCAGTACACCTGTGTCTGTAACAACGTCCCTCCACAGACCTGCTGGACAAAAGAGACTGACTCTGGTCCTAAAAGAGAGACGGGTGGAGAAAGAAGAAATTCATGTTTAACAAAGGAAACAGTTGGTGACAAGCATTCACACACACACACACACACACACACACACACACACCTGTCTGGTCAGGCTGGAGAAGAAGCAACGGCTGTCAAAGCCAAAGATCTCACCGCTCCAATCCTCTTCTCCAATCCGTCTGCCATTTTCCTCTTTCCAACATTCACTCTGAAGGACAAGAGGAGGAAAACATGTGGTGCTGCAGTGGCAATAAAATGCCACAGACTGCAACTGAAGGCACAAGAAATAGAAATGACCCCATATTTCTACTTCACAGAATTGGAAAATCCAGATGTGAAGAATGTGTCTTTTTGGACATTTTGAGATAAAAAAAAAAAAAAAAAAAAAAAAACACCCCTGGCGATGCAAAATGAGTTAAAAATATTTCCTTTATTCTACAATCTGAGGGATATTGTTTTGGTGAAGATTATTTTTTAAGAAAATGACGAGAGGAAATCAAACTTACTCCATTCCTGAGGGGTTTATACACTCTGCATCCCTCCAGGTATTCATCAGTCTGGCACTCCCCCTTGTGGAGGTGAAGATAATGACACCCAAATCCACTGAGAAGAAGGAATAATGCAGACATTAGTGCTGGAAATTTAGCAGGAAAAGAAAAAAAATGACCCACATTCCACAAATGTATAATATAATTATAAATCTACCTGCCAGTGCAGAAAAAGGATGAGGACTTGTCCCGACAGGTTGACAGGGAACCGAACACGGCTCCTTCACCTATAAAAAACACACACACATTTATCATTCAGTTTTACAACTGCAGCATTTGTGTGTCTACTTTCTACTTTCATCTTCCCTCACCATCTCCCCAGACTAGACTGTGTGCCCGGCTCAGGTCGACAGTGTACCAGCCTGTATCCTGTAATGCAGCCAAGGTGGCCGGGTCGATCCGGACTGTGGACGAGTCCCCCAGCACCGCCGCCATGATGGAGCCCTGCAGGACCCGGGACTCCCAGTGCGAGGACACTCTGCCTGGAGGTACATCCTGAAGAAAGAAAGTGTAAAATGTGAGGAGAGCATGTGATATATCTGGAAATGGGTTCAGTTGGAGCTGCTCGGTACCAGGTTCTCCAGCGGACCCCCTAGCTCAGGGTCAGCGGATCCCAGGTGCTTCTGCAGGGCTGAGATAACGGAAGGGGTGTAAATCCTCATCTGTCCAGATCCATCAGAGTGAGTCACTTTGCCTCGAGGAGAACAGTCAGCAGCCACTGCAGCACAACTCAAAGAAAAACACATTAGAGGAACCGTTTTCAAGTCAAGACATTATATAGAATGTATTATATAGTTTGTTTTTCCATTTCCAATATGTCTCATCTGTCTTTCATTTATTAATCTGTAATTTCTCATGTAAAGCACATTGTAACTGTGTTTCAAATAGTTTATTAGGCTATTATTATTATTGTTATTCAACCACTTTTAACTCATTTATATGGCTCGTTTTGTGTAGCTTAAATTAGGTTTTTATGGTGTTGCTTGTTTTCTATCTGCAACTTTTATGTCTCCCTTGCTTTTGTTTCCTCCTCAAGGACTTCCACTCTTGCAAATAAAGACTCTTGATGATCAAAGTAAAAAAGTAAAATTAAAATAAAATAGTGCGATTAAAGGATGAATGTTGGGTAAGTGCAAGAAATCGTTTCTTGTTTTTAATATTTGACTGTCAATTCACACCATTTTACATTTGGCTAAATTACGCTAAACAACAAAACAAATGAGGAAATTACGCACTATTATATAATGATGTTTTACCACATATTTATTATTAGTATTTAAGTGACATAAAATATCAAAATATCTTTAGAAACCTTGAGAAGTGGACGAACAGTCTCTCCAGGTGTGGAAGAGATCTTTAGAGAAACCAAGTGCATGAAACAGCTCATGGATCACAGTCTGGAAAACAGACGAGCAACACGTCAACACACAATTAGAAACTGTCTGAAGTATTATTATTATTAATATTATTAATTGTACCTGTATAGCAGCCTGGTGGCTGTATGTGGCTCCTGTCAGTCTGTCCCTGCAGATGACCACCACCCCGGCCACGGGTCTTCCACGGGTGTCCGTCTGGCAGTGGACAGCGTAGGCCAACACATGAGGCTGAGGGGGGGAACAGAGGAGGAGGAGGGTCGTGTGAGGACAGCTGCAAATACTTTTCATCCCAGTGCAACAGAAGAAACTTTGATCCTAAAATAATGAAGGTGGACGTATTAATCTAGCATATTTTATTTTATTTTATTATAAAAAATATGTATCACTGAATGAAAGTTTCAACATTCGCTGTTGTAATAATCTGATGTCGGGAAATGTTTTCCAAAGTACAGACAATGTTTTAATGCAGCCATATCTTTGTTTTTTTCTTTAATTTGCTTACAAAAACAGCAGCAACAGACAAACACACACAGTGCTCCAGGAGAAACTGAAACTCAAAGAAAGTAAAAGGGAGAAAAGTCATAATGCTGTTATAAATACTGTTTGACAGGTGATCTCTGGGATTTGAGGGCAAACAAAATCAAAGCAGTGAGAGCAGTAGTGTTAGTAGTAGTAGAGACAGTAGTGGTTTATTATTCTAAAAGGTCATAACACAGTAAAGCCAGTTATCTTATGACTTTAGCCTTTTGTTTGTTTGTTTCTGCTATATTAATTTCCACCTTTAACTAGTTACTTTAAAACACTCCTCAGATATGTTTTAATATGAAAGATCTCAGTGGGTCTTTACCTCGGCTCTACACTTGTCAGTGGCCTGCACGTGGAGGTACAGCAGGAAGTCGGTGTCGGGGAGTCCAGCACCTTCAGGGCGGAGCTCAGTCCTGCGGGGCAAATCAGCCTCCATGTAAACATCACATCCAGCCAGATGATCGTCTGGGATCTGTTGATAACACGAATGGCAAACAACGCTTCAACATATTTCATTGAGCAATTCATTCGTAACAAAATCCTTCAGACTGATGCTTACTGTCACATCCAGACAGGTCTCAGATCTGTAGTTGTTGTTGGCTCGACCGCACCTGAAGGAAGAAAACATCCTAAACATTTCAGTTCCTTTGGATAAACTGGACTAACGGGAAAATGTATATACAGTCATGAAACTAAAAACACACAAGAGATCATTTTAAAGATAAACCAGATGCACATCTGGTTAAAGAGTGTGTTTGAACCACACACACACACACACACACTATACACACCTGTTGTAGTTAGCAGTACTTGAATTCCTCCAGAGAAACTTGCAGTATTTGTTGACGTCTCTGCTGAGCAGCAACGGACCCAGTACTCTGTTCACTATTGAAAGGTCATCAGTTCATGATAGCACATGTAAGTCTGTGTGTGTGTGTGTGTGTGTGTGTGTGTGTGTGTGTGTGTGTGTGTGTGTTGGGGGAGTCTGTTTTTCACCTGACAGTAAAGAAGACACCATCCTCACTGCTTCCTCCACTGCTGCCGCCAGCCTCTCTTTCTCAGTCTCTGATAGGTTGTTGCTCTCCCTTGGAATCCAGGTCCGGATCCTGATTGGCTGTGGAGAGGTAGGAGTGGGCGGGGCTTTCACTGACATGCCACGCAGAGGTGACGCCATCAGTCCTAAATGGTTGGTCTGCTGCCCGGCCTGGGCTCCGAGTCTGAGCTCGTTGGGTGGGCTGTCTGCAGCTCGGACCACCCTGGTCTGGGCCTGAACCTCATCAAAGATGCACTTCTGCAGGGCTCCGGAGAGCTCCACCACCATTACAGCCAGCATCCCCACCCAGAGTCTCTGGGATGGAGGTAAAACCATAATTACAGCTGGAACCTATTTCAGGGTCACAGCGAGAATGATGATCAGTTGTTGGACATTTTGTCTGAGGAGCTTTTCTGAGCTGCAGGATACGTTCATTCAAAGAGACGCACGGCTGTGGTGGATCAAACTAACCCGTGTGACAGTGACACTTAAACTAATGTCCAATGTTGATGGGGTGCTGCAGACAAATGACACATTAAAAGGTTCTCTTTTTATTGATTATTCCACGATTAAAGTCTCCTTTATCCTTTGTGCTCCTTCATACATGTATTTTATTTTGTAAAGTAGCCTATTTGGATTGATAATAGTAAATGTTGAGGACACTGAGGTCACTTCCTCTGTACTTTTGTCTGAATTATATTCTACAAGTAAAAAACAAATGCTTAATATATCTAGATGTTGCTTTTTTTATGCCAACACATAAATAAATAAATAAAGTATTTAGTGTTTCCCCACCAGGTAGTTTGGAGAAAGCTTCACAGCAGTATTTAGACCTTCATGTTGGCAAATAAAACTTAATGTAAAAATATAACAGAACAGTTAATGGAATAAAATTAAATATGAGCATCAGGAGGAACCTGGACTCATGACCTCAGTATAATGTCCTGGCAACAGCTATAGATGACTTTTCCCAACTCAACACTAAATGCAGATCATTTAAAAAAAAATGTTTTTATTCGCCCCACCACATAAATGGAAAGAGTTCAAGTTACTATGCTAAAGCTACGCGACATCAGGCTGTTTAGCTTACTCATTTTACAGCATATTGTACATCACATTTGCAATGTTAAGCATTAGTCAAAATGGTACACAGTACGCAAGTCAAACGTCGAATTATAGGTCACTTTAAAAAGGTGGATCTAATGTGCTGGACTCACACAAAGCAGAAAATATGAAAATATATCAAAAACGCAGTCAGAATAGCTCTGCTGTAAGGACTGTGGCCAATGGCTGTTAAATGCAGAGCAGATTTCAGCTTCAACAATCCACTTTCTTGCAGCATTAATCAATAATCAGTTAAATCAAATGTATTCATTATAATTACCTGGTGGGCAAATGCAACCTCAGTCCTTCCATGTAGTCTCAATCCTCAACGCAGCTTCATTTGTTCTGTTTTCACCTTTTTATCCAGCGCACCAGAGTGAGGACCTGAACTTCCAGAACAACCACAGAGGGGCTCTCGCAGGAGTCTGTGAATCTCCACAGGACTTTTGAATACAAAGCACAATGAAATGACAAAATACTGGAAGAAAAGACACCCGACATCGCAAACACCTAACCCCCCACCCACACACACACACACACAAAAACACACAGTACCCAACACCTAAAAGTGCAAATTGTTTAATCTCAGCCACATGTTTTACTTATATACAGTGAAGTTGACCCTAATAAACCATGAAATCACTTTCTCTCTTATTTACCTCATTACATTTCAAATTTAAAACTTCTGGCTACTCCACGTCGACCCTAATACATTCAACAAAGCAAAACAGAACAACTTAAGAGAAAAAGAAAAAAGAGAGAGAAGTAACTTACTGAAATAAAAACACCATAAAATGTAACATAATACAAAATGGCACACCACAAGTCTGTTGTGTCAAAATATGACGATCGATTCCCCTCAAGGGTTGAAGATTCAAGTTGAGGTTATTTTGTGAATTCAGGGTCCCTTTCATCACTAGGGCGCCACATCACCCTGTGCACACTACACACAAACACATAAATCAGGCACCGAAGAGATTGTCTTTTGGCACATTTGCTTTTGTAGATTACATACATTCACTTGGGAAGGGTACACGTGTGTGTGTGTGTGTGTGTGGACTGTTGCAATCAATGTGCACTAAAATAGGGGTCCCAAAAAGTTATTGCCAGCTTGTAGAGTAGACATGCATTTTTTTTTCATGTTATAGCAAAGCCACTGATGTGTCGGTGCGTGCTATGTGCCTCCGTGTGTTTAGGTGTGCAGTGTGTATCTCAGGAATCATCGAAATCTCCTCAAGCCATCTACAGGAAACTCCTCAAAAAGGCACTTAAATAGGGGAAATTATACTTTTTTTTATAACCATCTGTGATATAACACGAGACTGGATGCAAGTGGCAGAAGAATGTGGAGACAATCCACATCTACAAACATACTCCACTGTCTATGTAAGACTAAAATGCAAATGCATTCACACAGTTGCAGTCATACAAACACAATATTTTCCATCATGTCATCTAGAAATCATTCAATCTGACAGTAACCTGCCTCAGTTTCTGGATAGGGAAGATTCTTCTGTGCAAAAGTTTACCTTCATTGTGCAGCCTAGCATTAATTAAGTGCACATCCAATAATCTTACTCTCAAACATCCATGCTTTTCGTCTAAAACATAAACTTTTCTCAAGGGAGGTCTTTAAAAAGAAAAAAAAAAAAAGTCAAATACTTGACTCCATAAGTCAACAAATCCAACTCAATTTCAAAAAAGGCACCAGACTTGCACAGTGAGGGTGAGTCTCAGCCACTCATGTGCTTAAGTTCAAACAAATGTGGAAAGACTGGGTTTCAGTTATTATCAGTGAGTGAAGGAGATAAAGACGGGGTGAGGGGTGGGTGAGGTGAAGTCATTCAGGTGAGCATGGGCACGTCATCCTCTGAAGTGGTGTCTTCAGACAGGGGGATAAGCAGCACCTCGTCATCTGAGGAGGACGAGGAGGAGGAGAAAGAAGGGGAGGCAGAGAGGGGCATGGAGTTGGTGGAGGAGGAGGGCGAGGCTCTGAAGAGGGAGATACTCAGGCCCAGCGTGTGGAAGATGGAGGCCAGAGATGGGCTGCTCGGGGGGACGGCGACGGGAGGTGTGCGAGAGGCTGAGGGAGGAGCTGGGGGAGCGTACGGAGGCGGAGGTGGGGAAGCAACAGACGGCAGTAGAGGAGGTGGTGCTTCCTGCTGCTGCTGCTCTGACTGAGCCAACAAGCCAAGTTTCTGAGGCACTGGCTGGTTGACCGCCTCCACAGCCGTCGAGGAGCTCGTGGGAGTGGAGTGAGCTGGTTCCTGACCGGAAGGAGCGGCGTATGACTGCTGCTGGCTGGAGCTCGACGCCTGACTCGGCCTGGAGGGAGGTCTGGGGATTAGACCCCACCTCCTCATGCGGCGAACAGCCCGGCGGACGAATCGGGGCCTGCGTCTGCGGTGTGGGGAGTTGGCGGCATCCTGACGGAGGAGCTGGAGAATTCCCCTCAGAGAAAGAGACGAGGTCTGACAAGGAGGAGGATGTAGAGAAACGGAGAGCAAATCAGTTAAAATACCTTCTAACACGTTTGCTCAATATCCTAAAGTGGTATTAAACCATTTGAGCTGGCTTTGTTTTAGACACTTAATCCCTCCGCTGTCCTCACCAACTAATAATAAAACACTTAGTGTGAACCTGCATGGTAACAGCACATTAACTCTATCTTAACACTTTTCCTACTTCGGCCTACACAGCCTGCTGGGGAGTAATAAGGCTCCTAAAGTGGAGCATATGACTTAAAGACAGATAAAACAAAGGCTACAATAGATTACTGGCTGAAGAGCCGAGGGATGATCATTCCAATGAATGAATATATTGTCAAAGTGCCCCGTTTTCAGTTTATAAGACATGGGGTTTTTATACACACTCCTTTCTTTCAAACTTTAAAGCATTTAAATGATTTGCGATGGTCCTTTACAACTCTGGGGGATGGTGTTTGGCATTACCATGGCTTTAAGTAAGGGGTTTGATTCCCACTGTAGGTAAAAAAAAAAAAATCTATTTCTTGTGGTGCTCTTTTCTCTCACCTCATTGGGGTTTTCTGTGGGGAAGTCCTCCACTGGGGGGATGATGCCCTGGGCAATCAGCTGACCGTAGGAGGGAGGAGCCTGCTGCTGGATCAGCTCCGCTTCCTGGCGGCTGATTGGAGCAAACAAGCTGCCAGAAAGCAGACACCTTAAGATGCATTCTCACACACACTTTTCGACAGATGTATACAGTATACTGACCTTTATGATATATTTATCTATCTTTACATTACCACCAACAACTCACACCACACAGTGTTTGTTTTTGTTATATGAAAGTTATTGTTTCCACTTCATAAAAGATGCTGTACATCATTTAAAAGTTACATTTGTAGAAGAGTACATTATGACATAACCCACTTTAGCTGAGACAAATTGCACGTGGGAAGCTGAGTTTACAACAACAACAACATGGAAGTTGTTGTTTCTCTTGTCATAAAAAGTACACAGTGTACTGGCTGTGTTGTGAGAAGTTCTGCTATGTGTTTGAGAGGTGCTGTCTGGTAGTGCTGGCAACAATTGAAGCTAATAGTAAGGAAAACAAACTCGTGACTCACTGTCTCAGATTATTAGCACAAAATCTGGCTGAGGTATCGCCATGAATCACCCCTGAAGAAATCCCTATTATGCTGCATCAAAGGAGCAAAGAGATATTCTAAAAAGCTAGTGTCCGGAAAGCAAACATGCTTTGGTTACAGAACTGAAGATAAAATGTATAAACTGTTACCTGTACTCCCTGGTCCTGAGCGAGTACAGTTTACAGGTGCAGCCCATGGCGATAACCAGCAGAAGCCCACAGACAAGGCTTCCCACTGTTGCCGCGGTGATGACCTTGCGGGGCAGGATGACGGTGCAGTCGAGCTCGTCTGTCCCGTCCTTACAGTCTACCTGGCCGTCACAGCGCCAGCTCTCAAACACACACCTGCAGACGGGACAATGGGCCATTTGTGTTAGAGTTTCAGTTTCACATGACGTTGCATCCTGAGGGGTGCGTTATGACCCCTAATAACACCACATGATCGTAAACCAGCCATGGCACCTGATTAGATACTGTAATAGTAATATTAGATACATTAGAAAAGATGTTATGAATAATTTTATAAGCTATTGTTAGACTTGAAACAAGATGTTGTATTCAATACATGCAGTGAATCCAACAGTTAAGTATGGATTTTATTCAAATATTGTTGAACAACGCAGTGCTGTGGCTCATGAGCTGAGATTGTACCTTTAGTTGTTTTTAAAGCTACATAGTTACATTCTACTTTTTGTGTTATATATAAAATATAAAAGTTTGCAGTACGTTTACAGAATCCAACAATACACTGACAATGGAAACATAAGGCTCATTCTCAGCGCTTATTCATTACACTCCAAGATAATGTGCATTTTACTGAAATGCAACACAACTACATAGAGTTTGTTAGATGGTCATATTTCTTTCACACACCCTCTGACTCACACACTTTATAACCAAGACACACCTAGCTCTGATACTCAACTAACCTGACCACAATGAAGACACAAACCATTCAAGCTCCTTTGGCAACACAACCTCTATAAAAACAAAACAAAACAATAGGAGCTGAACAGCTACTAAATGGACCTTGAAGGGAGACTGTTTTGGCATCTGCTGCTTTCAAGGTCAAGAATAAGTTTTGAATATCAATATCAACGCAACTGCACTGAGAAGAAAAATGTCCTCTCTGAGCCAAAGAGTCTGAAACTCTCACACATACTGACCTGTCGCTGTCACAATGAAAGGTACCCGGCTGGCACACGGTGCAGTCCCTCTCGTCGCTACCATCAGCGCAGTACAGCTGGTAGTTGCATCTCTCTGTGACGGGGTAGCACACCGGTCTGCCAGCAAAGTGACTGGATGCCACCGCTCTCTGCCCTGCCACTCCGCAGGCAAACTGATTCGGAGTGCAACCCCGGCAACCCACCTCGTCCTTCCCCGTCTCAGGACAGTCCCATTTCCCGTCGCAGCGTTGCTCCTGGGTAAAGCAACCTCCCGCTGCTCCCCCACACCGGCCCTCCCATGGGGGGCAGTAGGTCCCGACGTGGAACGTAGCATTGAAGCCGCTCCCCTCTGAGCCAGGAAGAGTTTTGTACGTCAACGACAGCAGACCAGTATGGGATTCAACTTGGACTGATTTGTAATTGGAGGCGCTGGTGATCTGTCAAAATGCAGGAGGGAAACATCAAGTTACCAAAAGGTCTTTCATAATTGTTATTATAATATTTTCTTTTTAAAAAAAAAGGCGTAGGATCCAATGAATGTTTGAATAATTTCTTAGTTAAAGAAACTCACAATTTTAATAACATCTCCTTTGCCTTGCTCTTTGTTGAACACAGTGAGTCTATCCCCGGACCCCAACACCAGCTGCTGCAGGTCCAGTCTCAGTGGCCTTGAGTCCTGAGGGTCCAGAGTCCAGACACAGAACAGCGCGGGGCCCCGGACGGCTGGAGGGGAGAAGGTCCCATAGAAGGTCTGGAGAAGCCCTCCACAGGGCCACTCAATGGGAGTGGGCGTCACAGCGATCTCCCTGTGAGTCTGAGGCTGCTCTCGATCCACCTGGGCCTCCTCCACCGCCCTCTCCTTCAGCAGCGCCCACAGATCAGAATCGGTATCCCTCTCAGGTGTCTTATCTACAGCCATACGTTTCTCTGAGTCCCTATCATGGTTCTTCTCAGTGTACATCTCTGCTTGGGCATCTTCTTTCGGTGTGCTGCCATATTTTGGGGGTTCTAGGGTGTCCACTTCTGCACCACAGCCATGTTCATCTGTGCCGAGGCCGCCACCTTCATCGAGACACTCCACCTGGCCATTACAGCGCCAAGAGAGGGGAAGGCAGCGGCCCCCCAAGCACTCAAAGGATGTTTCTGGGCATTCACCAGAGTCTAGAGGTGTTGCAGAAGAAGTGGATGAAAGATGTAAAAGACAGGATTTAAGATTTTTCCTTGTCACGATAGATGGGGGCAGCACAAATGTTTAAAGAAAACATGTTTAAGAAAAAGATGCTATCATACCTCTGGCGTAGTTCAAGATAAAAGATGACACAGGGAACAGATGTGGGAGGAAGTGGTGCATCAATGTAATATTTCCCCCAAGGAACTCCATTGGTTGCGGTAACTTGGAGCCGCAAAGGACAACCGGCTCACCGCCGGCTGACGATTTTATAGACACCCATTCCTTCTTACAGCGTGCTGAAAACTGGGAAAAGCTGAGAAAAGATTTAGAGTAAAATTAGTGAGCACACAACCTCACTTAAATGAATATAAATATAATATACATATAATTGAATCAGAAATTGTGCCATACAATTTACACTATGGTCCCTTTAATATCTCTAGGTGCTACAAAGGAGCAATATTGGATTTTTGTATGATTTTGGCATCAATGTGATTAAGTTTCTCGATCTGTTAGGTATTTCATTTAGTGGATTTGCCAAAAACAAACCTTCCTGTCTGATTATTTTATCCATAAATATTTTCTTAATTGGTTTTTATCCATATGGCCCACTCCTGAGCCATTAACAGCTCATATACCCTCAGAATATAAATCGGGCAAGATCAGGTTCCCCAATATTATCTATGTAGCAAAAACAATCAATGCTTTGCACAGCTCGTCTCATTGTAATATTTACATTAGATTCAGTTCAATTCAGTGTATTAGTATCCCAGAGGGCATCAAATAATTAGGGACACATTAATCAATCTCTGATCTTCATGTAGGGAGTACAAGACTCAAAAACAAGGCCCTGTGTATTTACCTGAGAATGATAGGTTCTTCTTCCGACCCCTTAATGACCCAGCAGTCATAGGTAGGGCCGAAGCCATAGGACCAGCTGTGGTAAGAAGAACTCCTGATCTCTCCCTCTTTAGTGTCTAAGACTTGGAGGGAATGTCCACAGCGGGCTGAGAAACAGCAAGACAAAAAGGAGCAATGGTTAAGTTCCTGATTTTGAAGCTTAAAGTGTTAGTGTTGAACCTGAGAGGGATTATTGCTTAAACCTTAATGTCATTTCCCCAATTTAGCTTAATGTTATCACACTACAGCTGAAAGTACTGTTAAATATAATCTGCTCAGGCTGATATCTGCTGTTATGATCACTATGGACAGATATGTATGTAACCAGAACATGACATTGAAAAATCCTTTCATGACATCCACAGTCACAACATGAGATAGGTCCTGATTAGTTTGTCTCCTTACCAGAACAGAGGGCAGGCTCAAAACAGCTGCATGCTGTGGATGAAACGAGCAAAAACAAAACGAGTCAGGCCGGTGTTTTATCACCATGGCCGACAGAGATCGTAAATGTTGTACGACACGTGCAAACATGACCTTTGCTTTATAAACATTTAGAGTAGGCACCTTAGAGAGATAGACAGTCAAACACACTGATGAATGTGTACTCACTCACCTGTTATGATGAAAAGTAGGAGGGTGCAGAGGTTGTAAGTAACTGTCATTGTGGTAATGCTTCTCTAAAATGTTATAAATTATAAAAATAACTGAAGGCATAAAAGGGTTTAAAAAAACGTTAGAGAAGCATCATTTTAGGAGGTTTTGTTCAGTAAGAGTTCACCTGCAAAGTGAAAGAAGAGAAGATGAATGAGAGGCGTCAACCAAAAAACAGCAACATTTAGCCTCATAACGTTATTTCTTTACTACTCTGACAACAAATAAGCCAGGCTAACACACATCAAAACAGAAAACACAAAATGTAATAGTTATGAGCAGGGCTGAAGTTGAATCGATTAGTCAACCACTAGAAAACCAACTGAGTATCATGATAATAAATCAATAATACATTAGTCATTGTTTTTTTTCCAAAAAAATACTTCAAATGTGATTATGTGCTGGTTTCTTATTCTTCTACGATACTAAATATATTTGGGTTTTGAAACATTGCTCTGACAAAACAGTTTGTAAAAATAAACTTAAAGTGTGGAAACTTGTGACAGAAATACTTTAATACAGGCAATATTTACTATTTTGTTCTAGATTTTGTCCAAAGAATCGGCAGATTATCCAATAATGAAAATACCTGTTAGTTTGCAGCTGTTGATTTCAACTGTAAGACCTCAAAGTAAGAGTTATACGATCTTTATTGATCGTTATCTTCTTCCATCTTAATTAGAATAAATGACCTTGACTCCTATTTCATTTTGTAAACTTCCTGTTTGCCTGGCACTAGGTTTCAGCCAATCTTTCGTTTTTCTGCTCAAGAGCTTCTACTGAAAAAACATTTTTAAATCAGATTGATGAGTAAAACACGGAGGCACTTCACTCAGGAGCAGTTGCTCTGGCCCTAAAAAAAGGTGAGCAGTGATTTCATCTATAATGAATCCATTATTGTTTTACAGCCGGCAGGAAAACAATACATTGGTCTCTTGAAGTTGACATTATTTTGATCTTGAACACCGTGTTCTCACACACACACACACACAGCGGACTTCCTTCCCATAATCTTCTCAACAATGACGCCAGAAATGCTAGCACTTCGGAGATGAAATCCTCGCCAAACAAATAGTTTCAAAGTCTTTCTATGAGTCCCTTAAAGTAATACTATTTGGGGTCTCGAGTTCTGGTAGATTAATACCTAATTGTATTCCCTACAAGTTTATACAATGTCCTGAGATGCGGGATAGTTTCGGTTTGAAGGAGAAGGAGGGAGCAGCTGCTCGCCTTCTTCAGTCACAAGCGCTTTAATAGCTAGCTTCCTGGCGAGCTAGCTGCTAACGCTAACATCCTCACTTTTGTCGTCGTTTAGACGGCGACACCACGAGAAAAGGTTTGCGAGCACGACAAGGGGGGTCTTAATATCCAAAGAAATACCAACATGTAAGTCAGAAGCGGCAACAATATAATAAAAGGATTAAAAAAAAAGGACAAGAGCCGAGTACGTTACCATGTCAGTCGGCCCTTCTTGTTGACAAGTTCTGAACCACTTCCGTATATTTTAGCTCATGACAGGAGGGGCGGGGCTTAATGTTCTTTCTTCCATTCATAAAGTCTTACATTATGTTTTTCTTCACAATGTTTTACACTGAATCCGAGCATTATTCACAATACTGTCAATTAATATATTCATATATATTCCTATAGGCCTGATGTCTAACAGGAGTTAGGCTGACATGTTTCTTTGTGAACACAAGGTGGCAGTGTTGGTTAGCACAAATGTCCAACATCAGCTTTAATTCACAGAGATTTGGTAGGGACCTCCAGGGTCCTTAAAAAGACTAAGTAACTAAGTACATTTACTCAAGTATTGTGCTAATTTATTTTAAGTGCAGTATTTTTTATTTTATCCTACTTTATACTTTTACTCCACTACATTTCAGCATTGGAAGAAAAAGTATTTAAATTCTTTACTTTCATGTTTTAGGACATACAATCACTCAGTGGTGGAAAGTAATTAAGCACACTTACTCAATATTTGCTGCTAATATCTGTCTCTGGATCATTAGTCGGTGCATTGATAAACCTGGTCAGCTGTCAGCCATGAAAAAAAAATGACGTCTGCACATCTGGAGGAGGACCCAGAGGAAAATCCGTCTCTCTCTCTCTCTCTCTCTCTCTCTCTCTCTCTCTCTCTCTCTCTCTCCTGACCACGTCCTCACACCATACGGACATTCCTACCAGAGGAAACTATGAAGCTTTAGTTAACACCAGCTGAGCATTTGTCACAGCCACCTGATGATTTTAGCATTTTGTTTGGTGTTTTCAGCTCAGCTCTGACGTTAAGGGAGTCGCTTTTGTGCAGAGAAGTTGTCCGGTGCGTTCAAAGTCTCCATGCCGATGCGAGAAAAAAAAGTTTTCTGCCACGTTTTTAAAAGCATAACGGAGTAGCATCGATAGATTTAGTCGAGATTTTTCTCGTCGTTTGCCGTCAGGACGGCGGGACTTGTGTAAAAAGTTAGTTTCCTGAACTTTTTTGGGGGGGCAGTTTGCAGATAGAAGAATGCTGCCCCAGCTCCTCACCCTGGCCTGTGGTCTCTGCTGCTTTGGTTTTACCTCCGTCACTGCAAATGTACTAAAAGCCGAGGTGAGTCTAATGGAAAATCATGATTCTTTCACTTTAAACAATGCAAAGTGATATAAACAGGGATTTGTGCATATTTAAAGTGTGTCATACACGTTGAGATGTATAAACAACTTGAATTTTCCAATGTTTCAAATGTTTATTTAGTGGTTTCCCAATTACAGTTTTTACAATATTCCTGGAGGATATACATTACATTTAGAGTGTTCTGCAGCATTTATTGTATTTTGAACCTCCTATTGTGTAACTTCAGGGAATTATACTGATGTTTGTTGTGTCTTTGTAATGTTTAATAGGTTTCATATAATTGCAGCTGTTGCTGTTGTTTAAGTTCCCTTCGTGTTTATTCTCCCTCCTCCAAACACTCTTGACCTTTGTCTTCCTGTACTGTTTCCATCTGAGTAGAAACTGTAACAAGAGATGAAACTTCATCCAGAGAAAAAAAATGCCATGAGTCTAAACTCTTGTGGCTTGTGAAGGAGGAGGGGGGAGATCCAGCCATGCAGGGGCAGTGCACAGTTTAGAAACCTCAGCTGAGCTGCTTTGTTCTGGTGGTACGGAGGAGGGGGTGGTTAATGGTTTTCATCTGTCTGTGTAGGCAGCACAGGCCAGGAAGCTGGTCCGCATTCACAACAAGCTGGACATGAGGCGCTCCATCTGGGAGACTTCAGGCCTCAGGCTGTGAAACTCTGGCCTGGAGACACTAAAGTGCAGCTTAGCCCTCGACTCAACAACATATTTTGTCATCAGGTCCAGTGCAGCTTTGTAAATGATTGGGTACAAGCACCATGGGCGCCTCTGATCTCCGCCCATTTTACATTTGCTCTGTAGGTAGCTCCAGTGGTCATAAGTGTTTGTAAAAATAAAGGGTGCTTAGTCACATCCAGTCATACTGTCAGGAACTGCAGATATAAGGTGCTTCTCTGTAAAAGACAGGATGCACTGCTAATAGCCAGCGGTCACAGGAAATTGATTCACAGAGCAACAAAAAGTCCATTAGCTACAAATGTTGAGCAAAAGTTGTAGTTCTGAGTGGACAGGATGCGTGAAGGAGCGAAGGAGGACCTTAGTCAGTGACCACAAGTCGCTGGCGTGTGAGTCAAGCCAGACATGGTGGATAAGTCAGAGAGTCAGACAGTTTATGGTCTGACCTCCTGTGGTGAGCACACCGACACAGTGATGAACGTCTGTAAACAAAGTGAGAAAAGACGGCTGTTTGCAGCTGTAGGATAATACCTCTAATATACATCACTTCAATGCTAAAATAATAATAACCCACACACACATCAGATGAAGAGTGAATGTCTTGTCATCCGATACAGGTTGTGTTGCACGGCGCTGTGATGCTGTCAAACATAGCAGGATAAGAGTTGATTATGGGTTCGGGGTTACATCACCTGAGAGCTGTATATGAACCCTGTGATCAACAGATAGACTTGTCTGTGTGTGGAGAAGGCAGACTAAACTGGAGCGGCAAATGTAGGAGAAACAAAGAAGAAATAACCACTGAGTGACGTGAATGTTTAATTAAAGTCGATGAAGCTCCTTATAGGGGGTTTGGAGGGTTGAGAAAGCAGAAGTCAGGCAGAGAAACTTGAGTTCAGAGGAATTTTGTGGTTTATCAGCGTTGCTCAACATCTGAACATCTCTCTCTGACTTCACTCTGACATACTAATCCCACTTAATCCATGCTGAGTGAAAAGAGAAGCTCCACCAAGAGAGAAATACGACTTCCACTATTCTCTGAAAATAAAGCTGCTCCTGGTGAAGTCGAGATACCTTTGCGGCCTCCGGCATCTGTTTTCATTCATCATTTTTTGCCTTGTCTAACCTTTCTTTACTTAAATAAAACAGCTTAGTGGGACATTGTGAGCAAAGGAAGTGGGCAGCAATGAAAACAACAGGGTCTAAAACAGGATCTCTCCATATCTGGCTGAAATAAATTCAGGAGATTTCCCGTTGCCATCTGGAGACACATGTCTGATGATCCCAGCTGAGGGTTACAGATTTGGTCAAAACACATCTGGGTTCAATTCTTTTTATCTCGACTAGAGTGACTGTTGATGTAGCATCAAAAGGAAAAGGCCTCGCTCAAGATCTGGTGCATGCTGCTGTGAGAGGCAGCAGCCGCCACTTACGAAACGTCAAAATAATCAGCTGTATCGGCCATAATGACAAACTGATGGACTTCAAGGGAGCTTATCTTTGCTTTACACCCGAGAAAATGGTCCGCCTTGTTACCATAGAGGACATCAAAGAGAGAAAGTTTCCACCATGACCTTAGAATTGCAAGTTTGTATTGTGAGGATAGATGCATTTTTACCATGATTTGGATCAAGATTTGCATTCTTACTGTTTTTAGTCTCAGGTGCTCAGCTGGATGGATTTGACTAAAGCTTGAGGCCAGATGTGCCGCACCAAAATCTTACTTAAAGACTTTGCCAACCACCTGGTAGAGGGAGAGACCTTTGAAAAGGCATTACAGGTAGTATTAGAAAGTAACAAAGTACATTCACTAAGTACTGTACTTGAGTATTTCTATTTTATGCTACTTTACACTTGTACTCCACTACATTTCAGAGGGAAATATTGTACTTTTTAGTACAATAGATTAAGATTTTACAAACAAAATAAATGATTACTGTAGCTAATAAAACATTATTATAATCTACCCAACAGTATTGTTTGTTATATACAAAATAACTGTTGTTGGACCAGGTAGTGGTCTGGTATTAGTACAGACATTTGCAAGATCAAAATTCTCATCTCAAGGTCTATTTACTAGCTTTTTTCTGGTCTTTGTCTCACATACTTCATCAGAGTTTGCTCAGTTGTCATGGAGACGGCTCAGTTTTCGTCACATGACCTAAGTTGTAGTTGCTGCATAGGCGTTGCTCCAATTCAGCCAACTACAACATTAAAATTAACCAATGCATATCAATGTTAATGCATCATTAATGATCTAATAATACTATATATAAATGGGCCACTCTGCAAAATGAGTACTTTTGATACATCAGTATATTTATATTCTTTTTTGTGTAATTGAGTATTTTTACACTACGGTATTGCTACTTACTTAAGTAAAGGATGACAAAAGCCTAAAAGGTTACATGAATTGTTGGTGAAAGTAAAGTCAAATCAATTCTACTTATATTCGTATACATTTTTGCTTCATATGACACCCTCTATTTTTTTCAGTTTTATCAACAAAATGTACTTCAGTATCAAAAGTAAAAGTACTCATTATACAGAATGGATTTTTACAAAGCCAGATATACCAGTCAAATGGAGTTTTTACAACTTGGCAACACAATAATTGTCCCTATTAAAAGCTTATGACTAATCTATAATCTTAATAATTACTAAACAATGTAATAAGTATTAATACAATTCAAGTATACCATATTAGAAAGTAATACCTATCATCTTAATCTTAAATACTGTTGGGAAATGTATTCTATAACTCTTCATCATATTTTAGAAGGAAATTTTATATTTTGTGAGTAAAATATTAAATTTTATTATTATTAAATAGTAACTAAAGCTGTCAAATGTAGGTAACAAGTACAATCCTTGAGTAGAAGAATTATAAAAAGGAAGTACAAGCACCTCAAAATTGTGCGCAAGTGCAGTACTTGAACAAACACACTTATATATATTCTACCTCTTGTTATTTGTGTGGAATTATTGCCATACAAGTCCTATGGTGCAATAAACCCCGTTGTTAAGGTATTTATCAGTCATTACTGCCACCATATCAAATCTGTATGAATGTACCAGCTTACATCAGTTAAATAAGGTTTCGCTAAAGCAGAATGGGATTTTATTTGACCTGTTTGACCCAGTAGAAATGTAAAAGCAGAAAACTATTGCACAGTGCTGGTGTGAGTTACTGCTAACTGGGTCAGAGACGCCAAGAAATGAGGGCAATGTGAGATTCAGCCACTCATGAGCCGAATTCTCAGTTTTTTCCATTGGCACCAGACAAGAGGAACAACTGACTCAGTCCCTCAAATTTAAATTCGACCATACTCCTAACCCCTCTCTCTCTCTCTCTCTCTCTCTCTCTCTCTCTCTCCACTTTTCTTTTACCGCTCTCATCCCTCTAATTTCTTTACCTCTCCTTCGCTAATGTAACTCTGCACTTCAGATCATCTTCCTCTGTCCTTGACCCTCTTGTCTGTCCATTTTCTTCCCTCTGTCCTGGTGAGGTTGAAGTATCCAACTAATTTGTCTGGCTGGAGAAAAACAGATTTACAATAAAAAATAAAAGAAACAGTGGAGGTTTATAGAGGCAGCTTGAAACAAATAGTGTTGTGACACTTGGCAGCATTGTTATACACAAAAGGACGGCCTTTGGCATCGTTTAACAGACTTATCACTGCACTGCTAAGTGTATAAATGTTTAAATATGCACCATAAACTTAAAGCCAGCTCTGTACGCAAACTCACATCCTTATCTCTCTTTTAGTATTTTGCATAACTATCAACAAATACCCACATGATAGATGTTCAGACACAATGACAGTTTCACTTCCTATGGAAATGTCATCATCGTGTTGTTTTTTACCACAGCACCTATAAATGTACAGGGGATTTTTTTGTTTTTTTTGTCTCTCCTAGGAATTTGTGGTTGGCTTTTTTATATACATATGTATATATATAGTCCGGAAAAAACAAATGACAAATCAGTCTTACGACAATGTGAGTAAGAGTGGCACCCACATGTCCTGTGATGGGTGATACATGCTGCCCGGCATCGCAGTCACATTTTTTTATTGTTGAAACTCGCTGGATTGAGTGATTTTGTGTTGTTAAGTAGCAACTAGGCAACTTCAGCAGGGGCCCTGAAAGCACCAGGTTTACTGTGTATCAACTGTTTTGTGCTGATTTAATTGGAAATGTAGAGAAGAAGATGGTTGCAGGCAGCTATATGCAGTGGTGCTTTGGAGGCAGTGGACTGTATCTGCCCCAGTTTGTACATATTTAAAGTGTCTTAACTCAGTTTGATTATCAATAAATATGCAGTATCTAGGATTAGAGCTGCAAGTAATGATAATTGTCCATAAAAAGTTTAAAAACAGTCATTATACCTCTGCTGTTCAATATATTGGTTTTACTACTAAAGTTTACACGCATAAAACGAATGAATTGTGGAATTTAGAGCTGCAACTGCATATTTTTGTCATGTATTCGTCTGCAGTTTTCTTGATTTATCGATTGATCGTTTGATTTATAGAATGTCAGAAAATGGTGAAAAACGTCCGTCACAATTTCCCCAAAGTCCAAAGTGACATATTCAGATTGCCTATTTTGTCCAGCCTAAAACCCAAAGATATTCAGTTTACTGTACTTTAAGACATAAAAAAGCAGCATGTGCTTACATTTAAGAAGCGGGAACAATTGAATGTTAGCCTTTTTGGCTTAAAAACTGACTTAAATGATTATAGATGATCAAAATGAATTCATTTCCAGTTCTACGTAAGATAGTAGGGTCACAGTAGGGTCACAGAATCCATGTATTTCTTTACATCATGCTGATTGTGTTTCAGTGTCTGTGCATTATACATTCAGACCTCATGTCACTACACACACTGCACAGACCCATGGGTGTGTTTACCAAACCAGCTGCCAGACCTTTGACCACACATGGCTGTGTAGCGAGCTTACCTAGCTACCCCAAGGCCAACAATACCAGCCATGTACAAGTCTCGATAAATAGGAGCTTTGATGGTGGCTGCTGGGAGTTCCAGGGAGGAGGGGTGCATGCTGGGATACCTTGGCGTCCCAACCGGAGGTGGTGGTGGTGTGTGGAGTAGTTTGGGACTAGAGGAGAGAAGTGGAGGTCTTGACGGTGTGGGGGAGACTTTTCGGGGGGAGTGTTTTTATAGAAGCAGACGCGTCACCACACTGGAGCCACAGGACACACTAGCAGCAGTCAGCGGAGAGGCAGATGAAGTAAATTTGGTTGGTGTTAGAGGCAGATTGACTCAATAGAGAGTCCGGGGATAAATTAGATTAACTAGATGCTTAAATAATCCAGAGAAATCTTGAAGAAATTGTGAGGGGGGAATGTGCAGAGATGGAGAGAAGGGGGATAAATTGCCTCTCTGCGGGTCGTCATAAGTGAACCTTGTTCTCTGGCCTCCCTGCCCACCACATGACTAACAGTAGCTGTGTGTGCCCAGGCAGTATAAGGCCAGGTAGTCCTGTCCATGCAGTTTCTACATTTCCACCCCGCCACCCCCCACCCTCCCCCTGCTTTTCCCTTCACTTTGTTGGAGGGAGGCTTGAAGAGAAAAACAGCACTAATGGTGGAATAAGAGAGATATCTGAGGTTTAGATGACGCTAACGAAGGAATTCGCTGTAATTCCACCGACTTAATCTGTGGTGGTGGAGATGAAGATGTGTGTTAACTCTCTGTGTGCAGATGCATAAGTGGAAACACACTGTTCAAGATGAATCTAAGCCTCAAAGGGAATCAGGAGATGAGAAGATAGACACCACTCTCGCGTTCGTCTGTTGAAAAGCTACAGCCCACAGATCGGTTAGCTTAGCTTAGCACAAAGACTGGAAACAGGGGGAAACAGCTAGCCTGGCTAAAACAAATTAAACAAACAAGATATAACAAGTTATTTAGTGAGATGAAAAGCAGAATTTATATATTTTTTTATGGCTAATGTTAGCAAACTACAGCTATAAGCTTTAACTACATTTACAGTTTACTGACTTGATGTCTCTTCATGCTACTGCTAGCATTTACTATTATCCAGTATTTGTTCCTTGTTATCACTTTAAAAGGTGCTGGTAGGCAGATTTTTGTTTCATCTTTGGACAGAGCCAGGCTAGCAGTTTCCCCCTGTTTCCAGTATTTATGCTAAGCTAACTGTCTCCTAGCTTCTCCTCATCTAACTCTTGGCAAGAAAGTGTGTTGACCTATTCCTTTAAGAGAGTCTTAGACCACCAGCAGCAGGGCGGTGGAAAGAATAGGCTGGCCTTTCATGTGTAAAGATAAATAGTGGTGGTTTTGGTTGACATTAGGGCAGACACGGAGAGGAAGAGGAGGACAGACATAGACGGTGGCAGGGAGATCTTAAACTCAAGCTTTGAGGAGCCCAAATGTTGCTGAAAATGTTACTTTTTTCCAGCGCTATGACCGCTAGTTATCTTTGGCTGCGATAGTCTAGACACAGCTCTGGGTCGTCGTGACTGAAATGACATCAGTGTTTTCAGAGTGTGTGTTTTATTTGGCTTTCAGTTCCTCTCTCATCCCTCCTTATGACCCCACAACAAAGTTTCCCGTAACGAGTTCAGCATAAATCAAGGGGGCATGCAAGGATTTGGTGTTGGTTTTTAAGAGTTCATAAACGGGGTAATGTCACAGTCACATGAAGGGAAGACAATAAATTTAACATGCTGAGTTACCTCAGTGTGTGTTGGCTGCTGTAGAGGATGGGTATTTAGGTTTACAAGTCAGCTTGGCACACAAAAACACACACACACACACACACACACACACACACACACACACACACACACACACACACCCTTTGTCCCTTATTCACCAGGCAATCAGGCAATTCACTGAGCTCAGAGAAGCAGGTCCAAACAAGCTCTGAAGGTTGACTGGAAGTAGAAAAACACCCACAGGTTCATGCAAGTGGCCAATCCCTTCTTTTTTGTTGACTAAGACGTTTTCTAAGATGTTTTCAGGTGGTTTTTGTGTTGTTTCTGGCATCAGCAGACAGAGTAACTCATCAAGAAAGTAAATCAGAAAGAAATACACAGCAAAACTCCTAATTACTGCCTGCTATAAAATAAAAGCCTCATAGTAACAATATCATATTTAAGCAGATACATTTCATTTTTACATTTGTTTTTTTTATTGTTTGTCTTTTTTTAGCTTTTTGTATTTTATGGAAGTGTAGAATCCTATACCAAAACACTGTTTACTCAGTGTAGCAGCCAAGATAAAGTAGGTTTTAGGTGTCCCAAGATTTTGATTTTGCTGTTTGGATCTTGAGATGAGAAAGACTGCAGTCGACCATATGCAGGAAGCAGCAACCCACCTCAATGTCTGCATAAACTTAGTCTCGTATCTGACATGATCTATATTTCTTTGATGTGTTGAATGTCAACAAAAAAAATGGTGGAAAAAGTCAAAATCACAAGTTATAAATTGTACGAGTAAATGCGTAAGCAATGATAGTCTACATAGTGTCCCTTTTCAGATTGTGACATAATTATGGAAATGGAGGTGGGGATATCACATTTTTGGAAGGACAATATTCAGATATAAGGTCCTCAGTTTCGGTATGTCATAAGGGTCCATATACATTATGAGGTTATTCGGCTGTCAAACCAGATCTACATCACTGCTCTCGCTTTTCTAAAACAGAATAATGATGTTTGCTCAGTGCATGTACAGGGTGTCAAAATAAACACTGTAATATTACATCAGGTGCTCATTCATCACTCATCAACTTCTTGACATGTTAGCCCACCTGTCCACCTGTAAAGATGATGATCATCCTCATGACATTTATTTTAGGTAGTCATATCCTATTGAGCCATCTACTTAGCTTTGTCCAACAGAAAAGGAAGAAATGGTCCGAACGTTTCAATCAATATCTTAACAAATGCAACATCCTTTTCATTACTTTCTCACTCTTGCAGGCTTGGCTGCAGCAGTATGGCTACCTGCCTCCAGGTGATGTCAGAGCCCAGGCCATCCGCTCACCAAAGTCCATTGAAACAGCGATATCAGCCATGCAGAGGTTTTATGGTTTGACTGTCACCGGCTCCATAGACTCCAACACGATAGAGTGAGTCCTGATTTAGTTACACAACTGCACAAATTACAACAACTATTTTCAAGAGGTCTGAAATTAAGAGAGTCTAAGAAAGCAAGGTTACTATTTACATAGTTTAAACGTGTCCTTCAGAGGAGTCCGAATATTTTACATAGCTGAGAATTTTATTTTGCTGTTGCTAGGGCGATGAGCCGGCCACGATGTGGCGTCCCAGACAAGTTCGGCCCGGCGCTGAAAAGCAACCTGAGGAGGAAGAGATATGCCGTGCAGGGTCTGAAGTGGGACAAATCTGAGGTGACCTTCAGGTACACGCCTACAATATTTTAATGTGTTTTGTCATGCAAGTGATGATACTGATAGTAATGATTTTCATTATTAAGTCATCTTTACATTATTTTCTTGATGAATCAATTCAGACTCCAAGTTGAAATATTCATATTCTTTGTTTTGTCTGACATTTGGTTATCAATATTGATACTGATATTGAATATTGAATTTTCCTATGAATCCAATGATTTATCTCTTTAGCTCTAATGAAATTAAACACCCTTAAACAAAATCAAATCTCTAAATATTACTTCAAAAGTCTACAAAATAATACAAAAATAGCTAAAAGGTCTGTAATTTCTTAATAATAGTGGAGTGATCTGCTTGTTTCTGTAAGTCCAAGACTAAAGACTGCAGACTAATCCACAGTGCTCTATCATGTTTAAAATTTTGTGCTAAAGGGTTTTATTGAAGTGAAGCACTAAATAACTTTTGTTTTGAAAAGTGCTACATAAATAAATCTTTACTTGCTTACTTAGTTCCTTCCTTCTTCTTTAGTGTATTATTTTGAGTCGAGTCCATCCGTCCCAGGTCTGAATCTCTGTCCCTCCGGTCTTTATAACAGCATACAGAACTACACCCCTAAGATCGGCGAGCGAGCCACGTATGAAGCCATCCGAAGGGCCTTCAAGGTGTGGGAGAGCGTGATCCCGCTCACCTTCAGAGAGATCCCCTACAGCCACATCAGAGACAAGGTGGACAAGTTCGCAGACATCATGCTCTCCTTTGCAGAGGGTTTCCACGGTGACAGCACGCCGTTCGACGGCGAGGGTGGCTTCCTGGCTCACGCTTACTTCCCCGGACACGGCATCGGGGGAGACACGCACTTTGACCTCGCTGAGCCCTGGACCACCGGGAACCAGGACCAGGGGGGTAAGAGAGAGAAGACTAGGCGGTGGGATGTAGATCCTAGAAGACAAGAAAAGAAACTAAATTTTACCTTTCTCTATCTCTGAAGGTAATGATGTTTTCCTGGTGGCTGTCCATGAGCTGGGTCATGCTCTGGGTCTGGAGCACTCCAACGACCCCTCCGCCATCATGGCCCCCTTCTACCAGTGGTTTGAAACCGAAAACTTCCAGCTTCCAGACGACGACCGCAGAGGCATCCAGGCAATCTATGGTGGGTTGTCCTCCGAGGGGAAATGGGAATTTATGGGATATATTTGCAGTTATGTTCCATCCAGAACCTTTTACCCCCAACTGTACCTCTTAAGAGATATTAGTACCATGTAGAACATCCACATACTGTCAGTCAACATAGTCAACACTGAAATATGTTGAGTGGTCTTCCTCCAAATTAACCATTTCACTCACACTTCTTTCCCACAGGAACCAAGTCCGGGGCTCCCCCTCCTCCCCCTCGACCCACGAAGGCGTCTAACCCCAACAAGCCAGACCACGGTCCAGACATCTGTGAGGGACACTTTGACACCATCGCCATCCTCAGAGGGGAAAAGTTTGTATTTAAGGTACAGGAGCATTCAAATGTTCTCAGAGTCCACGGCAGACATTTTTGACATAAAAGCATTATTTCAGACAAATTAAGTAAAAAAAAAAAACGTCCCATCTTGGAATATATTTTACTGTATTTCTAATCTATCTGTGTGTGTGTGTGTGTGTGTGTGTGTTTGCAGGACAAGTGGTTTTGGCGTGTGCGTAACAACAAGGTGTTGCCAGGTTACCCAATGGCCATCAGTCACTTCTGGAGGGGCCTGCCTTCAAACATCAACGCCGCCTACGAGAGGGATGATGGGAAATTCGTCTTCTTCAAGGGTAGGTTCCATCTGAGATTAGATTGAAACCAGATTTGGGACGATTGTGTCATTGCCAGCTGCTCCAGTGATGAATGTCATATGTTAACTATTATGACGTCTTCTTTGTTCTCTTTTTCCTCTGATCGTTCCCCCTCTCTGTTTTCTGTCTCCCTTCTTCTCATCATTCTGGGGTTTCTCTTCTGTCTCCAGGTGACAGGTACTGGGTTTTCAGCGAGTCCAGCATGGACAAGGATTCCCCCAAGAGCCTGCAAGACCTGGGCACCGGACTACCCAAAGACAAGATCGATGCGGCTCTCTTCTACACACCAACAGGACAGACGTACTTCTTCAGAGGCTCTAAGTGAGTGAACTTTTTATATGTACAATCTGATCTGTTCAGTCATTTGTTATCTTTGAAAACAAGAAAACAACCTTTTTTCTTTCTGAAGAGAAGTTAAAGGACCAATGACTGGGAGTACTTCTTTACCATCCTCTTATGCTTGCAATATCTGACCCCAGTTTTTCTATGAAGCATTGCCAGAGTATTCCTGCAGAGACCTCTTTCCCTTATGCCAAAACAAATACTGTTCGTACTTTTTGTACAGTTGTGGTAACTTGTTATAACTTGTACTTCTACCATGCTTATCTGTGAACTTGTTATGAAGGCAGCATCCCTCATTTCAGTCCTCTGACTCACACTCGGTCCTTCCTGTCTGATATAATCTTGGTAGAGAAAAAGTAAATACAGTTGAATTTGAAGATACTGAGTCTGAAAGATATCAGAATCAATCTGAAAAACTGCCATGAGTAATTTCTGTGTAATTGTAGAAACATTCCCAAAATCAACACTGTGGACTTTAACCTTGCTGTTAACCAGCCCTGACTCTGTTGTACGAATGAATCACCCAAAGCTATTTGTTTTAGTAAACAGTCTCTCTTACTGTAGATCTTTAATAGTTCTGTCTTTGTGTCACTTGCAGGTACTACCGTTTCAACGAGCAGACTCGCACCGTGGACAGCGGTTATCCAAAGCCCATCAGCATGTGGAGCGGTGCACCGGAAAACATCAAAGCTGCCATCATGAGTGAAGATGGATGTAAGTTTTCCACCTCATTAAACTGATCATGTGGAAGATTTTGGGGTTGTTTACAGTTAAAGCTGAAAAGACAAGCCGATTATTATTATAACAGTTGATGGACAGAAAATTAATCGCCAGCTATTTTGACAAATGATTCAACATAATCAAGCAAACATGCTGAACCTTTCTCAGTTCCTGTTTTCTGCTTTTCTTTATCTAAAGTGATAGCTAAACTGAATATCTTTGAGTTTTTGGACCTTGGTCAGACAAAACAAGCATTTTGAAGTAAATTGTGGTGGGCATTTTTCACAGTTTTCTGACATTTTGCAGACCAAACAATGAACCAGTTAATTGAGAAAATAATTGGCAGATTAATCGATAATGAAAGTAATCATTTGCGGCTCTGTTGTTGACACATATAGAGCAGTTCTAGCCCAAACAACAGCTGGAAAAACTCATTAAACTAATCTCCTCATCTTCCCTCTTTCCTCAGCTTACACTTATTTCTACAAAGCCAACAAGTACTGGAAGTTCAACAACCAGTACATGAAGGTGGAGTCCGGCTACCCCAAGTCCGTGCTCAGTGACTGGATGGGCTGCGAAGGCGAGGAGCCCAAGAAGGGTCAGGAAGAGGTGATCATCATCGAGGTGGACGAGTCACAAAGCGGGGCCGGGCCGGTGGCCGTGGTGATCCCTCTCCTCCTGCTGGTGCTGGTTGTGGTCACTCTGGGAGCGCTTTTGTTCTTTAGGAAGTACGGCACGCCTCGACGCCTCCTCTACTGCCAGAGATCCCTCCTGGACAAGGTGTAGACGGAGCGACGGGGTGATTGACAGACTGCCACAGAGGGACAGAAAGAGAGGGAGAGAGAACGAGGGCCCGGGTGGGGATGGAAACTGAGAGGGGGAAGATGTGGAAAAGGAGGAACTGGAGAAAAGACAGAAGACATGGGGGGCAGAGGGGGGACGACGTGTTAGGTTTTGGGTGGTTTGTATGCGCCACAAGAGAGAGAAATAAGCGATAAAGGCCCTAGAAACTGAAATCAGGAAAATGTGTATTTGTATGTTAACTATTTACATGTACTGTTCTGCGTTCAGAGATTAACAACATACCCACGATCTCACATAGAGAAGGGAAATATACAAAGAGACTCATGTTCATCAACGACTTCCCCCCCGCCTCTCCTCTCTCACGTCCCAGGTATTAAAAAAAAAAAAACATCCCTGCTTCCTTCCTCTCCTTTAACTGGACGACTCCAGCTGAACTGCTGTCTGATTCATTTGAAATGTGTGTCTCATCATCTCTGTTGGGAGTTTTTGCTCTGAAATACATTCGCTGTCAAAAATCTGTTGGGGTTTGTTGGGAGTTTAACTAAATGGGACATTTTTTGCTCTTGAATACATTGTTTTGGCAAATTTTTGATATTTGGCTGTGCGGTATTTCCTGCCATTCTTTGATTTCTTCTCTACCACTAAGTAGGGCTGGGTATCAAACCTCATACTTCTTTAGTACTGCCTGAAATGTGTCTACTGCACATAGTATTAAAAAGTCAGATTCATAACCTTGTTTCCTTATTGTTTGATGAAAAAGTTCCAGATTTAAAACAAAACTTTGCCAGTTTGCCATTTTATTTTATCTGTGTTTAGATAACATTAATGTTTGAGATCTTTGGCTTCTGTTGCTTTAAAAGACGGCTCTTATTTCTCAAAGTAAGGTACTGTATTTTAAAAATGATACCTAGCCCTACTACTAAGACGATTCTCTCCCATCTGATAACCATGTTCACTTTTTGTTATTATCACCTGCCTCATTTTTGGATGAATTTGATGGAGCTGAGTATAAAAGAAGGTCCCCGATGCACAGTGTTAATATCGGTTGATGCAGACTTGTGAACATGCACAGATAGGATTTATGATTAGTATCTGTACGTCAGACTTAACACAAGGCCGCTGGAGGCGACTTCCCCCTTGATGCTCCAGCAGCACCTCTTGTCCGGACATCTAAAAACAAAGATGGTCCCTCCTGGTACAAAAACTAGACTCCTTCTTTCTGTCTGCACGCTCGATTCACTCAGACTTAACAGGCAAAAACTCTTCTTTCAGTGCAAGCAGTCGGACGGGAGAAATATTTCTTTTTAAAAAAAAGCGTGATGTTTTATCTCACAAACAACAGTTTTCATTCCAGTACATTTGTTGTCGAATATGAGCGGAGCTGCTTGTCCAGATGTGTCAGTAAGCGGTACAGTTTCCAATATAGTGCAATTTGTAATTATTATCATTGTTATGGGGAATTGTTGTTATTATAAGTATGGTTATTGTTATTATTGTTCTCCTGGTAAAGTTATAATGACTTTTTTTTGCTTTTGTACATTGTCATTTGGAGTCCTGCTGGACAGAGGCATAACATGACAGTGATGGAGATGAATCCCAGTTTACACTCATTAGATCAGATCAGGGGGGTAAATGTGAGTTCAGGGAGTTTCTTTTTACTTGAAAGAAACACCCAAAATTACCCAGATGTTGGCACAGAACAACAAGCAATGCTATTTATGAACTTTGATGGTGCTCAATGATTTTATTTTTTCTTCTTTTTTTTAATACAAATCAAAATTGAAGGTGAATTCATTTAGTTAATAACAATGATAATGGTAATGATATTTATAATGATGATCATATCAATAAAATGGAATGAGATTTTTTTTCTCCTGCCTGTTTTCACTTTTGTATTTCATTAGATAAAGTGAAATTAAACTATTTTCTACAAACAGTCACATACTTTTTCCATTCTTTCACAATATCTTCGCCAGTATCTGAATATACACAGATTTTTTATACTGAATTTTACTCCCCAAAAATGTCATGGAAAGTATAGTTTACGCTGAATATTACCTCTATTAATCCATTTGGTCTTATTCTTAACTATTCTGAAGGCAATGCTGCTTTATTAAATCACTGTGGTCATGAAGAACTCTAACAAAGCTAACAAAGTCCCACTATCCTTGTTCATGAAACCTCAGAATACATCGTGTTCAAGCTAAAAGCACATCTGTTCATTTAATTCCTGAAAAAGTTGACAATTTGGCGATAGAGGGTTTTAATTTAGGCAGGGTCACATACCTCAATGTAGGAAAACATCTGTTTGACCGGCCTTGATTGTGTCCTAACTTCATGCTTTATGATAAAATTATAAAGTAATACACACATCTTTTCTTCCACATCATTTACAGGAGGGTGGCAAAATATTAGAAATTACCTCAATATATCAATATAATGCAATACAACATGACCACCCACTACAACTTCAGTAATAACTGTAAAGTAAAGAGTCAAGAAAAACTGAAAATGAATAAGCTTGGTAAGGCAGAGCTGTTGTATTGAATTGTTCAGGTGTACCTAATAAAGTGGCCACTGAGTGTTTGTTATAATACATAACGCACTATTTTGGCAGTTAGTATGCAAAAGCTAATTTTGTGCTAAACAGGGCGTGGTGTAAGGCTGATGTATTCAGCTGAAGCTTTGGATCATATTGTATTTTGAAAATCTCACAATTTAAAAACTACCATTTCCTCCTGAAATGTTTAGTGGTTGGAGACAAACCAAGAAAACATGGTTTGTTTGTGATGATTACATCAGTCGCAGTGGTTCAGCCATTGTGAATCAAGTCAACATCTGCAGATCAACATCTGCACTTTTTTTGTCCTTAGCTTCTTTCACTCCAATATGTGCTGCTCTGGAGGATGATAATGTCCATCAACACTTTAATAATCAAGTGGTTCCAGAGGGTACATCCGCATTTTAAAGTATGCGTTGATATTTTGTGTGGTTTTATTGTTTATTGCATATTTGGATCCTCATTAATAGTTACCTTGACGACAACTTCTTTTCCTACAATTCACATGCAGTTCATAACACGTTTACCGCAATAATCTCCACCCATTAAAACAATATCAAAAACATACAAACAAAACCTCAATTAATCTGAATATGCATGCTGCAAATAAAGTTTTAAAGAATACTTTAGGTGTTTCTTAAAATCTGTTTTGTCCAATCTTGAGATATAAAGCATGTCAGACTCTTTAACCTCTATCCTGACCCTCCTGTTGAGGTGAACAATGAAGGTTAAAACAAATAGAAGTGATGTGTGACAATGTGTCTTCACGTCCAGACCTCCAGACCAGGACAGTCCAGGTCTTTGCCTGCTGGAGGGACTCAGATGGCGCAGTCTGGACACAGTTACACCACCCCGCCGGTTGTTGTGGACGTTGAGCCAGCAGTCATGTGCCGAGGAACGGGTCGGAAAAAATGATGGAATGGTCACATTTTTCAGAGGAGTGCGTTCCAGCCGAGCATCTGGTATTCTTGAAACATCTGAACCAAGCAGCACTCTGCATGTGTGTATACAGTATGTGTGTGTGTGTGTTCAGGTTTATACAAAGAAAAAAGTTGAGCTCTCTCCTCTTAAAATTAATTGTGAAAACGTGTGAAGAAAAACTGTGTGTGAGAGAAAATGAGGGAAAGGAGAGGTGAGGTGAGAGAAGTGAGAAGGGCAGTTAAACAGAAATGATTTTATATGGTTGGGGATATTTTTCCCCCTGCGCATTTCTATCCCAAAAAGATCCTTTTGCAAGCAGCCTCCCTCCCTCTTCTCCTTCTGCAAAATTGTTCTTTTTATGAGGCTTCAGTCTCAAACCACTCCTCCTCTCACCACAAGTATCTCTGGTCTGTTTTTGCTCTTTCTTCCTCGGCCCTTTCCTCCCCCCCTTCAAGCCTTTTTCCTCATGCTCTCTGTTTTAACTCTTCACATACTATAAACGTATCAGAGTAACAGTAAACAACAACAACAACCTGGATAAACCACAAAATTAAGGGAAACAACCACTGACTGAAAGAGAAAATTGCTTAAAATCAATAGTCTCCCAAAGACCCTGCTTTCATGTAAATGCCATTTTCCAGAATACATGATATGAATTAGGTTCCTTTTACACATAAACAGTAAATCCTTCAGCACTTTTAACTGTTTACAGTCCTTTTCCAAAGTACTTTGTGTTACATTAGCGTATAAAAAGCCTTATACAGTTTTAATCTAGTTTTTGTAGAGGTTGAATTGCCCTTGAGCCAGACAGCAAACACATTCAACAGTGATGTCACAGTGTACTAACACACCCTGAAGTACGCATTTACATCACTGCAGCAAGGTGAGGAGTTAAACCACTGGAGGTCTTTTTAAACTAAATAAACGATTTTAAACCCTCCTTGGATTAGCTGGAAAACGCATCGTCACAAAGCTGAAAACAAGGATGTTTTTCTAATGAAAAGTTGACAGCAACACTACAAACATATGATGATCTTGTAGAATATGATGATTGTACTTCAAATTAGCTGCAACATCTACACCAGTATAGAGCAACATAAACATTAATGCAGCAGTAATATTATTCCAGAAACATCATATATAATAATAAAACACTGACAGGGAACATTTATTTACTCTTTTCCATATTACAGATATAATAATTAGCTTGATTGGTTAACTGAATATAAAGACTTACTATATTTCTGTATGTCGGTTAATGAGACACTAGAAGAGGCATTGTTGCAGAAGCTGCTGTGGATTTTTGAATATACTGTACACTAACCTGACTGACCCCACCTTTTCTATTTTTTTCTACTCACATCTGTTCGTCCACTTTCCTCCTCCACTGGCCAAACTCTCTCTGTCTCTCTGTCACCTGGTGTTTCCATTGGTCTCTCTCTCATGAACAATAACTGTTTGGACTAATCCATCTTTCTAGAGAAGCACCCACTGGATCACTGATGGATACATAGATGAACTAATACTAATGATAGAGTTTATGTTAATACACTATATTAAGGGTTTATAACTTGTAAATAAGGGCTTTATTGATGGTTAATAAACATTTACTCATGTTTTATAGACCAGTTAAGAGCTGTTAGTGAGAACAATTTTTGGGTTGCCAGGTTGTGAAAACTCCTTTTGACTAATCAAACCATATGACTACTTACCTTGTGGAAAACATATCTGATGAAAAGTAATCTATTAACAACTTACTAAGTAAGCATTTGTTAATTGATTACCAACATTATTATTATATATATTATAATAGCGTTATAGCAAATAGAAAAGAACAAACAACAAATGTCTTTTATGAGACAAAATGTGTTCTTACTGGTGGTTTACAACAGATCTAGAAAGCATTATCAAAGGATTGAAGTCATTAACTTAGGGTGCTGGGGAGAGTTAATTCACAAAAGGGGGACAAAGGGAAGTGAAACAAGCAAAACAATGAATCTGAATCTCTTTCGGAGCTGCTTCTCTGTAGCCGACCCGTAGAGCCTGTTTTGTCTCTGATGTTTTAATTTAATTTAATTTGGTGTGCTATTATATCCTGTTAATTGTCCCACAACACGGCCCATGGGAACCAATGTTCTCTGTTACACTAGCAATTAATTGGAATAAATTAACTGAGTGTACCTATTTAACAATGTCTCCCTGCTACCTTTTATATAACTAAATTACATACTGTAGTTCTATCCAGGAACCTTCTTAAGAATTCACAGTTCCTTTCTAGGAAATTATTAGGAAACTACGGGACCTGTAAAATATATTGTTTCCAGAAACCTTCATCTGTGCCTCATCTTTTTCCTAGTTAAGGATTTTTTCTTTCAAGTTGTCGTGGCGATGTCATCTTGGTGGGCGGACTCACAGAGGAGCAGTCAGACAGTCATGTTTAATGTTGTAAAAGATGTTGCTGATCAGTAAGGGGACAGAAAATAAATCAAGACACTCAAACAAGACATTTTCACTTAATTTTGGCCATTTCATGCAGTAATCTGGACGTCTGCCTGGAGGTGTTACCAAGTTCATCTGCCAAGCATCTGCTCTCCATCTTGTCTTGTAGGTCACGGACATGAACGCAGATGAGACCCTTGGCAGCCATGTTGGCTTCCATTCCTCTGTCTCTGTCTCCCTGTCAGCCATTTTAATGCTGAACTCATACAGTGTGTCTGGGCGGCGCAGGAACAACTCATCGGGCTCAGCACTCCTTCTCCATGCCAGGCAGGAAGTGGCCAGGACAGCTGCTTGCAATTCAACCTGAGACTTTGTTTGGGTGACCTACATTATGGCACCATTTACCTTCTACTGTAACTTTAACAGCACTTTTTCTTTTTATCTTCATTTTCTCATTTTGCCTGACTTCCAGTGGTGGAAGTACATTTATTCAAGTACAAATATGAGGTACTATATTGCACTTTTAACTCCACTGTATTTATCTGACGCCTTGTTACCAACTACTTTTCCGATTTTACATTAAAGACATATGACAGGCTTATAAAATACAACACATTAGTACAGACAAGTCATTCCCAGCCTTTTTGGCTTGTGACCCCTTACTAAAAACAGCAGTGTCTAGGCTCCTTGTCACATTTCAGATGTCGACGAGTTGTTAGCAGTTCCTCGCCTCTAAACGTCTCACATGGTTTCATTTAAATAACAGTTTGAGGTTCAACAAGGTCAAATTATCCAGTATTTCACAAAAAAAGCAAACATGAGATTAAGATAGAAATTTAAAAAAAAACACACATTTGTGAAGCAGAACTTTTTTTCTTCTTTCCTCACGACCCCTCAGATTTATCTCTTGACCCTTTGGAGGGGTCTGACCCCTAGGTTGAGAACCACTGTACCAAACTACCTGTAACTAAAGTAATTAAAACTAGTTCCTCCTCTACTACCTGCAACATATATAAAAATGCTATGCTATATAAAATGCTACATGTCATTTGCAGGGGCCATTTTTCTGCATAATGAGTACTTTTATTTTAGTACATTTTGGTAATAATACTTCTGTACTTTTGTGTGGGTGTTTTGAATGCAGGGCTTTCACTTGTAATAGAGTATTTTTACATTAATGTAGTGGTACTTGTACTTCTGCAGGCTTCAGCCTACTTAAAATCTCATCTTTATCTTGTTCAAAACAAACTCCCTCTTATGCAGAAGCATTTTAACAGACTGACATGAAACAAGAGTGACAATAATCTGTCCAGACGCCTGATTGAATTAACAAATATACAAAGTACCAAGGAAGCCACGTGGTTTACTGACTGTCCAACTAGCAACAAACAAAGATAATTGCAGTCTGCAGTGCCAGTTCTCATACAGTCATGTACAGTTCAAAATGTTCAGGCTGTGTAATTTTGTTAAACATGTTACCCAGGGTGCCCCACACTACAGGAACACCCATGTCAGGAAGCGGTCTTTGGGAACGAGTTGCTGAATCAGACCCTCCCGACTCTGCACCAGAACTACTCATCCTCCTGCAGCCTTGTCGCAGTCATATCTGTCAGGAAATCCTCCCAGTTTCTGGTCTGCGGGTGAAACTACAGAGGCATGTCAGCTAATTCCCATCCTTCGACCTCCATCCAAGCAGACTGACCTCACCTAAAGCCCCCTACCCCCCTTAAACTCTAAAACTCCCTTCCTCCATCGCTGACTTCTGCACAATAAGCAACATCTGGTTCTCATTTCCCCAAAACCAAAACAACACGAGGAGGGGGGGGGGGGGGGGGGAGTCGGAGGAGAGGTTGTTGAGGAGAAACACATTCACAGAGAAGCAGGATGTGAAAAGAGAATGAGGAGTTACATTTCTCACTGTTGGTACAGTTGGAGGTCTTTGATGGTGCAGGTGTGAGGATGTGTGTGTGTGTGTGTGTGTGTGTGTGTGTGTGTGTGTGTGTGTGTGTGTGTGTGTGTGTGTGTGTTAACCACTTTGACATTTCTTTAACACCTTCATAGTGGCCTGTTCAGTGTTCTCCCACACTCTCTGTAACACAACAAACATACAGTCAGCTCCTTTGGTCAACTGTATGAAAAAGTTAAGACAAGGAGAGGAGGAGGGGGAGGAGGAAGAGGGGGGACTCCCATCTCCACAGAAAAGAATCTGCAACTCAGCGGCTAGCAGCCCTAATTACAGTGGGGCTTTGCTGAAGTCTGCAACAAGACAAAGAGAGAGAGAAAAAGAAAACGAGGCAGATGGAGGGAGAGAAAAACATGAGGAAGGGAGCAAGAGTGAGGGCAAGAGGAGAGGCTTACCTCATTTTGTAAATAGTCTGTTTATAAGTCAAAGTCACTCTAAATTAGTGCTGACTTAACAAAGGCACAGCTGCTCAGCATCTCTGCAAAATGACCCTTTACAGCATAAACGCATATGACACAAAGTCTGATTTTCTTTAAGATAATTCATCAGTATCTTTTCAAAGAGGCACAAAAGATACTCAATAACTTTTAAAGACACATAAGTGGAATTAGTTCATGCCAGCTGATCTGTTTTCTGCTTTTAAAATTAGATGATGCAAAAGACAAAAGTGTCCCTGCAGCTTGATTAAGACTTCATCCAACTTAACATTTGAGCCGATACCAGCAAAATATCACTTTCTGTGGGATGCAACTTTCTGCCAACTTGGCTTCAGCCGGCTAATCATCTTTCCAGACACCAGGCTGCAGAACAGCACATTCAAAATTCAGAACTTTTTCCTCTTTGTTGGTAGAGATGCCCCAAGAAATTTAAGAAGTAAGCTGCTTTAAATGAGCCAGAAACACCCGTCTGTCCACAAGTGAGTACTATCTTACACTCTTAGTTTTCATTTTGGAGCACATTTGTCTTCAATCTGGCTACTAAAAGTGTGTAAATTATTCTGGTGAGGTTTTCCTTTTTATTGGCTCTCCTCTTAAACTCAACTGAACTGCTTCACTGAGGTGGACCAAACATTCGTCATGTATTTTCGAGTAACATTGAGTTACAACAGCATGCCAAGGTGTCTAACACATATACTCACACACAGTGAGGACCTGAATCAGAGCTACTTTATGTTTGCCAGCTCCTCCCTTCCTCTGCTTGACCCAACAAAACTCCTCTCTGAGCCCAACACCAGACAAAATGGCGTTGGAGCCTTCACACTGCCCTACAGAGGAGAAATGCTGCATTCTAGTGGAAGCTGAGAGACATTAACTCAGCATTATATCTATCATACAAGTCATCACTCAATTACTGGACAGGTTTCAGCATCAAACAGCCCACAAATCCATGATTATAAACAGACTCATATCTAAAGTATAAATCACAAACAGAACAAACATTTATTGCAGAAATCCATGAAAAGTGAAAAAGAAAAGCTCATAAATATATTCAATAGGTCGACTATCAACTTATCGTTCAGAATAAGGATATCTCGACATGATTATGATGAGAATCTGTTTCTAACTTTGGGATTTTTTCTTAATTAACAGCTTCCCTTTAGGTTTGAGTAAAAGAGACTTTTTGTGTTCCTCCATTCTTGCGGCCTCTTGCTGTTTTTCACTCCACGCCTCTATCCCTCGGTCCACCTCTGAGTTCAGCATCACGATACGTCTCTGGGAGAAAGAGCGCAGAGGTTACAGACAAAAAGCATGTAATGGAAGACAGAAAGAGTGATATTAAAATAAAATAAGAAGGCAAATGTGTTGATACTCACTGCTAAAACTTCCCTCTCTTGCTTTCTTCTTATCTGTCCCTTCATTGGAGGTGCTGCTCTTCCATCTGTCCAGATACACAGACAAGAAAACGTTAAATATGCATGAAAAATTACAAAATGTGCTAGAAGTAGATCACAAAGAAATTGACTTGTTTTGGCATTAGCTAAATTACCCTGAATTTAATAAGATCAGTGTCAAATGAGCTTCATTACTTTACACAGAAACAAAAGGCAGAATCACATCACTGTTGACATCCTCTACAAAACACCTCCTAATATGTATGACTCCACAAAAACTACAAATGCAAAAAAATAATACCTGCAAACGACCAATCAGGGAGATCTGTCAAAGGGCCGTACTCTGTGCCGCTTCGGGAAAGTCCATGTCTGCAAGTAAACACAAACGTTATGAGTTTAGAAATCTATACTGTGATAGTGATGAGGGCAGTGTCGCCGCAAAAAAGCCCAATCGCAAAAACTGCACAGAGAATGGGAGGACTTGCGGCTAATAGGGGCCAATCAGCCCATTTTGGTCATGCAAAACTAAACTTGTGCTGTGACCCCGGTGAAGTTAGTTTTAAGTTGGATATTCGACAGAAGGGTTAGGGTCTGGATCCAGCAGCGTCTTCTTACTCAGTGTTGGCAGTAGTAGGACTCACCTCCCAGCTTCACACTTAACTGCTGGAGTTTGACTTGGGCACCATAAATAAATTACTGTTTAAATGACACAATACTGATGTGGTTTTTTCAATACCTTCATGCTGACTTGCCCATATTCTAAATTGGTCTCATTGAGCACATTCATTTAATATTATTTACATGGACGCTATTGGGAGAAAAAAAAATCTATCTAGAATCTACCTTAAAAATCTGTATATAAAATAGTAATAAAATCATTCAAATCTAGCATGAAAGGGTGAGTACTATTTGTCCAGTGAAGCAGTCACTTCTGGTATTGCTTTGGAATCACTGGGTCACAAAACTAACGTTATTTTCTATTATACATTAAATTTCTATTATACATTAAATGTCTGTCTGTCCTAGAATTATGTTTTCATGTATTTATTGTTATTTTTCCCATGTGAGCACATTACATCAGTGTGTCCACTGTGACATCAACAGTGAACTTACTGTTTCCTCCATTTCTCTCCAGCCTGTACTCCACATGTGGTGCTGAACTGCCTGCTGGAGAGCCTCAACACTGGAAAACAACAAGTCCAGAAACAAAAACAGCCTCTGAAGTCACCTCCAGACACCCACAATCACCTGACATTTACAGCATACACTTTAATAACTCTACTATGATCTTATGAGCAGTCAGTAAGTAAAAACGCATCTATGTGGTTACTTCACAAAGCAAAATGCTGCTTTACTTTACTAGTTTGCTTGGCAGAACTGTTAGCATAAGCGTTAGCCTTGATAGTCGTCGTTACTGTATTTACGGTGGTTATTCAAATAAACAGCTGAATCAAAAGGAAGCGACTGGTACAAGAAGATATTTACAGGTACGAAACTCAGGTTTGGAGTTTTAACGGGTCTCACACACACCAGATTTAGTGAATAACCTCTGTCTCACCTGAGCAGCACAACGTCCTCACGGGGGCCGCCATGTTGTCTGCACTACTCTGTGTTAACCACCAGGAGGCGCTAAAGACACGCTGACAGGGCCTGGCTTTTAGTGACTGTGTACCTTTATTTTCAGTGGAGAATTTGAAATGTTTGGTGACTGAAAATGGGATTTTATAACTCAAAACTATAGAAAACAAAGCTCTTATTATTCTCACATTGATTTTGTGCATTTTTTGTTGTTGAACAGCTTTCTCTGTCATTGTCATGCAGAGGGGCCACAAGATAAGTTTGGGTCCTCATAGTTTTGTTTCAGCATAGGAGTACTGGTTGGTTTTCAAGCATTTATTGAAGCTGCCATGTATAGCCCGTCTTACAGGAAGTGTATGATCCAGGGTTTTTAGAGCTTGACCCAAACTTTGGACTTTAGGTCAGGTCTCTGTCGCTTCAATTTTGACCATTATTTTTTTAATAATCTGTCTCTCATGAGTCCCTCAACTTTAAAGAAGAGCAGCACTAAAACACTTGAGTGCCCCCTTTATGTTTGGGTGACAAACAGTTATCTACTTAAATTTCTCAATTTATGTTAAATGTTGTGTTTGCATATCTGCCCTTTGAAGAAATAATTACACATATACACGCTAAAGGGAGAAGATTGAGATAGATGGTGGGGGAGAGCGCTTGATGATGTCTATCTGGAAGTAGCCTATTATCGACATGACTGTATTTCGCTGGAGCAGAAATGCAGACAGCGAACAGCCGCTCTCGCAGCTCTTCAAAGTATTGTTTTTGTATGAACTGCTCCGCTACTAAGCCCAGAAGAATTTCTCTGTTAGCTTTTCAGACAAGTTCCCACTCGCAGCCGGTGAGGTAAACGCTAGAGTCTGCAGAGGCTGCTGCAGGGACTCCGGTCAACCGCAGGGGCCATGAAAGGCTCCATATGGAGGGGTCTGCGGGGCAGATAGAGAGCCGGCAGGCCTATCCAAACACAGTGGTGCTTTATCAGGGCTTGATGTGTTTAGGTGTGTCCCTTAACTGCCACAAACAGCCGGAACCGGGACTGACTAAAGACCAGCCAGTACTGAAATAGTAGCGGGATGTTTACCCTGTATCCTCCTTGGAGAACGCAGACACGCCGAAAAAATTCACCAGCCCCCTCACTCCGCCGTGTCCCTCCGCGCATTCCACAGGCTGGTGGTACAATAAAGTAGTGCCGTTGCCTAAACGACGCAGTTTTATATGATTTAGACAGATTTACAAATGTTTAAAACAGAGATGGAGGAAGTACTCAGATCAATACCACAATGTAAAATACTCCATTACAAGTAAAAGTCATGCTTAGTATAACTGGCATATAGTTGGTTAAAGTACCCATTATGCAGACTGGAGTAAAAAGTACAACATTTCCCTCCAACTTGTAGTGGAGTAGAAAAGGAAAATACTCATGTAGTCATGTCTCAGTCATAATAAATATTGGCCTAATGGTCAGACTACCATTTCTAGACGACCACCAGAATCAGGACTTCATTAACCTATTAGGTGTCCCCAGGACAGAAACTAACTGTGGGTCCACATTGACCCCCCATATTTGTCCCACAATTTGATTCAGCACATTTTTTATGAATATGCATCATTGTGTATAATGTTGGGATGTAAACTCCTCAGGTTTTCAAAACGTACACCTTAATGCATCACTAATTATAATCCGGTGATTAATCCACATTTTATAAAAGTACTTTTACTTTCAGTATTTTTATGTTTATGCTATTACTTAAGTAGCCTAAGATTGTAAATGCAGAACTTTTACTGGTTGCAGAGTATTTCTAGTTTTACTTGAGTAAAATATCTGAATACTTCTTCCACCACTGTCAAACCCCCACACATTTGAAGCCAAAAATACTGAAGACATGACCTCAGTAGTAGCCACGGCATTGCGAGGGTTGCAGTAGTAGGCTGAGGGCAGAAACTCTGTGGAAACATTTTTATTTTAGTTTGACAATGGTTAACTCAAGATGCTGTGGCTGAAAACTTCAGAAGGACCCCCCCCCCCCCCCCCCAAAAAAAAGACAAAAAAGACTAGTCCCAAGCTCAGTAAAGTAAAGATTAAAGCATAATTTTTCTCTAATAACATTATTTTTTTGTAAAGAGCAGGTCTTGGGGGAGTGGGCACATCCTCTGAGGGAGTTTTGCGTATGAATGACGACACAGCCATGGCTGGTGGAAAGGTGTTCCGGCCTGGTGGGGGAAACGAGCCGCCGCTGACTGATAAAGGAACAGTGATGCGTCAAGCCCGGCAGACGGACAGAACGCGAAGTAACGGTCGCCCAGTGACTCTACCTTCAAAATAAAAGCGAATATAGTGCGGCCTTCGAATAGGAGGCGAATAAATAACCACGTGGGAACCACTAACTACAAAACTGTGTCTAAATGTTAAGCGGGAATATATTCTTCTTTGTGAAACGAAACCAAGGCTGTACCACGGACTGTTTCCGATTTTGTTTGGTTTAAATATAATAGCTGACAGGCAGGAGTTTATTTTGAAAAGCTGTAACCGGAGCTATCTGCCTCCGCCGTAGCTAACTCGACTACTGTTGTAAAAAGAGGGGGGAGGTAAGTAATTATTTAGGGGGAAGAAAGAAAGAAACAAAGTTGTCGACCGTGCAATGCACACGGGGAGGGATTTTATTTATCTTGAGCGACTCGTTTAGTCCAGCACCGGTCTGTTGGGGTGGAACTGTAACGGCGCACCGGTTTCCCCCACTTCCTTCTCTCTCTCCAAACTTCTCCGCTACTCTTTCGCCGACAGGATTTCTCCTTTGAAAACGGGAATGATAAAAGCAGCCGAGCACAGGCGGATGGACGGACGGACTGAGGAGTCTAGCGAGTGCCGTATGTGTGTTTTCCGTTGCCCGAGTTAAAGTTAACCGCGTTGGTTTTTAATTTTTCCGCGCACATTTCATCCTGAGATGAATGGCAGAAGTCGGGTGAGTCGACTATCTGAGCTCAAACGGATTTATTTTCTTGTCTACACTGGACCCACATGAAGCGGTGATAGCCTGCATCCCGCTGAACCTCTCTGCGCTTTGTGTTTTTTAAAAAGAGAATTCAAACGGAGAGACACCCCCACACCGCACTGGATAACCAAGCTATCAACCCGACTTTACTTAAGTTTATTTCAGACAGTTCAACTAGTAGAGAAGATGCAGATGTGGAGCCACATGAGGGTCCACAAAGGAGGCCCTCCACGACCATAGGTCACGCCGAAGTGTCCTGGATTTATGTTTCTCCTATTTCCTGGCTGGATTGACTTGAACTATTAGTATATGTCTAATAATCCAATGGATTCTTCCTCACCACAGCCTACCTGTGCCTGTGGATTTTCCACATGAGGGCAAACCAGATGACTCAGAGGGCTTAAGTCATGTAACCACCCTGAAATGTCTTAAAGGTCTTATTTATCTGTTTTTTTGTATTTATTGTGTGTATATAAGGGTCTTTTTTGTTTAACTTTTGTGCTAGTTTCAAGGCCAATTTTTAAATTTTTAGTAAGAATTTGATTTCATCTGTCGTAGTGAAAACTAGATTTACTTGAACATCTTTGTTCTGCTGTATATCTACCCACACTGTATTTGAGCACATTAATCTGTAACTTAAAGGGGGGACTGTAGGACTTGACTTTGCCCAGACAGGTAAAAAACACGAGAAGGCTTCATCATGGACAGGCCGATAAGCAAGTTATTGGAGAAGTTAAAGCTAACAGACTCTGGCAGTGTGAAATTCAACAGTTCAAAGAAAAAACATGACTCTGCCAACAACTCTAATAACAGCAACGCCAACACTGGCATCTCCGGAGGCAGCGGTGGGGGCAGCGGTCTGCCACCAGCTCCTAGCTCTGCAGCTGCCTCGCCCTCAAGACCTGGCCAGTTCTCGCTTGCCTCTGCAACCACAAGCGATGCATGTGTTCCAGCGAGTGGGAGAGGAGGAGGGATGGGAATGCCTGCCTCTCAGCTCCTCACCCCACCGCCATCTTCCTCCACGGTGGGTGCCATACCTCCAGATGGCGAGCAACAGCTTCACCCTTCCACCTTGGCACCACTGAGGCGTCGCTCCCCCCAGCAGCGAGCTTCCTGTTACCTGGGTGAGGGCGTGGATTCCCACCTGAGGCGTGAATCTGGCCTGGGCCCTGAGTGTGACCCTCTGGGAGCGTTTGGCTCCAAGGCGTCCCTCAATCAGCGGCGCTACTCCCTGGAGCTCCAGCAGTTGGTCCGACGGCAGCAGCTCCTCTCCCAGCCGCCGCCTCTCTCTGTTCCCCCGCCGTACCCTGCTGCCACAGGCTATGGGTCGGCTCCCAGAGGTAGTGGAGGCGGCCTGGCAGAGCCTGGCTACCTCTCCGAGCCTGAGAGACACAAACGCCTCTCTCTTCAGGAGGCTCTGTTCTACAAACGCCTGAGCACTGGCAGTGAACTGTGGGAGAGTACCAGGCCTGCATCCCTCTCTCATCCACCACATCGTACATCTGATGTGACCGGAGGAGGTGTAGGAGGAGGCTTCTTTTATCCCCCAGGACCAACCCTGAGCCCATGCTCATCATTCAGCCTCCAGGAGTCGGTGCTGGTCAGCCCCAGGTCCAGCTTTGCCTCCAGCACGGCTAGTGGTGGTGGAGGAGGGAGTCCCATGGGGAGCCGCTGCAGCAGCAACCGGACCAGTGGCATCAGCCTGGGCTACGACTCTCGCTACTCTGCCTCTGGAGGCCTCCCTCCACAGCAGCAATCTCCCTCCATGCAGACAGGGGGCTCTGCGGCTGGTTATGGAGCACCAGGCAGGGCCGGGGTAACCCCTGTGGAGGCCTGGACTCAATACCTGGATGGAGGGATGCGTCCAGGGCCCCATGATAGCCGACATTCTTACCCACCTGCTGTTGGAAGTCCAGGAGCAGCGTGTTACCAGGCAGGCCCAGAGTGGTGGGTAGAGCAGCAGGCAGGTGTGAGAGGCAAAGAGGGGGGTGTGATGGGAGACAGGGGCCGATACTCAGACCTGCCTGGGACCCGGTACCAGGAAGAACTCACCCGACTTCTACTGAGAGATGCAGTGCTGGAAGGTGATGGGCTCCTGGATGGCCTGATGCTGAGGGAGTCTCTGGCCTTGACAGCTCTTTCCAAACCGAGCACAACAACACTGGGGCCTTGCTCAGCTGGAGGGCCAGTCAAACCTCAGGAGGATCCAGGAGTCGGAGCTGGTCGGGAGGCCGTGGAGAACCGCCAGGAGTTCTTTGGTGAGATCCTTTTTTTTTTTAACAACAGTTTTCAGGCTACACGGTGGAAACAGGAAAGTGAGGGGGAAAGGTAGCCAGGATGCAAGTTAAACAGAGCTGCATTTAACACAAATTGTAAAATCACATCCCTAATTTGAGCCAGTGCTGTCACTGTTCATGCACGGTATCCCATGCATTCATAATGGAGCGCTGGGTCGCCCAGCATCCGCCCTCAGTGTGTTATTATTGTCCTCCTCACTGCCTGGTGTCAGATCACAGGTTTCTTTCTAAATGAAAGGGTTGTATGGATGGATGGACAGATTAATAGTTGAAAGAGTGTATGGATGGATGGTGCATTGGAACCTGCAGAGACATGCAGGGTTGTAGCACGCAAAGCATAAAGGAGAAGGAAGAAGAAAAAAGTGCTCGGGCTTCAGAAACTGATCCAGACAAGTAGATATGTTTGGCTGAAGAGAAGAAAGAAAAAGAACATGCAGGACACACTGAAGATACATATAGATGTAAAAAAAAAAAAATGAAAGTATTTAACCGTACAGATATTTATACACTCATTCAGGCTCACACCTGTAGCCAAAACATCAGGCAAAGTCAGCTGATGTTTCAAGTCGTTGCCAGTCTGCCACAGTGTGATGCACATAGAGGGCTAATGCAGCGTATCTACATGGCCATTAAACTGCAAAATCCTGCTGTAACAGTCGGACACAAATTACATGGTTCCATATAAACACAGCTCCGACCATTACTCTGAGTCACAGAAGATTAGGGCTCTGTGTGTGTGTGTGTGTGTGTGTGTGTGTGTGTGTGTGTGTGTGTGTGTGTGTGTGTGTGTGTGTGTGTGTGTGTGTGTGTGTGTGTGTGTGGCAGGGTAGGAGTGTGTCACGGTGGCTGGATGAATATGTGTGTGTGTATATTGTTTCTCTGTGGCAGGGTGTGTTTCCCCTGAGTGACTTCAGGCCACAGTAACGCAGTGTGTGTGTGAGTCATGTTTGTGTGTGTGTGCTGGTGTGTGTAATGCTGCCTTGGCGTGTGCAGGGGCGGTGTGCTGTAGCCTGTTTTTCTGCTCAGGTATGTGTGCCCGGAGGGGACATACAATACTGTACTCCTCACAGCCATTAGGAAGAAATCAGAAGCTCTGAGCCGTGAAGACAGACGCTCTGAGCTCAGCCGACACACACACACACACACACACACACACCTAAATTAAAATGTAATGCTGAGCAAAGTAAAATGCTCATATCTTTGATAGAAGGCAAAAGAAACTATAGACCTAAATTCAGAGCTAATCCATAAAACAAACAAATGGAAAAACTGTTTCTGTTGATGAGTTTTGTCCCACAAGTTAAAAAAAAAAAAGTATACACACAAAACTATTCAGGTAATATGCCGTCTTGTGCTTCTTAAATTGGTTTCAAGTACAGAAAGCTTTATTCTACATAACTGTTGTTAGTTATGAAACCTAAAAGCCTAAAAGTCTAAAAGTCCCTGAATGTTATCCCAGTCCCGTAAACCAATTCTTTCCCAACTTTTTCTATATGTAGTGGCTCCAGACATAAAATTTAAAGCCTTGAGTTTGAGTCTTGGCCCTTTTTTTTTTTTTTTGGTTTCTGGCTTTGGCAGAGACTTGTGCCTATTCCTAAATATCGACGGGACTGTCCAAGATTGTAGGAATTCTCGATTTGTGTGGCACTCCCTCAGCCACATTGGAAAGGAAAAAAACGCAGGCAGACCCTTGAAATAGATCACAGAACAGAAACGCGGTAACTCGGACCACCACACCACTTTTCCACTTTACATTTAATGCTCTGACTAGTGCTGAATATGTACTTAGACTAAACTGTAGTCTGTCAGATGAGAAACACAGAATAGTTAGTTAGTTGTACAGGTCAAGGTGTGTGCAAGATCAGTGTGTTTTCTTTTTACAGACACTAAGCAGCAAAACTAGAACTTGTGCTAATTTTGACCTAGATGCTTATTTGCATCTAGGTAAATGCTTGTTTACTTTCCTGGTCTTAACTGATATGTCGGTGGAGTCCTTGGACCTGACATCAACCCAAAGAAATCAGAGAAAAAACACCAAAAATGTGTTTGTTGTGTCAAAATTTTGGACAGAAAATGATTTGACATGATTTTTTTTTTTTGTAATTGATTTATGGTGTTGTTTTTTCCTGAGGTAGTTTAGGCTCCTAACATCAGGAAAAAAGTGCAATCTTGTTTAATCTCCAAATTGCTAAAATTGTGGGGTTTAAAGTCAAATTTAAAGGAAAGATCCAGAAGAAAGAGCCATCTATTTTCTGGAACGACTGCCAAAAAGTCAGATCCGGTGGAGTTTCCCTTAAATAATAACAGAGCTTCAGCAGAGACACTTGAGTGGATGAGCAAACAGGCTGGCATGGGTAACTGGGTTTTAACTGTGTGAAAATCCCCTAGGTGGTGCGAACGAGAGGATTTACAAGTGTTGACACTTTGTGTGGAGTTGGATTTCAGACACATCCTCTTGGAATGCGTCGTAAACGAAGTGCTAAGAGCCGCTGAGCGATTACTCTCCACTAAATGCATGTTTGTGTCCGCTGTGTTTTTCCCTGTTGTGCCGGCAGGAACCTGCGTGAAGTGTGGGAAAGGCGTGTATGGGGCGGATAATGCCTGCCAGGCTCTGGATAGCCTCTATCACACACGCTGCTTCACCTGTGTGTCCTGTGGTGAGTACCCCCACCCACTCTCTAGACACAGCGATGAGTGTAATGCTTAATTTCAATCAACAACACCTTTTTCTAAACACAATTTTTACCCATTTACTATAAAAAACTTCCCAGTATTATCACGCTGAGTCATTTGTCTGCCATCCTTCTCCCTCTGCAGGACGCACCCTGAGGAACAAGGACTTCTACAATGTCAGTGGCTCTGTGTACTGTAAAGAGGATTACATGGTAAGAGTTGAGGTCAAGGCGTGTTTTGTCATCCGTCTCTCACACACACGCACGCACACACGCACGCACACACACACACACACACACACACACACACACACACACACACACACACACACACACACACACACACACACACACACACACACACACAGATGTGTTCGGAGACAGAGGATTGATTTTCTGCTAATGCTAATCTCTTTGTTGTAATTACAGTTTTCAGGATTCCAGGCTGCTGCTGAGAAGTGTAGTGTGTGTGGCCACCTTATTCTCGAACAGGTGAGGGGTGTGTGTGTGTGTGTGTGCGTGTGTGTGCGTGTGCGTGTGCGTGTGCGTGCCACATGAAGAAGTACACAAATACCTCTGAACACCTCTGTTAGATTTAAAGGAAATATACTTAACCTGTGCCGTGTAATTTTTAGTCAAGTATGTTTCCCATGATGCCTTTCAAGAACCCCACAGAGGATACAGAAATTCAGTGACGTCCTTTTTGTTGGCTCCTCTTCGGGTTCCCACGGCAGCTTTTCAGTGGAATGTTTGCTTTGGGTTTTTGATAAATACAGAATTAAAGCTCTGTAGCGATTAGCTTAAAACGTTTTTACCATATTTGAACCATGGAATACCCATAATATAAATAGAAAGCTCACAGTGAGCCTGGGATCCACAGGCATCATTTTTTGCATAATTTGAAAGGCTTAACCACGTTCAAGTTTTAGGACTACAAACCTTTTAATGCTCAAAAGCGTGTTGGTGCAGAAAAATGAATTTCCATTTCAATTTGTGGCTGAATTGGAAATATTGCTACATGTAGTGAATGCACTTTCTGGTCTCTGCTGGAGGATGTTGGTATGACAGTATAGTAATTAGTGATCATGCTGCTTTATCGTTAAGATTACAGGTAATTTATACATTGTTCAGCGAGATGGAGATTCCCAGTTGATCTACTTCAGGACCCTGTGTTTATTAAACATTTGCTGAGACATGTTTTGATACCTACTTTGAAACTAATGTTTGCAAAAGATGGGAGGCATTCAAGGTATTCATTAGAGCTTGTGTAGCTAATAATTTCTCTTAGGCTTATGAGCGGCGTTTGGAAAATCAAATTAGGTTATATATAAGTTTATTCTTATAGCATGCATCAATTACGATGTTTTTAAAAAGGCAAACATAAAACGGTAAGAAACAAATTGAACAATAAAAATGTAGGTACTGTAGCAAGAACAAGAGGAGGAAAAATAACTAATAAACTACAAAAAAAGAAAATATGATTACAAAATCCAATCACAACAGAAATTGAAAACATATACAGTATCTATGCATACCTACATGCACACATATACAGTCGAGGCCAGTTATCAGTGGAAATATTTGATAAAATACACCTCTTAAAAAGAAAATGAGACAAGAAATCTTTCTTAATTACTTAAATAATGATTGGCCTTCATTCTCAGATCCTGCAGGCTCTCGGGAACTCGTACCATCCTGGCTGTTTTCGCTGTGTTGTGTGCTCCAAGGCTCTGGATGGGGTGCCTTTCACTGTGGACCATCACAGCAACATCTACTGCGTGGCAGACTACAACAAGTGAGACTCGCTATGTGTTTAAATGCTGTGTTTCAAAGGGGATGACTTGGAGGCATCCTGGTGCTGTTTACTTACTTACTTACCTTCAGAGACATTACTCAGCTGTGTGAGTGCTTCTGGTTTCTACAGTACATAAACTTTCTCCTGTCGTCCTGCAGGACTTTTGCCCCAAAGTGTGCTGCCTGTTTACAACCCATCTTACCTACTGAGGTGAGTGTGTGTTTGTGTGTATTCTCCATGCACGTGCTGGCTGGAGGCGTGTTATTTATGTTGTCATGTTTTCAGTTAACTTGGTTTAACTAAACATATTTTTTACAACCAATATAATATAGAAGAAGCAGTTTCAGGCAATCACAGAAGAGTATTTCAAGATCAGTTTATCTTGTATATATTTCTGGTGATACGCATATGCAACTGGAAGTGTGCCAAATTATATCTGCCCAGACATCTGTGCTGACCTCTCTGGTTTGTGTCTCAGGGCAGTGAAGAGATCCTCAGGGTCGTGTCTATGAACAAGGACTATCACTTTGAGTGCTACCACTGTGAGGTAAGTGATCATCAAACGTGTATTTTGTCCTTTTTATATTACCTAAAATATCACGTTTGAGTGCAGAAAATCAGAGCAACAAATTGTTCTGATCTGGCTTTTGTTATGAAGTACCTTGATGGCTGACCTCACTTCCTCTGTGTGCATTCCTGTCCTTATCTGCGTCTTTTTTTTTTTTTTTTTTTTTTCCTCCCTCTCCTTCAGGAGTGTGGTAAGCAGCTCTCTGATAAGCCTGGCTCGCAGTGCTTCCCTCTGGACTCTCATCTCCTCTGCCACTCCTGTCACATGAGCAGAGTGTGCACCACACACAGCATTCCCCCTCACAACACACAGTGATCGGCTCCTGCGCAGCTGTGGATGTTTGGAAAAAGCTGGTCTTAACATGCTGTCACTCTCTCGTGTGCTTTTTGCTCAGATGAAACTGCTGATATTCAGACATTTCCACTGATCCACTTCCTTTGATTTGGATCAGCCCCCTTTGTCACATGTACTGCCTGCTGTACTATTACTGTACCATAGTTATAAGGGAACGGGAAAGAAACTACTGCTTTTTTTTACCCCAATGTGGCTACTGTTTGCTGTAGAAGAACAAGGGATTTTGCTGAACGGTTTTGTACATATATTATCGCTAGCAAACATTTTGCACTTAAATTTGACTTTACTGTAAGAGATTTGTTACGTGAATCTGTACAATTTGGGGAAAAACATTACTGTAATTTCTGTTGTAATAAATGTTTTCATTTGTGTTTAGACAATGGTCTAATTACAGGTATTAGGTCACACATTTTAACAAGTTCCGTGCAACAGATGGAGATCAGAAACACTCATCAGCTCAGTGGCTTGAGAAATTACTAAGCAAAAACATCCAAGCAGACAAGCTGATAACCAATTTAAATTTATTTGTTTTTTAAATTCTCGGTACATTCAGCACTTGCAGGAGAAAGAGAAAAAAAAGCAACAAAACTGTTTCGAACTAAAAACATAAAATTAAAGACTTTAAAATTGTAACCATTACTCTATTAGAAGGTTAACTTCCTCTTAAATATATATGATTGAAGGGTCAGAGGAGGGATGATCAAATGGAGACATCTGTGCAGGGAAGGTCAGCTTCCCTCAATTATTACAGAATAAGCCTCCACTTTACAGGAATTCAATTTCCTCTCCTTGTCTCCAAAAACATCACTAAAGATGAACTCGGGCATGTCCCCTGTGTCACCACAACATATAATATCACGTCTCTTCCTATCGTACACTTTCTAGGTTACAGTGTTGAGACTTCGGTAGCAGTTGTGTCGTCGTTGGAGAGGGAGATGAAGGTTATAACTCGCACAAACATCACCTGCTGTAGCACACAACAACCCTCCAAGGCTGAAAAAAATTAACATGATTCATAAAACTTTCATTCAAAAAAACAAGTTTGACAAAGACAGCCTGTAAATTAAAAAATCTCAGTGCTGAAGAGTAGAACACTAAAACTGATCCTAGAAAATATCTGAAGGTCAGGGATCTATTTTGGGCTGGTTTTATTACAGGGCTCTGAGGAGGAAGGAACTGTGCACCCGCAGAACTAAAATAAAGAGGCGGGCTCCCAAACCTCAGTGGGACAAAATGCTGAGGTGAGCCAAAAAACCACCACCCTCTCTGCTTCTTTTCTTCAACAGAGGAGAATTAAACAGCACTACACGGAGACGAGGAGGAACGCTGCTCTCTACAGAGGGAAAGGACTGACTTCTGCTTCTGGAAGACAAAGAGAAAAAAAGAGTGGGGGGAGGGTTGGAGCTACATGAACCATCGCTTAAATATTAACAAAACATGTAATCAACATTTTCTGTGTAAATTGACGAGGTGGGGGGGAAATGGCAGAAGTGTGTGGAAGACAACGCTGGCGTCAAAGTGGACGAATTAAAGCATGGTGGGGCAGGTAGCGAGGGGCAGACACAAGTCCTGAACGTGAGGACATGTATCTCCAAGTGGAAATACTCCCTCCCAAGACTTCCTGTCTGCAGTGTCCTCCGCTAAGCCTCGTCCTCTCTCTCTCTCTGCAGCCACTCGGCCCTCAGCGGCGTCTGTCCCTGGGGTTGCTACGGCTACGCGAACGCCGTCCACTGCCAGCGCACGCCGAAGGTCGTCTGGGTCGGTGGCTGTTGTCCCTCTTCTTGTCCCCCTCTCTGTCTCGCCCACGGTCCCTCTCTCTGTCTCCGTCGCCTCCACGCCCGGCTGCTCCGCCGCTTGCCGTCATGGTGCTGTCCTTCTCCCGACCCTTCAGCCTCTCTTTCTTCTCCTCCTCAAGCTTCTTTTCCTCCTCCTCTTGCTGCTCCTTGCGCCTTCGTTCGCGCTCCTTTTGCCGCTCTGTACGGTCCAAAAGCCTCTGCGTTGCCTGGTGGACACAAAGCACACTTCAGTAAGATGAGATGAAGTCTCAACCGCTCACTGTGACAGACAGATGTAGAAGTGTAAGACCCACCTGCTCCTCGGTGAGGGGAAGCCAGTATATACATGGAGCTGCTTTGGTCTTGAGGAACAAGTCATCCAGCAGTTTGGCAGGAGGCTCATCTCCTTTCTCTGTTAATTAGAAAACAGAAATGGGTGAACTGTTTGTAAACAGTGGCACACAACTCAACCTGTGTTTAAGATATACAAAATGATCTCTTCATAACGAAGTTCAACTTTGCACTAAATTATCACTGCACATACTGCTACAGAGGTGGGGAATATGAGGTTGCATGCCAGTTAAATGTGTGTACTGTACATTTTCAATCAATGCAGCCTGTATAATGTGTATATTCCCAATAATAACAACTAATACAATTTTTATTCATCTATTCTTTTGTAGACTGAGGTGTACGGATAATTTTCATTTTGCCTTCCAGTGTTGCTTAAGGTTCTTGTTCGTAAAATTTACAGCATGATTTAAGGGCAACGGTGTTGTGATTGCAGCGTTCTGCCTTTGTGCAGGCTGGGTACTGAGGGTAGATTGAGCCTTGTTTTATTCAAACTTAATTATTCCTAGTTTTATGGACATTCTTTTATGACTTTGGACATTGGAAATTGAAACTGATAAACAAACAAGTCATATATAATTCAGAAAAAGTCAATATTTACAAAAAAAGATTACAAACAAAACTAAAGATGGTACTAAAGTTAACTAAAACGTGACACGGATCCATCTATTAGCCAGAAAGCGAAACACAAATTCCCCATGGAGATTAATGAAGAACTGAATTATTACTATATGTTTTGTCAGTGGGTCTTCTCCACCAGCCCACTTTGTTTTGGCTTTTCTACTCTGAATTAAATTCATTTTCTCTTTCTGCTTCTATCCAATCACAGCGAGGTGCGTTACCCTTCTTATCCGTCTTCCTCTCCTTGCTCTTGGCCCTCTCCCTCCTTCTCCGCTCTCTGTCTCTGGATCGAGATCGTTGCCCGTCCTCTCCTGGTCTTGCAAATTCCCGGACCTTATCCCGGTCCCATTCCCGCTCGCCACGGGCCCGTTCCCTGCGCTCCATCTCTCTCTCCCGCTCCGCCCACAGATCCCGCACTCCGCCCACGCCTCGGTCCCGTTCTCGGTCTCGGTCGCGCTCCCTGTCCCTGTCGCGGTCTCTTTCTCTGTCCCTGTCTCGCTCAGGCATCAGAGGGGGCAGTCGGTTCTGAGGACCCCCTGGCTGGACAACATGGTCCTCCTTTTCTGGCTTCAGGACACCTTTGTGAAAGTCAAGCTGCAGGAAAAAAGCATAAAAATAAAAACCTGCACTTTTAAATTCAAGTGATTATTAACTAATAACAAAAGACATCACATGCAGTTAAACCTGAATGTTTTGTGTGGGAAATTAATCAAATTTACTTCAAGTATGATGCAAAGATAATGTACTGTTCAGAAATAACTGGGACTACTTTCCCATTTTTAAACAGTTAGCAAACATGGTGATGGTGTGATACGGCCTGTAGCTTTAAAAAACTCCCTGACACCACTTAGGACAGAGTGTGTGGTTGCTCATCTGAAATGGTTCCAAAAATAAACCTATTAATATTTTATTGCTCATGCCTTTTACTGTGGATAGCACTAGTTGCCTACTATTTGATACAGTGTGTGCTTGTATGTATGGAGGTGTTTTTTCCCTTTAACTTGAACCTTGACAACCTCCAAAAAACATGGTGCATCTCCCAAAATTTGATCAGCAATAGAAAAGACAGCATGCACACTTTGGCGTCATGCATTTAAAATATGCAACTTTTAGCTTCAGTATTTTTTCCTATCACAATACAAGTGTTTTACCTCTATTAGGAAATTAGGAAACATCTTGTTTGAGGGGTTTAAAATAGCCAAGATGTTAGTAATCAAACAGTCCAATAACTGTGACTCATAGAAACATTACAGTCTTTATTTTCCTCAATATATCAACAGTGACATATCGAGAAAACAACTTTTTATTCTGTAAAATAATTATTATTCCCACCATCTAGTGTAATGCAATTCATGTTCAATTAAGTGTATCATTAGACTATTGTGGCATTTCAGGAGTTCATTACCTCATCCTGCTCACAGAAGTCGACACTGAGGACCTTGGGATTGCTCGGAGGCCATTTGACCCCGTGGAGGGCAGCTCTGGTGGCGACTGCCTCCTCTGACGTAGCATACTACGAGGAGACAGGAGAAGAGGAAATAGGTTATCAGGCTGAAAATAGTCCTTTTAAAGTGTAATCACATCTCAACCAACACACGCAGCAAAAATAAGACAGGAACAGATGGGTGAGAACAGAGAGGCGATAGTTTGTGAGGGAGAGTGACAATAATCACACAAATGCTTCTATTCATTGAGCTCAAATATGTCTTCCTGCACAAACAGACATTATTTACTGAGGGTTTTTATATCCATTCTCAGCAGGTTTAGTGGAAAAGTCCACCTCTCACAATACTCCTACCCTCAGGTACTGTATGGTGGAAGCTGAGTGTGTTCTATAACGCAACACCAAACATTTATCGGAAAAAATACATCAGCATTTCGTAAAAGGACAAATGCTTCAAATGGGCCAGTTTGGGCAGCTCTACTGATACCTGACAACTTCCACAAGCAGCTCAACAACACGCTCGGTGGACACGAGGCTTTGCACTCACTTTAACACAATATGAAAATGTTGATTTGCTGCTACTCACTGTGACAAAGCAGTGAGACTTGATCTTGTCGATCCAGAAGCCCTCTTCCACCACGCTGCCCGTCCTGTTCAGCAGCTCTTTGAGTTGGCCCAGGGTGAAGGGTCGTACCTATGGGATATACAAGGAGCATGGCTCAATGAAGGTCAACTGTCATTTTCAGCCAGAGTAGATCAGTTCATGTAAAGCACGAGAAAACATCATCAGACGAGCAGAGCAGAGATGACCCTGTCGTGTATCAAGATGACAGACGCGACGTGTTTAGAGTTTTAAGGCTCATATTTGGTGACGAATTTGAAGTGTTGACAACTTTAATTTGAATGAAGACTGCAAACAGCCAATGAGAGCAAGATCAGGGGGAAGTACAAAAAGTGTGAGGAGAGAAATGCTCAACCTCAAAAGGTGCAGCTCTAATCGGTTGGTCCAACATGTTGCTTTATCTCAACAACTAGTGTGCACGTTCATATTCCTCAGAGGATGAATCCTGACTCTTTGTCTAGCGCCACCAACAATTCATGACATGATCATTTTAAAACAAATGATGGTTTCAGCTGTACTTTGAGAATAATGCTACAGTAACTATATTCACAGTTCAGAGGACAAGCCCTTTTAGTTTAGGTGACAACATGGTCTTCACTCTGGCGCCCCCCTCAGGCCAAGTTTTCATCCTACTAGTGGTAAGGGTAGCAAGAATAAAGCAAAGTTAGCAAAGAATAGTAAAGTTGTTTCACCATTTTAAATCCATCCAATTTGTTTTCTGTTAAACAAAACTGCGATGAGTAGTACAGTCAAACAGCAGAGATAAAAACGTTTAGTCTTGTTTGTTTGGATTCTGTGTTACTGTAGTCTGAGAGCTCCTGCTTTTTTCTGAGATTAGTGAGACTGGGTGGCGTCAGAAACATGGTCGTCTTTGATCCATGTGTAACTTTAAGTCTTGCTTCTATGACGCAAGTCAAAAGAAATCTGCCAATGCTAGTCATTAAATGTGTAATGTCTAGTCTTGTCATAGTCTGTTTAGTCATGCAGTGTGCCCCCAACTTAAGGTGATGCTTGACTACAGCCATAATACCTGGGTAAGTGTTCCTGACTCTAATTATGGGAATGATGGTGATGCGGTTACCACTGGCATCACCACAATACGCCTCATTCATGAAAAAGGCTACATTTGTAGGGTACATTTGGAAAGGCAACGTTTCTCTGTACAACCCCCCCCCCCCCCCCCCCCACACACACATAATTTTAGTCCATGAGGAAGTTTAAGGCTCCAACTCAACCAAAAAACAAGAATATAACATGATCTTTTTGGGGAATACATTTTGATTTGCCAGAATGGTTTGAACACAAGTCTTGGATGAAAAACATGTTTTCACTGTACTTTCTGTATTCTACGTAATGTAATGAGTTATAAACCCACCAGGTTGGTCACATGGATGATATTTGAGACTTTGCCATGAGGTGGCGAGGGCTGCCTGGTTGCGCGGACGGGGTCATCGATGGTGATGGACACGCCAGACTTCTGTTGACTTATGGAGCGACGCACCAGACTGTCACTGGGGGTAACTGAGGGAAAGATGATGGAGAGGTGAGAAGAGTGAGTGGGATGGGTAAAAAAAAACAGGAATGTCTGTAATCAAGGACAGAGAGAAAGATGAAGTACTGCCAGAGGGATGATGAGAAGGCAGCAAAGAGATTTGTACCTAACAATCTACAGCAATTAAAAACCCACAAACTTTTCAGTGAGGCACTTTACCTTTCTTTGCCTCTCCGTCGAGCTTGACAAATGTCTGCGTTTCCGAGGCTTCCTCCGAAACACTGTTCTTCCTTTTGTCTCTGGAAGTCCTGCGTTGTTTTTCTTTCTCCGTTTTCTCCACCTCTTCGTCTTCATTTGTCTGTCCATTTTCCTGGTTATCACCTGGGACGACCTGGGGAGGAATTACAGGTGGAAAAACAGTAACGTGACAGTTCAAAACCACTGACAAAAGACTTAGGGAAAAGTAGAATTTCTCGAGATTGGCTGTTCTTCAAATCATGACATCAATCATAATTGGATGTGGCATGTACAAACTGAAACTTCAAGTTTAGTCAGTATCTAGATCTATCTGTCTATTACAGAAACACACCTGTGTGACGGTGCGTCGAATCTTGAGGCCTTTGTCCTGGTCGCCCCGGCTGGTGTCCAGGCTCTCCTCGTCCCCGGACAGTTGCAGCTCCTCTGGATGCAGCTCCACCACTGCCTCCTGGTTCACTTTGATGTCTGGGATCAAAGACTGAAGGACAGAGGCACATGATGGAGGAAAAGAAAGAGGAGAGAGAGAGAGAGAGAGAGAGAGAGAGAGAGAGAGAGAGAGAGAGAGAGAGAGAGAAATATTTGCATATTTTATTTGTTTGCTGATACACAACAAGAAAAGATGGATACTGGTTTTGTCTTCCCTCAGTCATTTTGCAAGGGCTTTTTCAAAAATACTGAATGTTTGATTATTTCAATAAAATCCCCAAATTTCTCCCAGCTCACCCGTGATGTTCTGAAAATCATCATATTTCACAGTTGAGTTTCAAAACATTAACACAGAGCTGGACGGACATTTTGTCATTCGGGGAAGCTGTAACAAAACCAGTAGTTGTCAGAGTAAGATTTTAATTTACATTTTAAAAGTTTATTTTCACTTGTTTAAAGAAATCCATGTTTATTTTACAAAGCTGACCGATATGTAAAAATTTAGCAAAGACGGGTTTTACAAAGAGGGTCACAAAAGAAAAAGAAAAGTCTCTTAAAGAGTAAAGTCGTTGTCGTTCTTGAAACTTTGATCTGCTTTTTGGCATGAAATGATTAATAAATATTGGCCTACAGCCCAAAATATCAGCTCCAATCAAAAAGTACTATCATAGCTAAAATAAGTGAATCATCACATTTATTTTTCCCATTTTCCCACACCTGCATGGACACCTGGTCCTGGTCCCTGTGCTTTGTCAGTACCTTCAGTGAGTCAGTGGTGATGCTGATGGATGGTTTCTTAGCAGTCACTGATGTGCTGGAGCCCCACCGCCTCTTCCTCCCTGCTGCAGTTCCGGTCTCCGTCTCTCCTGCTCCTCCATCTGTGGTGGCTGGAGACGTCTTACTGCCTGCAGGAGTAAAAAAAAGTAGTTTATCATTGAGAAGAGAGAAAACGCACTCCCAGATGGATGATTTCCTCTCTAATGAACAGAACTTCAGTGACAAGTTACTACAAGCTCATAGCCTAAAAGCAGAAATAATTACTTAAATGCTTTAACCCAAATAGTTTTGCCAAGGGTGGCAGTAACTAATTTAAGTTTACAGAGTTTATAAATGGAATCGTGAGATTAAATAATTTCAGTAACTAGTTTCCAACACTGGTTCATTTAAAAACAATATTAAAAATGTTGTTACAAGTTTGTTGTGGGTTTTCGTTGGTAGCTATTCTAAGATCAAGGTCCTGTGCTCATTACATGTGAAATGCTTTCAGCCACACAGAGCTCATGGGAAGTACAGTATGCAGTGAATAATAACAATAATAATAATAATATCATAGGGTGCACTTGTAGAAAAGGACCAAGGTTACATGCATGGACAGGGTCCTCGCTGCAACATATTGAAAGCTAACAAAGCATTTCGGTGTGAAAGGATAACACTGGTGTAATTTTATCAAATTTTTTCTATCAATATTACAGTCCACAAAGAGCGTGAATTATTTTAAAAATATTTTTTACTAAGACATGCCTATTATAAGCATTCAATTATTCCACAATAAATAAAGAATAAACCAACCTTCATGAATATTTAAGAGTGATATACTTAGGCATTTAAGTCTACTTCAGGATGTCATGCAGACTTAACTGCACTGTGGCTCTGAACTGACATGACAGTCATATGGCTCTAATGTTCACAATGGTTACACAAAGTCATTTTTGTGAATTTTGACTTATTCTTTGACAGTTTTCTACTGGTTTTAAGTCAAAACATGTATTCTGCACGTGGTTTTTAAATGCTAACAGTGTTTTCTTTTTCATTCTTGTTTCTCATAAGTAATGTAGGATGAAAGATGTGATATACCGGTATACTTACTGGTCAAGGATATCTTGCGAGCAGCAAAAGCCTTAGGAGTGGTGCTCTGGAAAGACAGAGAGACAGAAAGAACATACAGAAACCCCAGGGGTGCGGGGCTGGATGAGAACCAAGAGTCCATACCCAAACAGGCAACAACAGACAGGAGGTGAAACAGGAAAAGTGGAGGAGGGGTGGGGGCGGGGGGTTAAAGTAACAGAGACCTTGAGGCTCCAATTGTACCACATTATGGAGAGGGTTCTTGGTCGATACAGAGAGACTCCAGACACATTTCCACCTTCCACCTCTGCTCAAAGACACTGAGATAAATCATTCTGTTACTCTGTGTGTGTGTGTGTGTGTGTGAGGTAGACTCAAAGGACAAAGCAAGTACATGATGTGCATTAGAACATGAGTAGGCCTGTGTGAAACTCGAACTGGGTCGTATCTTAATGCAGTACGTTATTACAAGATAAAGTCCATCAGAGGACTGAGAATAGAGGGGGGAAAGGAGACAAGCTAAGTGTCTGTCAGTGTGTTGGAGTGGATTCTGAAACTTTACAAGACTCATGTCCCACTTGGACGGGTTATATTTTCTCTAGAGCAGGTGTTAACTTTTATTACAAGAGAGGAGGGGAACTATTTTATTAGCCAACTCCCCCTGTAATATTAAACCTGTTCGAATGGGGCTTTCAATATACAACTTGTGCAATAGTTGCATATCGGTCCTGAACAGCTCTAGTATCATTTCTGTGTGGCACTAACACTGCCATGGTGCTACTTTAATATTAATAATATGGCATGTAGATGAACAAAGTATTGATTTCTGTGGAGCAGAGGTGGAGAGGCGACTGTTGAAGACTCAAAGATCTGCCAGTACTGCAGTTTAAATTCACTCTGAGTTATTATATTTAACAACAAAAAACTGAAGACCAACAGTATGTCAAATGTGTGATGAACACTGTCATCTTGGTGTCAAAATATAGAATTAAAACTGCAGTACACGTGACAATTTGCACTAAATTACTTAGAGGAAAAGAACTAATTCCTCTTATTTACAAAAAAAGAACTAGAAGAAAGTTGTTTTTTTTGTTTGTTTTTTTTACACTTAATCCTTTAAAATTGTATACATTTTAAATAGAGGAATAATCACAAGTCATTTCCTGGTACCATTTGACACCTGATTCCTTACTGGCTCGACTATGGCCCAACCGCACGTGTACTGTATCTAGGCAACAAGGATCCAATCAGAGAAGGCAGAGGAGTGAGGGCGGGGCTCGATTTGAGTGTGCAGATTAGCCACCAGGCAGGAACTGATCACTGGATTGGATTTTTTTCTTGAATGGGCCTGGGGAGGACTTTTCTTGATTGACTGCTGATCACAGAGTCACGTTTCAGTCTTTTGGGTAGCCAGGAGTTTCAAATTGCCTTGTGATGGACAGGGACGAGGGTGGGGGTTGACGTATACTTTGTTAAAGTCTATGATCTGTGAGATTCATCTGACAAGTAAAAAAATCCATTTTGTGATGCTTGAATTTATTGTCTTTAATTGTCATAGTTGTCCATGTTGTCCAGTAGTGAAGGCCCTGGTGACAGTTGTGGGGATTTGAGCTCCTCTTTTTAGCAGTTCATGAGGTTTCCATAGCCAGAAGGTTCACTGCACTGGTTCTTGAGTTTGTTTTGCAAATGGTGAAGTCTTCAATGGGATACAGGTGGACAAAAGTAATCCAGAAGAGTTCAATTATAATCCAGAGAAGTACTCAAAACAAGAGGGTTTAAGGACATCAGGCCTCTGCACTCACATGAAATCATACAAGATGCAAGGGCCAAGTTGTGGGTGTAGTGAAGAGATGAATGTAGAAACAAATAAACAGCCGAAACTGCAGTTGTCCACCTGCCAGGTCCACAGCAGAGGCAGGATATCATGACTTCCTGGTGAAACATCCACTGAGTCACACGCAAGTTCACTGACAGTGTGGCTGCAGAGGAAGGGAGGCGATGATTTGTTGAGTATATCCAGCTCTCAGTGTGGATGATCTATGTCACTGTGAACCCACAAAAATTCTTGGAGCATAATGTGTGTCAGATTACTTGTCCTTGGCATTATGTCCTTTGATTCTGTCCTCTGTTACACTGGACCTGGTGCAGAGTTCAGGTGAACAGTTCTCTTATGAATGGCAACTTGGTGAGCATGAGCATGGTGACAGAATGTATGTGCACAGTTAAATAATGGAAGTCACTTTAAAAAGGCCAGCTTGTCAAGGCAGAGGACGACTGTTAGCCTAAAACAAGCTCAACCAATAAAAGTGGTCCAGATTTCACAGACAGGTCTTATCCATAAAGTTTTCCATAAAAAAGTCCAATAATCATCTCTTCCAAGCAGATTATTTCAGTTGTTCAGTTAGAGTATGTTTTAAAGCTTAAAACCCCAAATAGTGATCGTATAAATGCTCAAGCCCCGATCACTGTATGTGTTATTGCAGCGGTTCTCAGTCCAAAGTCATTATTCCACCCCACCAGCAGGGGGCAGTGTGGGGTTGGAGGTAGAGGTAAAAAGAAAACTTGAGAGTCGAAGAGTTTTGTCTTTTCTCTGTGCTGCATCTGGCTTTTGGACAGAGACAGAGGCATGGATGTTGGAGGGCAACACTTTGATTGTGCTTATCCTCAAAATGGCAGATGGGAAAGGCGGGGAGAGGGGGTGGCGATACAGAGCGTTAGACACACTCCCCTTCCCTTCTGCCATCATTCATCACCACCGCACAGTGCAGTACAGTCCAGTTCGGTTCAGATCAGCGAGCAGGCTTCCAACCCCTGAGGCTGGGTTACCATGACAACTGTGTGCTGCTGCAGTTACCATGGCTGCCACTGCTGTCGGTGGTGGTCTGATGCGAGCTCCAGTTCCTGCTGGCTCAGCACGTCACTGGAGGGCTACAGGGGAGGCCTTGCAGGCTCAGGCTTTACTCAGTGCCATGGGGTTGCAGAGTCTGGGCCTAATTCAGGTACCAGCGACGCACTTGGGCATATCGGGACAGGAGTTGTAGTAGGAGTAGGAGGAGTGGAGGAGGTGTTGGTGTTGGTGGTGGTGGTAGTAGTAGTAGTAGTAGTACGCAGCAGGTACCATTAGGGGCAATGGAAGAGGCATGGGCACCTTCATAACAAAGCAATCAATGGGGTTTTAAACAGCAATCACACCATAAATATATATAGTGAGAGAAGCGTTCATGATGGGATACAAAGGCAAAAGATGGAGAGTAAGGGGACAAAGAGGGGAAGAGAGACAGTGAAAGAGAGAGTGAATAAACGAGAGAGAGGCAGTGTGAAAGGAGCAAGCAAGAGAGCAGAGAGAAGGAAAATGGGGTGAAAGAAACAGCAGAAACAAGCCCTGATGCATCTCTACACACAGTCAGGGTCCATTACTCATGCAAACCCAAGGGGGAAACAAAACACACAAACACAGTTCAAAGAAAGCCACATGCTAATCATGACTTCAATAGCATAGCAGCTCAACAGTACATCTAAATTAGGTAAGAAAATCAAGAGCTTGATGCCTAAAATGTGATATGTGGTTGCGGGCATATTCTGAAGCTGCTCTACAGCTGGTTTAAACAGCAGTAAGAAGTGAAGGCTGAGGGCCACATCTAACAGACAAAAATTCCCTATGGTATAAATGTGAAAATGTATGTAAAAAATGATTACTTTTTTAGATTTAAGGGAAAATTCTTGCGATTGCAAAAAAACACAATACTCCAGTCCGATACAATGACTCTTAAGACCCTGACACACCAATTGCAAGAAAATGAGCTGACTAAGGCAGACTGATCACGCTTTTGTTAAGGTTTCACCCGAATACACTGCAAAGATGTTGGAAACTGAAGTGCATTCCTGCATGAGAGGAAATAACTAATCAGTCGTCTGTGTTCTTATTCCAAAAACACAGCGAAAAGTCAAACAAACTAACTATTGTAAATCTTTTTTAATAGTCTCATTACAGCTTGGAATACCAATTGAGAATATGTCTTATAAAAAGTTGCACTGTAATATTTTGCAAAAAGAAAGAGGACCAAAAGTGGTGAAATCACCAAAATAAACAACCAGTCAAAGAGCTCCCTCCGATTACTTTTGCCACCGGTCAACGTTCTCAATCATTTGAACTGCTGATGATAAGAGGTGAGTAGAGCCAACATTGCCGGATACACCATGAAAAATAGGGGCTGTTAAAAAGCGATCGATAATCCATTTGGTGTGTCAAGGCCCTGAAGTTTAATGCTTTCTTTCTTGCTTCCTTCCTCCCTCCCTAACACACTAACACACACACACACACACACACACACAGTAATATAAGAAGCATGCACTTTCTGCAGCATGGATGTCTAACTGAACACACTATTAGCATCACTACTTGCATTCCAGCAGCATCAACACTTAACAACCCTCTGCAGGTACCAGACAAAGGGTGTGTGTGTGTGTGTGTGTGTGTGTGTGTGTGTGAGAGATCATCTAAGTGAATGAGATATGAAATATTAGTTGCATTAAACGCAGGTGGAAGGGATTAGTTCATTTCTATTTACCCCAGGACCCAACTCCAACTCAACCCCTGTTCGTTCACCTATGAGCATTTGTAGAAAGCTCCAACTGAGTGATCTGTAGAGCATTTAACAGGTTAAAGGGATGCAGAAACTGTATACAGAGTCAGAATCGAAAGCATAAAATCTCCACAGGAGCCAAAGGAATGGTTGTAAACACATTGGGGTTGTGTTGGTTTTAAGTGACCCACTTAACTTGTGCTGCCAACTATACATGCCTTTATATGAATGAGGATGCAGGTTAGTGGGAGACAGAGCAAAGACCCGGGCACCCCCACCCTCTCAGTAACCTTACCTCCTCCAGTCGACCCTCGCTGTTCTCTGGCTCAGCCCCGGAGGGCGGCTGCTGGGCCATGGAGCTCTCAGAGTCTGGTTCCACCTCTGTCACGGCAGCTGCGCTGGGCTCTGACACCTCCCTGCAGGAGGAAGAGGCGGTTGTGGGTGAGGAGGGAAGGGTGAGTGGGTAAGAGAAATTAGTCTTTCTAGGCTAGTCTCTACAGACTGTCTGAGAGCTCAGGGTCAATGCTGGTCAGTAGGAGTGTCTGGTCTTACCACTTCTCTCCTGGCGATAAGCTTGTTATCTTTGCCTGCCCTTATGTCACTTTTGCTAAATCCCTCTCTGTCACTACTTCTGAATTACTTAGAATTACGTTGACATTTCAAATTATGAATCACAGGGTAAAATTATCTTTTAAAGTTTGTCTTTTATCAGTCAAACAATGGTTTCCTTGAGCTTAGGTGATGCATCATTTATAAATATCAAAGCCTTTTATTTTTAGAAGTCATCGCTAATGACCAGAATCACTAAAAACAAATCACACTAATTTGTCAAGGCCTGGCAGCACCTTCTGTGTATGCTGTAAAAGCAGATATCGGACAAGCTCTGAGTGGGTGTGACTGCTGTGTTGACAGGAGGATGAATTGAAAGAAATGCCAGTATCATGACTTTGGTTTTTGATTTTCATTTACATTTTTACATGACAACATGTAAAAGTTGTTGATCATGCTTTTCAAATATATTTGGTGTTGCATAACCTTAGATTTATGAAAATAAAAGTGGTTACCTTCATTTACGGCTTCTGGATCAATGAATATGTGCTATGTACGAGTCAAACTCTGACTAACTGGTCTGACTGGGCTAGTTACAAAAATCTTTATGTTGATCCTGTCAGATCACATGTCAGAAACAATCACTACCTTAAATATTGAAGAGAGAGCTAAAATGATCAGATGATTAATTGATTAGTCAATCAACAGAAAAATTATACGAAGCTATTTTGATGATGGATTCATTAAAAATGACCCAACATTATCTAGTTCCAGCTTCTCAATTGTGGAGTTTTGATGCTATTAAGTGTTGGGTCAGACAATGCAAGCAATTTGATGAGATCCCCTGGAGCTTTAGGAGATTGTAATGGGCATTTTTCACTATAATCTGACATTTTAATGATAATAATCATCACATAAGAGTCATTAGCTGCAGCCTTAATCGAAGACAATCTGGACAAAACAATGTGTAGGACAAGACAGAGGAAAACACTGGGAGGAATCAGAGGACGGGTGCTGGGGGCCAGTGATCTGGGTCACTCCTGCTATAAATAACTCACCAGCTAACGGACACCCAGGGTCACAAACACACCTCAAACTAACTCATAGTCCAAGACACACACTCACAGCTGACTCGATGTGTGTGGTCTTCATCTGATCCATGCTGGGTCATTACTGAAAAACCCCAACTCTGCCAATGGAAACTAGTTACTGTGAGTCAGACCTCACACAGCCAAACACTTCCACACACGTTTTCTTTTATCGCTGTTATCTAAGACAGAGCAAAACCAAGCAGATGTCATCACTATATTTTTAGATACTTCCCCTACCAGCGTTATCAAAGGTCTCCTCTGCTGCCTCCATGTGATGACACAGGCACCGAGGCAGCACCCTGTAGGTGGGAGAATCACATCCTCTAGCATCCTTCTCTCTATCACAATGCACATTCTCCTCTATTGTTTGATTCATTGCTTGATGCTTTGCACTGTATTTTATTGTTAGTGTTTTACATGAAAAGGAAGTAAATAATACATTTAAAAATACTTCACTTCTTTTAAGTATCAAACAAAGAAATGTTTGGAGTGATAGTGAATTCCAACTGCCAATACCAATCTCTGCAAAATGTTTTTTTCAATGGTAAAATGGAAAACAGTGAAAAGGTCTCATCACAATTTCCTCGAGCCCAAGGTGACGTCTTCAAATCTGTTCACTTCACATAACAAAAACTGTAAATATCTCTCTCTAACCTGCTAATAATTACTTGCACGGTCTCACACGGCCAGCTCAGATAACCAAATCTCAGCTTTTCTCTTTCTCCATGAACACAGCCACTGGCCACTTTTTTAAGAGGAGGGCCTGTAATGCAAGTCTCTGTATGACTGAAATCTACCGAGTGTGTGTTTGGAGAGCCTGTTCAACCTCCTTCTCTGGAGATTAGTCACTGGCAGGAGTGTAGGTAGGAGGACAGCATTTTCCCCTCCTCCACACCACACCGATTCTCCTCATTTGCCCTAGGTGTGGATGTCAATGTGTGTGTGTGGCTCTTAGGCAAAGCCAGAAACACACCTGCACAGGCTATAAAGGGAGACAGATGTCAACTAGAAACACAACCCCTTAGGATCAGGAAAGGAGGAAAGGCCAGGCCGAGGTGGTGTAATGACCACTAAAAGAAAGAATGAGTGACTAACAGTGTCTGTATAATGTTTGGCTTTTCCCTCTCAAACGACAGCCCTGAAGCCCTCTTGCCCTGCATTTCAATAAGCTTTATATTCATATGACTAGGCGGGAATGAGGAAGCACGTTGAAGTACAGCTTGAACCTGAGAAACAATATCACAATCTGTGAAATGTGCCATTAAATAAATGCATTACTTCTGGTTAAACTTCTCAAAAGCCTGACAAAAAAGTGACCATAAGTGTGGTGTGACCTGAGGCACCAATTCTCATTCATGGTAGCTCAACAGAATGACTTAAACCATGTCCTAATCAACAAACTGGACCTTAACTTTGTCACAGATCAGACATGTAGTCAGGTCCCAGGGGATGAGAGTGTGAGTGTTGGTGCCAGCTGGGAGAATTATATCACACCATAAGGGCCCATTCACACTGACTGTACAGCTAGCAGATGTCTGCTTTAATGATCTCCCTTGACAACAGCAAGATCATTAACAGTTAAACCCAAAAATACAAATAGAGTCTTCTGTGGGATAGACGACAAGATGTATGTACAGTATGGCCATAATTGAGCCTTAATGGACAACAAAATGAGGATGTCCACTTTTTGAAATGAAACGTATATTCTGAAAAAAGAAAAAAAACAAACCTCTTAGCTACCTAGCATGACAGAAAATGTTGAGGTCAAGAGGAAAGACGAAGGGGAGAAATCACTGCCTGTGTGGTTCTCCTCCTCACACCATGACATCTGAGCCAATTATTTATTAATCAATGTGTTCCTTCAACGTGAAGCTATTTTAGGCCCTGATCATAAAAAGGAGACCCCCCCCTTCCCAAAAGAAAAATATCTTCCCTGTTCCTTCACTCAACAAAAGACCCTCACCGACACCGACGCCCCCACCCCCGGTCCTCCTCACATGGGCGAACATGTAACACGCTCATAACCAGGCCAGTGTGAACTGATGACATGATATTTAACAGGCAGGAAGGAGCTGCTAGCTAACGAGCATCGTGAGCATCGTAATGTACAGCCGGTTTCATGGTAGGACACGACAGGCTGAGACCGGCTAATGTATATTCTGGATAAGGGGTGTAAACGTATAACCAGCAACCTGAAGCCTTGAGTCGCCCTCTGGTTCACTCTTACCCGTTTTTGTTGCCTTCGGACAGCATTGTGGCCGGCCTTGAAAGGGAACCCCCGGGGATAAAAAATAACCCTCTATCGCTACTGGATATTCCGGTCAGGCGTGGGTTGAAATCGGGGACGCGAAATTAAAAATCCGGTCGCGGTTGTTTCTACTGCTGATTAGCCGTGCACTGCGTCGGTATCAAGGATGCAATGCATGCATGACGGCCATGTTGGCTAGCGAGACCTGTGTCAAGTCTACCGGAGTGGAAAAAAACTATGTTCCGGTCAATGATTTCCAAAATAAAAGCTCTGCTAGACTGAAACGTACCGCATTGCCGAAATATAACCACAAAATCTGGATTAATCAAGAAACATACGAAAAATACGGTTTCTGCTGCCAGAAACAAATGGACAGTACAGAAAAAGACAACAGGGGAAGGCAATGAGCGAACGCGGAAAAGGACCCTTTTTTCCTCAAGAGAAAAGCAGTAACAGCCACGCCGCTTGTGGGGCTGCCGCATTGAACGCCTGACAAGAAATACAACCTGCTATAATAAGGAGCGACGAGTGAGAAAGAAGTGGTATGTGTTTACCGGCGATTCAAGGTTTAAGAAATCTTTGAGGCATGATGTCAGCTCTGCGACCAATGTTTTTAATTGGGGCAGACATTTCTTATGCATGTTCATGCTGACAAATTATATTCAACACTAAATTATTTCCACTCTTTATGTAACCAATCAATTTAGTCATGAGTTTTATAAAAACACAAATATAAAGAGAAACTGATATTAGTACAACTCAAGTTAATAAAGCTCACAAACACAATGCATATCAGTTCACTTAACTTCAGTGCAGACATGGTCCTTTCTGTTGTAGTAGTAAATGCCGCATAAATGTAATTAAACATCCATCTAGTGATAATCACATAGCAAAAAACCTGTCCTCAATTACATTACATTAGCTGATATGCTATGTGAAAAGATGAATATGTTTTTATAGATTTAGATAGAATAGTTTGCGGCAGTTGTTGCATGGTAATCTCTTGTACACACATTGCTTTTTCCTCTGAGGGTTAATATAAGCAAAGTGTGCAGGAGCTAGTAAATGTAATCATCCTCGATATCCAAATAATCCAGTGATTTAGTCTGCTGTCAACATACTTCTAAGGTTTAAGTACTGCTTTTGTGATTTAATTACCGCTTTTAATTTAAGCTTCTTTAAGAAGGTTAATCCTGAAATGTGATGTATAATCACCCCCCCCCCCTCCCCACCAGCAAAGTCAAGAGCAAGTTGAGATATCCAGAAAGACGAATAGAGAGAATATAGAGGGAATAGCAATAATTGGAAAAAAACTGCAAAAACACTGAATGTTTGAAACAACATTGTTGTAAAACCTTACAGGGAGCCACTAGAGAAATGAATGTGTCACATCACATTATTGAATAGCACACAGTGTTTACATAAAGTAAAAAAAATTGATAGAGAGAGCAAGAAGGTGTTGCATGCAGAGTGCAAATTAATAATGATTCCTTTTTGCTGGCATAACCTTTCAACACAAGCAACATATCGTTTGAAGACTGAATTCCACTTGTTATTAAGTTCAACTGTATTTTAATGATGGCTACTGACCTTTTTGAAAGGCATCGTTTCTCTGCCCCTTTACTCAGGTTAGTCTTTTTCTCATCCTCTGCTTCTTGTCCTTGGTCTGCCTTCTGTGAAAGTAAAAAACATCAAAAACAAATAGCAGTATGCCCAAAGATTATTTAGCTTTTAGTTTTCAATACAATACACACAAAGAGGCTGATATAATGTTAATAGAAAATAAAAATAACTGGAAACATTAGCCAATCTTCTGCAATAATTAGGGACCAAAATTACTTCTAAATGTTAATATTTCTGTGAAACATTCACACTCAAGCACTCCCAGTCTCTGAGTGTGCTGAGTGTGATCACTATAGCACAGATCTCCATCAAGGCTGTAGCGAGTGACTGACCACATCAGTTTCATCACTGACCTTCAGCTGCCTGGCAGGGCGGTTCTTATCCCCAGAGGAGGAGGACGATTGTGATGAGTGTGGAGAGTAGTCGGATTTTGAGTCAGAATCTGATGAGGAACCTGAATCCTGGGCCTCAGTCACAACCACCCTGTTTTTGTTGGCTGTCTCCTGCATCTTGTACTTCTCATTTAGGAGTTTCTCCTTTCTTCTCTTCTCCTCATCCCTAAGTTTTCTCTCTTTTTCTCGCTCCTCTTTCTGGTGCTGTTTTTCCTCCTCTTCCAGACGTTTCCTCTCCTTTTCCTTCTCTTCTTCCAGGCGTTTCTTCTCTCTCTCCTGTTCTTGTATCTTCCTTCTTTCTCTCTCCTGCTCCTGGAGTCGTTCTCTCTCTTTCTCCTCCTTCAGTCGCCTCTCTTCCTCCATCTCTCTGTTCTCCTGCAGCCTCTTTCTCTCCAGTCTTTGCAGTGGAGATTCACTGGAACTGGCAGACCCAGCCGTGGAGTGTGCTGTCTCTCCTGACATATCTGCAGCTGAGGTGGCCTCCACTGCACGGAAAGCCCCCTCTGACTCCATCTTGTGTACGAGCAGAGAAAGGGGCCCTGGCCTGCGCTTCATAGAGGGCTCAGGACTGCTGGAACGAGAGCTTGAGTCGGAGTCTTGCCTCTGCATGGTGGGAGGTGGGAAAGATGCCACCCTTGGACCACGAGCAGCCTCAACGCCTTCTCCCTCCTGCTCGTCTGTGTCTGGTGGGCTCTGCTTGGGAGTGTCAGGTAGGGGAAACAGGTCAGGGGGTGGAGAGGGAGGAGGAGTGGGGTGACGCAGTTGCATTGGGGTGTGGTGTGCCTGTGGTGGTGGGATGTGCTGCGGAGGCTGAAGCTTGCGTTTGGATCTTGCGACTGTTGATGGGGCACTAGGAGGCATCTGCTGTGGCTGGAGAGGTGCTCTGTTGCCCCTTCGTGAACCACCAGGACCAGGCCCCCAATCCTCATCATCCTCGCTGCTGTCATCACCCTCATCATCTTCATCATTGTCCTCACGGACGTGACCTCCTGCTGAGACCCCAGCAGATCGGCTAAGGTGGAGGACAGGATGAGCTGATCCTGGTTCACTCGGTGCGGTACCCTCCTTCTCCTGGGCTCGGGGTACGGCAGGGGGCAGCCCCTGGCGGTCAGGCTGGCCCAGGACGCGCACTGACAGCGAGGCTACGGCACGGGGAGGAGAAGGGGCTGGTGGCTCCTTATGTCCTTGATGAAAGGTGGCTCGCTGCATTCTAGCTCCTGGAGCCTCAAGGGACTCTTGAGGGTGGAGGGTAGGACCGGGGCCCATGTCAGGGCCGCATGCCATCATCCCATGAACCATCACTGAATCTCCTCCTCCTCTCTCCTCTGCCCTGGTCATCGAGGACTGGGAGGGTATGGAGCGATGCAGCTGGGCAAAAATATTGGAGTCAGCGTGAGAGAAGCGAAGATGACTATAATTGTTCTACGCATTCATTAACAAGTTTTGAGGCATTTACAAGCAAGGAAAATCCATTTCCAGGTTTGATGACCATAGGAACACTGTTCAAATACATTCAGTGGGATTAATCTTTAGTTTTCCTCATTTGACTATTCAGTGTGTGGAGGTTACTGACCTTTTCAGAGACATAGGAAGAGCTGTCATTGTCCTCCGAGTGGTCTTCATCCTCCTCCGGCACTGCTGGGCTTTCTGTCAGAGAGGGGCACGAGGCAGGGGTTAAAGGTCAGCACCAAAGTGAGGATTAATGCTCATGGCACACACCCACTGGTTCCCAACCAAGGACAACTTTTGAATTTCTTTTTAATCCATTATGGGAGATTTGTGAAATCTGTTAGCACATTTATGAGCATGTTCATACAAATATAAATGAAATCAGATGTTTGAACAACATAAATTAATAGGTCCACTGGAAGAGAAATGACCATTGTTTCTTTGGCAGAGAATGTATTTATTGTCTGATTTCTGATCGTGTGAGTTCATGAGATTGTTATACCGTCTGCTTCTTCATCTTGCTGGGCCTCTCTCTCCAGTCTCTGGCGAAGGAGCTCCTGCTGTTTGGCCAAGTACTGTTTTATGAAGCTATTCTGGCTCATTTCCTCACCTATCTACAACACAATAGAGTACACAAAACAGCACTTTATTAATACATCTGCATCTGTTCACAGAGTCAAAGAGCAGTGACATCACAAAAGCCAAAAAAAACTAACCCATCTTTAAAAATGTCTTCTTACCTGTGAGTTGGGCTGCAGCCCACTGTGAGAAGAAGATGACTTCTGAAGATTTTCCAGCATCAGAGCCTGCAGGGAATTAATTAAATGTAAAATACTGCATCATGAAGAAACGTAATAATAAGATGAAAATGACTGCAGGCCAGCTGCTATAATCCTGAATCTGTTTTTTAATTTTACTTTTCTGGCCACTGTTATACCGTCTTTTGTGGAAGGTGCTGTGGTCATTTCTACTCACTGTAAAAGTGCATTTGAAATTTGTCTGGGCACCTGATAAGATACAAAGTTTTGTTGAACTGGTCAATTTGAAATATGTCACATTTAAACAATAAACATGGGTTCACAAATTGTGCAAACATTTGAAAACAACTACAAAACATAATGACCTATATTAATACTTAATATGCCCACAAAAGCTACTTCTAGAGGCAATATGATGGCCATTTTCTGAAAAAGTTGTTATGGTTATATGCAAAAACGTTTTTCTGTCACCTTTAGAGATACAATTAACAGCTTTCATATTGTTTTTCTCATATTTTATGAAAAGCTCTAGTAGCAGGTATTTTGCAATGGCACTAACAATTATGTTAGGATCTATGTTTTATTTGGAATGGGATACTTAATATATATATTATATAGCACTGTTTAATGATATATTGCTCAATTGCCTCATTGCCATTATGTTCTTTATTTATTTCTTAATCTTTATTTTCCGTGTGTGTGAAGCACTTTGGAACTGTGTGTATTAAAAAAAGTGCTATATAAATACAACGTTTGTAAGTCAAATTTACAAACGTTATAAGCCAGCAGTTAACTGAATAAATAAAACGTTTAAAAAATACAAAATAAATATTTAGGCTTCCTCTCAATGTCTGGTATCATTTTTCTGGGGGGAGGGGGATGAGACTCATGACCTCAGTATTTCTAACATCCTGGCTACGGCCCTGAAACCTACAGTTGTTTTGGGGCTGAATGTCTAATGCAAAGAAAGAGTGGTAATAAAATAATACCTTCAAACAAAATAGAATAAATTACTCGTTGGTAAAGCTCGTAAAATTGTGTTTACATCGCGATGCGCGCCCCCGTAACCCCAATACACTCACACAGCGAGCGCGGGCACGGTCATGTAACGTACTGTACACTATGTGCGGCTGTTCGCTTGCTTACACTCAGCTTAGGCCTCGACTTGACAGGTGCACAGTTCAACTGTGTGCAACACGGTGCAGTACGAGTAGTTATGAATTAAGTCTGAACTCGGTCGGTAGACAGTTTCGTTGTACTGTCAGTTACAAATATCCGAAAACAAAAACTGTTGTTTATGTGAAATAACGTGTTCCAGGCGATTTATGTATTCCCGCTTCCAAGCCCACACACCGTTACGGCCTCTAATGTTAACCCCCCACCGTCTCTCGTCTCCTGCTGAACTTAGCCAGACTCGACAGGCGTCCATAACATGAGCGAAAACTTACCCCTTTCAGTCGCTTCATGAGTGTGTTTTTCTGCCCGCTCTTTGGGAGGTTTCGTTGCTCCAGAGCGGCTTTTAAATCCGCGACTCGGAGTGATTGTAGAGGTTTTCCATCAAGCGTAATATCTTCGTCCGCCATTTTGCTCCCTCCGCTTGTCTAAACTCCAACAAGCGTCGCTACGGCTGCTGCTCGGCGTCAACGTTCGGCAGTTTCCGGAAGGGTTCGGTTTGTCCGAGTCACATAACAGTTGGGTGACAGTTGTAAACAATTATTCGACCAATTTAGGCCCCTTAGTCACACACTTTTAACATGACTTTAATTTTATTTTTAAACTTTATTTGAAAGTGTTTAATTCGGACTAGTCCATGGAAAATGGAAAATAGAGATATATCCTGCAAATACAACAAATACATTTTTTTTGAGAGACTTATACTGAAATAAATAATCCAAACACATTTGTTTAATTGCAAAAGATGTATTTGTGCATTCTGAACTGGAATACAAGACAGACATCAAATGTAGTGTTAAAAGTAAAGAGGTTTAGGTCTGCTTACTGTAGGAGAAAAGTCAAAGATTCACTTCTATACTTCAGCAAATACAGATAACAGACTCAAATGAGTTCACATAGTGTAAAAAACTTTCTTGTACAAAAGGAAATACAGCCATATCTCTGAACTGTAACTTAACATAGTTTTCTGAAGGAAAAAAACAACAACTTTTGTTCGTTGAAAGTTATCTAGTAAAATCACCCCCGGTGAAGGATGTGCATATATAAAACGTAAGCAAATTAAAGCCATGCAAAGTGGAAAGCAAGGAACATAAAACTTGACCATAATAAATCCAGAGCTTAAGGTTATTTGTTTCTGCTTAAGGTTATGTTATTTCATGCATACAGTATAGAGCCTGTTTTGGCAGGCAGGTTTTCATTAAGTAATACTTCAAACCTCCACAAGGTGGCACTGCAGCAGAGAAAATGTAAAAGCAAGAACATATTCCTCAAAGAAGGATTTAAACTGAGCCACATAACTGAGAGAATGATTATGCAATGCCCTGATGATACTGATTTGGATCTGAAAAATAAAACTAGAATATTAGGTTAAGCAATATGATTGACCAAACAGAAAATAGATCCTAATTATAATCCAACTTTGTAGAGCACCCCAAAGATTAAGCTGGACATGAATCTGTGGTGTAAATGCGAGAAGCATCATGTTTGTTCAACTTCCAGTCACCTTCATGTTCCACCACAGCTTCACACTGAACATGTTTCTGAGCTGTTTGTGCGCAGACCAACATATTACATCTGATGACTGGCATAAATTAAAACACAGACAGTAATACAATGGTCCAAGATGGAAAAGAGGTATGTGTTTTGTTAGATTTAAAATGCAAAATTGTTCCATTTCAATCAAGAAGTGGGGTGTGCTTCATTTCACAGTTTTTACTAGGACTGGGCGATATGGTTAACATAGTTGTTTTAAGAATAATTTTCAAATATTCATATAGATATCTTGATATGGTAAGTATAAAAGCATGTGAACTAATCAAACTGGTGTTCAGTACAGTATGTTCCACTGCTATGCTTTACAATAATAATGAATTATATATAAATACCCAGCCCTAGTTTCTACTGTATGCCTTACAGCAAGCAGCAACTTTGCTTCTTTCCTTGGAAAGCCTTCTATCAAAGCAGATGTGAGTGAGCACTGCTGACAGGGGTGAGAATCTTACTGGGAAACGAAGATGAAAAGCCAAGTAAGTCAAAGAAACATAAGCATGCAGATCATAACAAGACGTGTGGAGACAGGTGAGCTTGGTCAACAGGTTTCCTATCCATTGACAGGATATCACGTGACTGTGGGAAAGAACAGGATTAGGCAATTCCTCACCCAACTATCATTATTCACTCTCAGTCATTGCATCGATTCTCAGATATTATCTGTCTCTGTCAGACAGGACTTTAATTATTCTTCATGAGGTGTGTAAGACTGCATGAACATAAACTGAAGATGTACTGAGAGATGTAGTTGCAATCCTCATTGAGTGGATTATATGCTGTACCACAGTTAATCTTTGCTTTCTAGTGGAAATGGGTACAACACAAACACAACACATACTTGCACAGATTAAGAATGGAAGTTAGGCAAACTTCCTACTCCACACCCTATTCCATTTCTCCCATATAAAGCCCAAAACACTCAATATGCTGCAGAATGCTGATCACAAAAGGCCTTTCAGGTATCACAGTAAAAAGTAGGCCAGAACCAGGATGTAAGGCCTCCTTCTGTGCTATTTTTGGAATAGGGGGGATGGCTAAATAAATAGAGGAAGGAAGAGGAAAAATGGCTATCATGTGAGGGAAGGAAAACATGGCAAACATAATAAAGCAAAAATCCCAAGATAAGCAGTCCGCGCGGACAGTCAAAGCCACAGCGGGGCTTCAAATATTCAATAAGTTAACACTCAAAAACACAAGTGTGCCTGGCATCAAAGCACAGAGGTCAGTATATAAACAAAGGCAAACCAACACACACTTGGAGGACAGAACCACCACAGTCAAAACCCAGCTTAGTAACAGCTGCAGCGAGGCTAAACACTTGATTCAACCTTGCCTGCTTCAATCCCATTCAAACGAAAAGGTAATGAAAGAGTCTAACAACAAATAAGGCATTTCAAAGAGAGAAAATATATGTGTAGTGTAAACAAAAGTTTTTACGCAGGTGATAGGAAATATCATGAAGATATTTCTGCCAGACGCTGGAGCAGAGTGGAGAAGCCAGCTGCCTGCTGGGAGAGCTCAGCAACGCGGTCCACCATCTCCTGGGTGGCAGATACTGATGGGTAGTTTTGTGCAGCGCCCTTTGTTGCCACGACAACTGACTTCAAGGCCTGGCAGAGTCGTCCCCCTGAGGTTGTGATCTGATGTAGAGAAAAGAAATAAAAACAATTATTACAAAGCTTTTTATAGATTTTACTTTTCTTAAACAAATTAATAAACTGCCTGTTATTGTCTATTGAGATAAAAGCATGTTTGTCTGCTATACCTAGCAGATTTTGTTCTCAAAGTTCCCACAAATAATGTAATGAAAACAAAAAACTACATACCTTGGCCCGGAGGTCGGCAGAGGTGAGAAGGCGGGAGAGCGTGTCCCCAATAAACACCAGCTTGTGCGCCGTCACGATGAGACTCTTTCCTCTGGCGACGAAGATGCGAGGCGGTTGGTTCCCCTGCACGCTGCTGAAGAGCACATCGATGGCATCTGCCAGGCAGGAGAGGTGAGCGAGGCTCTGAGAGGAGTAAAAGGACAGCAGCTCCGAGTCCTCCAGGGAGAGGGATACCGGAAGCGCAGGGGATGGGGTCAGCTGTACAAGGAAAGATTAAATTTGCATTTGTAAGGGAAAGTCATGCTACAGAGTCAAATATGTCACTAGCACTAAATAGAGATTTCAAATCTGAGAAATTGGATGGCTTTGTTAAGTTTTCCACTTTGAATCCCTGTAACAGCTGGGAGAATCTAAAGAGGGAGAATGACTGTTGGTTGGACAAAACAACATACATGAAGATGTAACCTTGGGCTATTCTGGTGCAAATTTTCTGCTGTCCTCTCTGATTGAACTAATTTTGACAAAGAAACTGTGATGGGTTACCTTTTTTACACAACGTTCAAGTCTGTGCAAGTTGATTTTTGCTACATAGCAAAATGAATGGAAACTAATGGCTGCCTAGAAGGCAAAATAATAAGTGAGGTATGGAAAACAGTTGATTATGCATGCAGTTCAGTAACCTAAATGCAGCAAAATATCCATAACCACTGGAATAGCAGCAGCTGCACCCTCTCACTGATGACTGCAGAAGGTGTTTGACTGTGTTAATGTAATGCAGAGGACATGTGTGTCTTCGACTGAACTTAAAAGTGAGAGAAAGTCAGACACAAACACACATACACAGTACGTCAGCATGTGGCACTGATGAAAGAATGACTGTGCTTTTCTGTCACTTATTGTGCTGCAGCCTCCATTCTATGTGAGGCAAGATTGTTAACATTTACAAGTGACCTCTTGTTGGTCGTCTATGGCGTAACCAAGGAGTCTCGCAAGGAGTAGAAAAAATGCAGACTGAGTTTTAAGAGAACATGACCTCAGTCTCAAGCAACAGAAGGCAGAACTGACTTCAGAGATAACATACAGATTGTACAGATTCATGAGACAGAAATCAACTGGGGCTAATGTGACATTAAGTCAGGTGGTGTTGGGTAAACATGTTAAGTGTAGACTTAAGATTGGTTGAGGCCACATCAGGAGCCAAAGAGCTGCTGCAAGCTGGATTCATGAGTCACAGTGCTCATTAGTAAACAGAGCGCACTGTGAACACAGAGTGAATCAATAACTTATCTGTGGAGACTTGCTGCGTGTGTTTCTGTACAACAAAATGTGGACTGAGGACTGCAGGAGCTAAGGATTATGCATATGGAGGTAAAGATAGAGACTCACCCTTGGCTCTGCAGTGATAGTTTGTATTTGTCCATTCTCAGTCAGGACATCATGAGGGGGCTCAGGTTTACCCTAATGTGGGAAGGACGGGCATGTTTAAAGACACATTTATAGTCTATGATGACTGTATTGTAGCCATAAAAATACATGTGAATAGTTGCCAGCAAAGGTACAGATGTGTTGAAGCACAAAAAACACTCATAGTACGTGTCCTGCAAAAGTCAGGTTTTTCATGCAGATAAATTCATTTCAACATAAATACTGACCTGCAGCTTGACGTAACCAACACTGTCTCCAGTAGGTACCGGGGCAGGGATGGGAGTCAAGCCAATCCCTGCATATTCATTGCTGGGGTCATCTTCTCCATCAATAGGGCCCACTGTGAGTGTCACAGTTGATGGAGTGGGAGGCAAGGGGAAGGCAGGCTGAGGGGTTGGGGGCAGGGGCCTCTCCTGGATCCAGCTACCTTTACGGGAGCCCATCCCACCTCCTGAGGACTTCCCATCAGGCACTGGGAGCGCAGGCAATGGCCTGCGGGACAGGGATTCCTGGGAAGGCAGACGAGGTCGGCCCTGAGCCTGCAGGAGGAGGGCGCTTTCCTCAAGGGAGCGCTGGACCAGCAACAAAAGTCCTTCAGATGGAGGAGCGTTGCCAATAGCGGATAACGCCGGGAGAAGGTCTGCTAGACGAGCCCATGTCTGCTGAAGAGGCGGTGGAGGATCATCTGAATGATTGGCTTTCCAGGTCGACAGGATTTCAGCCAACGAAGTTGCCAGGTCCCGTGACGAAAGAGTGGAGGCGGAGCAGGAGGCTGTGCTCAGCACTGAGTGGACAAGGCTGGAAAGCGAGGCTCTCCACTGCACATCACCTGAACCGTTACTTGAAACGGAGAGGCGGCGAGTAGAGGTGGAGGAGGATGACAAAGAGTGAGGGAGGACATCCACAGTCAAAGCAGGCATGTCATAGATGCCACAGTCAGGCTCAGAAGAGTCCCGGTTATGATTTCCACTGCTGGCTCGTTTCTCAGGTCCAGGGACACGGTAGACCTGCCCAACCTGGGAGGCATCCTCACCAGAGAGGCTGGTAGTGGACTCGCATGGGCCCTGAGGCACACCTGGAAGTGTAGGAACACTGTATACATCGTCATCACCTTCATCAGGCTGGACATCTGATGTGGACACATTTAGAGTGATGGTGGGAACATCATAGACCTACAAGGGGAGAAGAAGACAGAAGGAATGTTTTGAAATCGAGTGTATTGTTCACTATATGATTGTGTGGACAGAGGATAATTTCGATACGACCGGGACTCAATGTATAAATTGTGCCATAAGATAGTACGGTCAATGATGGAGCAATGACGCAGTTGAGGCCAAATCCATCCACAATACTGTAGATAGAGTTTGTAACAATACAATGTTGCGTACTGTGAGTGTAGAAGACTTTAAACCTGGCATGTTCATGGGTGATCAGACTGAACTGGTTAAAGTGGGACACATTCGCTCCCTTAAAAAGTGGAAAAGCAATGAGTCTGCAGTTCACATACAGCACTTGCGGGCAAAGAGGAAAAAAGAATCCAGCAGCTGGCAGGCACATTCAAGTAACATTAAAAGGGGAGACCACTGGGGGCAGGGTGCTGGTGGTATGGCCTTGGTATGGCCCTGACAGATGGGTGTGCCTGAGAGAAAATAGCAGCAGCATTTGGACTGGATAGACAGGCTCCCACAGCAGACAGAGACAGGTGTGGCCTTGCCTTGAAGGGGGGCAGGGAGACAGACTGATGGTGGAATGTGGGAAGAAATGGTGACAGGGTGTTTGATAGTCATCTCATGTTGATGAATTGCTTCACTTGTACAGACATGAATTGAACACACCGCTTTACCACGTTTTAGTAAATCATAACTTTGTTAAGGATTACCATTTCACTGTCAGAAAAAAGACTAGTATATGTATGTCACATGTAGAAGTGTTTTCTTTACCTCTGTCTCAGAGTCAGCTTGCGGTGGGACACTGCGAGGGGTGTCATAGATGCCATCATCATCACCAAGGGAAGCTGGGACTTGACGCTGCCACCTGCCACTGGGAGGGGTATCATACACCTACCAAGACAACAAAAGCACAAAACCAAATCATGATGGCAGGTCAAACAAAATTTGTATATTTTTCAAACATGCTAATGAAATATGTAAATCCACTACACTCACAATCTCACATTTTTGGAGCAGTTAAAATATGTATAACCCTGCTATAACAATAACAACAGTTTTTTAGGCAGATCAACAGTTTCAACAGTGGGGTAAGTGAAGTAGCCATTACATACCTGGTCATCCACAGGATCAGAGTATTCCAGATTTTCTCCTTTTTTGTTCTGCACATTGCAGCTTTTCTCCAGGCAATTGTTCGTCCTTTCCTCCTTACTCTGAGGAGTTCCCCTTTGTTTGTCCACTTCTTGCTGCAGACTTGCAGAAGTGACTTGAGCAGTGGATTTGGGGACAGAATTTGAATCAGCTGATGACGGTGCTGTTGGTTGTGCATCTTTCCTGGTGACCCCCCTCACTGGAGGTGCTGGTGGAGGAGGTTTGCGGGCAAAATTTGGTGATCCAGGAACCCTGACCTGCCCTGCTCTGACAAGCAAAGGGGACCCCCGGTGACAGGCCAAGCCGGGTTTGCCCCTGGCAACAGCAGTGTTGGCTGAAATTCCCTTGAGCAGAGATCTGGGAGATGCTTGGGCAGGGGATAACTGAGATGGGTGCTGGTGGGCCAAAGCTGTGGCTGAAGTCCTGTGAAGGTTTGCCCCCACAGGGGTGGGTGTTTGATACATCCCAGGTGTGTCCTGGCTCACTTTGGGCTGGGGGGTACCAGGTGTTCCACCAACTATGGAGGGGCCATTAGAGCAGGCAGCAGTGGCCACAACTCCTCCTGTTGGGGATTGGTAAACATCGTCACCTGCAAGTGGTGTACCTTTGGGCACCAAGTAACAGTCGTCTGAGTGTCCTGTTGTTAGTGTTTCTCTAGGGACTAGATATGTAGTGTCCTCTGAGTCATCAGCTGCCCTTGGCAATCCAGTGGGGGTTTGATAAAGTGTTCCTGTCATTTCTGAGCCTCGTCCTCTCAGAGAGGGTGAGCGTGGACGCCCCACCACCCCAATATCCCAGTCAGGTCTGGGTCGGGTGCCAGAACTAGAGTGTGAGCGTGGGCGCCCACCCTCGACTCTGCGGAGCTCCCCAGGCCTTGAGGCAGCACCTCGTCCCACACCAGGTGGAGAGCGATACACTCCATCGATGTCCTCTGCACTACTGCTGACAGCAGTCCGGGCCAGTGGGGAACCAGGCGATAGGTAGACAGAGTCCTCAACAGAGCCATGACGGGGGTCTGTGCCTGGGGGTGGGGCGGTCTGGAGGAGTCGAAGGCGGTTGGCAGGGGCAATACCCTGTTTGCCATGCAGGGAGCAGAGCCACCACCCTGGTCCACCACTCTGCTGTTGTTCAAGAACCATCAGGATGTCACCCTTCCGGAAAGCCAGCTCCTCCGGGCTCTCTGCCGTGTTGTCGAACAGTGCCTTTGCCAATACCGTCTGAGAAAGAGGAGGAGACAAGGGTAGAAAACATAAACACGGACCGTCCCATTCATTAATTCACACACACACACACACACACACACACACACTATGGCCATATGAAAGTAGGTTTTAATCAACAGCCTAAATTTACACAAGCTAGTGTCTCACATCTGCCCACCACAAACAATCAAGTACATTGACATGGCAATGCCAAGTCAGGAGTATAAAAAGGTTGATTGTTTAGAGCCGTTGAATGGAGAGTGAATAGGAGTGAATAGGGAAGATCTCGTAAAACATCCGTGTGACAGACAGAGGAACAGGAGAAGGATGGGTGAACACAAAAAAAATGGAAAATGGAAAATCTAGCATCATGACGAACTCAAAACTCACAGTTGTGTCAGTAATCATGAAGCGGGGAGAAAGAGGGGCACAGTCAGGGAGGATCAATGATCAAATGGACACAAGGACTTAATGGTAATGAGCGAGATGAGAGGGAGGGGGAGGGGATGAGAGGCACATCTGTCCCTTGCTCTTTAGGATTTAATTGCCAAGCCAAAGCCAGAGAGTCAGGCCCCCTTTCATTTTCTAAACCAACCCCCTGGGGATAACTAGGCTCTATTGAGCCATGTGGGACCCCCTTAGGACAGTAATGGAGGCAATGAGAGTCCTGATAAAATATAAAGATATGGTGAGACAATATACAAAAGTAAAAACATGCCCAGCATATTATAATTTTTTTTTTGTTTCAAGTTGATAACATTTGTCCATCATTGTGATACCATCACAAGACTACATGCAAATTCATACAAACAAAGAGACAATTACTGTACTCACAGAGACAGACATTGTTGCTAAGTTAACAGTTATGTCTCAGAGAAACTATAACTCAAGTGTCCTGGTCAGTCGGGGTCATCCATCTAGATCAGCTGTGGTTCCCATGGATGTGTTGGTCGCCAGAGAGACTCGGTGCAGAAGCACAGCTGGGTCTGGGAAGGACACATCTCGAAGTCCGGGCGCCTCGTCGTCTCTGCCTTCATGAGGATCCTACAATCCACGCAGAAACGCTTTTCACGCTCCTTTCACGGCTCATTTATGGCACACCGAAGCAACTTTAACAACGTTAGTTTTCCCCACTCATACGTTACAAAGCACATGTGAAATGAAAGCTGGGCAGGCAGCGGCAACACCTGTCTATCCTTTCCACGCCCAGTTACGTTACGTTGAATGCAACCCGTTCAGCGAAAGCTAACGTTAGCTTAGCATCAAATCAAATATATAATATCTAGTTGAGTGTGTAACCGCTATACAGGTTAAATGACAATTAATTTCAACAGTATGTAGCTAAAATGACAAACTATGTTGTCGCGGCCTAGCTTAGCTACCAACACTAGCTAGATAATGTTAGCAATGTTAACAGTGGTTATCTTCGTCGTCTTTCGCTGCTAACGCTAAAGTTCAGTTCAAAACAACAATGGCACCGCCGGGTAATACCGCTAAAGCCGATTTGTTTTTCAGCAAACCTAAGCACCCAAAGCCGTCGTTATAAAATAATTACCTTTCTGTTTACCTTATCGCCGATAAACTTCGCATCGGCGTACAGTCTATGATACGTAAAATCACTTCTTTTCAGGCGTGAAAATCTGTGTCCATCGGCGTTCAATCATCTTCTGCGATGTCAACTAAATGATCTCCGCCTCTTCAGAGGTTTACGTAATTCACTGATCTACTAAGCATAATGTGAGTGTCCGTGCTAGCCTTTACACCAATCCAACATCTGTGAGATCGCGTAGGTATCCGCAGCTCGGGAGATACGGCCTGTGTGATTGGCTCGTTTTTGCTGGTTGCGTTTAGAGGCGTCCGAATTTTGTCGTTAATCAGAAAACTAAGCTGTAAATTGAGGGGAAAAAAGGAAATATGTGCACCACACTACAATCATCATCGGTCGGTGCAACAAAACCTTAAATAAATGGCATGCTTGTTTGAACAAACTTGGTTGTACGTTTGAATTATGAGCAGCCAATTGCGTGGGGCTTGCTTTCTTGAGACTTTTATTTTGACAGCTGGACTTCTACCCGGAAAATACTGACTGTAGCGACACATGAATCGTCGGTAGTCGAAAGTCCAGGCAAACCGAGTCTTTTGACAAATTCTTGCTGTATACAACCTCATGTTCAACTTTGCATGAACTGCAGGGTGAGATAATGCTCTTGATCACATTTCCATAAGTGCATTAGTTGCTTATACAAGCCACTTCGTAAAAGCATAAACTGAGTTGTCTTAGTATGCTTTTGTAAATACCGACCAAGTACTTTATCATTGCTGTTGTTTCACCACGGATCAATAAGTGTATTATTAGTTCAAGTGGTTCCCAACTTCATTCACTCTTAACTTATGTCTCTCAGCATTCAGTTTGTCCACCTTTGCTGTCAGACTGCAGATGACCTTTACCCTAGTTACCCAGTGTTTTCATAAAAAATGTTTGACTATTCTCTGTTCACAGGTGATGTTGAGGAGTGTATTCAGTTGCCTTAGGACCAACCCTGTTGCTGGCCAAAGGAGTATGTCTCAAAGCAGCCTTGCTGGAAAGGTGGCCATAGTCACTGCCTCCACAGATGGGTAAGAATCAAACTGTATCAACAATGTGATACAGTTACGTACAGATACAATGTGGTGCTGATAGCATCCCTATGGGAACACTGGATTTATCTATTTATTTATTTATTTTGTTTTATGTCTTCAGTATGGTCACGGTATGTCCTGAGGTTTCTGTTTTATGTGAGCTCACTAAAGCAAATTCCACTTAGTGACGCTGAAATGGCCATGAAGCATTCATTCTTGAATCTATACCTTTGAATCCTCAAAGGATGGCATCTGAAAGGATGTCAAACATTTGTCTCATAATAACATCAACAGCTACAATATACTGCTGATCGTAACAGTTGTTATCGACCTGATCCCTTACTGATATGCTCTTCTTCTTCTCCTCAGAATTGGTCTCGCTGCAGCTCAGGCTCTGGGAAAGAGAGGAGCCCATGTGGTGGTGAGCAGCCGGCGGCAGGCCAACGTGGACAAGGCTGTGGCACTGCTGCAGAGCCAGAGCATCCAAGTGACTGGGACCACCTGTAATGTTGGCAAGGGAGAAGACAGAGAAAAACTGGTTCAAATGGTGAGTATTTTTTTGATTTAATCAACCACAGTTATATAGTTCTGCATCAGCAAGTTTGGGCCACTTGGCTGCATACCCATAATTATGAGCCCGTTCTGTGTTTGGAATAGACTCTGGATCAGTGCGGCGGCATTGATATCCTGGTATCGAACGCAGCGGTCAACCCTTTCTTTGGAAACATCATGGACTCCACAGAGGACGTCTGGGACAAGGTACGCACAACAAATGAAGCCACAGGACTCATTTATAAAGCAAAAGTCAGACTTGTTTAAATTAGTCTGTGGCTCCTGTCTCTGAAAAACTGTTCCTCTTCCTCCTTTCATTTATTCTAATACAGGATAATTGATTTTTAATTTTGAAAATATTGAGCGTGATTGTTTCTACATGTCTTTCTAGATCCTGTCTGTAAATGTGAAATCAGCCTTCCTCATGACTAAGTTGGTGGTGCCTCATATGGCGAAGAGGGGGTGAGTGATGAACTAAAAGATGATACAGCATTCAGTGTTTAGAAACAATTGGGCTCAGCAAGATCCAAATGACAAAAAATACTAAATACTAATAAAAACTGTCCATTATATTTTTCTTTTAGAGGCGGAAATGTAGTATTTGTGTCATCTGTGGCTGGATACCAACCAATGCAGGTCAGTGAGAGTACAAGCAGAACAATTACCTCAAACATATCTACATTTAGATAAATAGGAGGTCTCAATCATAAAAAGTAAAGTCCAAGTTCCAGTGGGACTTGTTTTGTTGTCATTCTGTAAACCAAATCACTTCGTAAAGTGTGCGTGTGTATGTTATGGACACTGTGTCCCTGTCCCTGCAGGCTCTGGGTCCTTACAGTGTGAGTAAGACAGCCCTGCTGGGTCTGACCCGGGCGCTGGCTCCTGAGCTGGCTCACAGTAACATAAGGGTCAACTGCGTGGCCCCTGGAGTTATCAAGACCCGCTTCAGTTCTGCGGTGAGGAGGAAAACACACAGTGCTCTTTGTGTCATGTATTGTAATCCTGTATTCTCAACATGGCGTTTTTGTTTTGTTGTGCTCTGCACCCTCAATTTCACCTGAGTCATGTTTTCTTTAATTAACTCAGTTATGGGAAAATGAGGACATCATGGACGAGTTCAAAAGGCAGCTCAGCATTAAAAGGTACCTCTCATACTTACATGGAAGTGTGCCACTAATATGCTGTATGATGCACAAATATGTGAATAATTTATGAATACCATATTTCACATTTGTTTTCCCCTTCAGAGTTGGAGAGCCGGAGGAGATTGGTGGAGTGATTGCCTTCTTGTGCTCTGAGGAGGCTTCCTACATCACTGGAGAGACCATCACAGTGACTGGAGGGATGGGCTGTCGACTCTGAGTCTCCAGTGGCAGCAAAACAAATTTGCACTTGATTGCGTGTGTTCCTGTGTATACGCTTTGATTATATTTTGACGACTTCCACTTGCACAGCACAGCCAGAATAAAGATGGACTAGACTGATGCTTAAGAAACCTTAATCTGAGAGCTATAATACGCCAATATAAGCCACGATACGGAATCTAACACCACTTATTGAAGATTATTGTCCTTCATATGTTAGAAGTTCTTTCCTTGGTGATGTTTGTGATACTGACATCCAATTTCTGAATAAATGGGAAAGTTTTCATTGGTCTTCAGTCAATGACATGCTCCTGGTTTAAGTACATAAATATAAATATGATTGACAAAACCTAGTTGTGGAAGGTTTTTAAAAAATTAACTTATTACTACCAGATCATATATTGTATTAGTGGGACGCCAGGTGCAGTTCAAGGACATGCTTTAATCTGTATCAAACATGTAGTTCACCAATGTGATCCAATGACGCATTAATATGGTGAATGAAATACAAAGTACTTTAGTGACAAATTTTGTAGGCACATCGTCAAAAACCTTTTATTAACTGAGCATATTACATATTGTAGGTTTAAAATATTTATAAATGATACTTATTAGGAACAGAGATAATTCAGATGTCTGATCTTTATTTACAAGCAAACTGTACAGTAACAATTTAAAATAAGTTTTATTTGCACGACAGTGCCCATAATCAGTGCCATTTCAGGGCTGGTTTTCCATGATGAAAACACACTAAAAACATTCTGATTCAACTACAATTACATCAAATACTGAGCGAAAGATAACTAATATAAATGTCCATCAGCCACAGTGACTGCTGCAATAAAAAATATTTTTGGATTTTCTGTCACTAGCTGGTGGAGAAAACCAACTCAGCCACAGTCAAAGTCCTCTGGCATATTTTCTGGTGTTACTTTTCCAACACTAGACTTAAAAATCCATTTCATCATCTGCGTTTGCTGCCAGCAGACGTCAAGTCCCTCCGTGTCATCCCGGGTTTCCAGTACTCTCTCAGAGTGGGAACATATGTGCCGTGTTTGGTCTTGTAGTAGCGCTTCATGAACAGCTGAGGGAGACAAAGTCTGTTAGAAAACACTGATGACAGAACACAGTTATCAGTATTTAAAATGTACTTTACTGCAGTTTGTGGCATTTTCTCCACATTAATTTCAATAAAGATTGCTTTCATCTATTTCCAAAAACATTTAAGGCATGCCCCCTTAAAATTGACACGTCACTGCCCATGGAAACCCTCATGCTTGGAGAATACATACCCTGCCTTTAAAGTTCTTTGTCGCCTCATCTTCAGAATCAGCTACGTAGTCTTCACTGTCTCCGGGAAGGGTAGATGTCACTAAAAATAAAAGTGAACACAGTTAAACTAAAACCTGTGCAGGTGATTTCTTTCTTTCTTTTAAATTCCCTGCATTTAATTTAGATGATTTGTTGAATCACCTGTGTTACTTCGTTGCCGAGAGGGAGAGCTGCTTATACTCTGTAATACAGGATGATTTCTGTCAGGTAGAAACAACATAATTAAACCATTAAGTTATAGTTTCAATAGCTTGTATATGGTAGATGGAAAAGACAAGAAAATCCTTAACTAAGCTTCAGTCTAAAGACAACCAGGAAACAGTGAAATGCAGCGAAATAAAAATTAAGTTTCTCTTTGTAGGAACTGAAAGGTTTAAGTACAAACATATTTAAATCACTTATACTACCTCAGAGAGACACTAAAACCAAATGAAACCGAAACATTGAAGTAAACCAGTTGTTTTTATTGTATTTGTAGGGTTTGAACCACAGTCTACAATGTTAGTGGAGTAAAGTGTCTAACTGTCAACTAACGTAACTTTATATATTTTAAACAACAGTATATCCAATACGGCCCAATATGCTTCTGTCATGTCAACTTAAAATGTCTGAAATTATCTGCAATGATAAAACATATTAATTGTTTAAAATGTACGACACAGGAATCCAAGAAAAGGCTGGTTAACAAAATCCAAAACTCATAACCTAACTAAATGTAGCAGGATTTTTAGTCAGTGGCCGCAATGCAAACTTGACATAATGTTAAGGCATACTGTATTCCCGTGTCTCTTACTCTTTATCATCCACGCCAGGAAAATGTGATGGAGCTTTGACTGGGGACTTCCTCCTCTGATTCTGCGGTTTTTGTTTATATGAGGATTTTCCAGTCCTGTTAGCACTAGCAGAAGTCAGTGACAGTTTTTCAATAACAACTCTGGGTTGGCTGCTCAGACAAGAGACATACACGGAGCGGAGGGATGGATCTTCAGGCAGGTGCAGTGTTTTGACACCCAGCTGGGTCATACAGGTCTCCAGGACCGCTCTGTTACACTCCTCGTGTCTTACAGTTTTTGCTCCGTCTTCTTCGCTCTCATTTGTCCTCTGGTCACTTCTACCCTGCCCGAGCCTGCTTGCTCCATTTCTCAAACTTATCCCTTTCTTCCTGGAACTGGTCATGCCTACCACTTCTTCCTCCTCATCAGATTCACTTTCTCTTTTGTCAGGTTGCTTGCGTTTCATTCCGCTGCTCCTTTTTGAGGAGTTCCTCTCCTCCACTTGCTCCCCACCCTCTTTCACTCCATCATCTTTGGGGTTTTGTCTCTGTTTAACCACAGTGAATTTCAAGTTCTCTTTTGGGTCCAAGTGCTCGTTTGTCGCATCACTACATCTCAGTGTCCTCTTATTGGCAGAGCCCATAATTGGTACGTCTTCATTAGATATTAGTCCGATAACAGGTGTAATAAATGGTGTTTTATCTCTTGTCTGTGCACCATTGGAAGGTATTGAAGGTACCCTTCCAGAGGGTGGCAGAGAAAGTGAATCCAGGATGGAGTCTCCCATGTTTGGAGGGAGGGATGCTGTAAAAATCAGGAAAAAAAAAATCAACAACATGTGGATAATTATTAGGAGTCTACATCAAAGGCCTCACTGTGACAGTCATTCTGGCAAGATGCTAAAAAGTGATCTAGTTCTACCTGCAGTCTCCAGATGACCCAGACAGGTTTGATGTTGAAGCAATATCTTCAGGAGCTGGGGTTGGGTGGCTGCCCGAGCACACTCCTCCAGGACAGGGGGGGTTTCATTGAGCCACGACACAGTCTGGAGACAAATCATTGATACATAACCACTTTTTTTCCAATTCTTTTGTCAGCAGGCATGCTATATAGTGAATTAGATGTTGTGACGAAACAAGGGAAGCTGTTCTCAGAAGCACCCTCTACCTGCGATAGGTTGGGAACTGGAAGCAACTGGTCCAGTCGAATCAAAAACTCCCACAGCAGCTTCTCCAGTTCCAGGTCAAACTTTGGACCATAATCCACGGGAAACTCCTCCTGTCAGAAGAGAGAATAAGAATACATTCCTACGTACATCTACTGAGAAATGATCACAAAACACTAGTAGAGGGACTCACCTTGAAGAACTGTTCTCTCTCTGTTGGGTCTCTCAACAGTGTGTGAACCAATGAATGGAAACTTTCGACTGTTCTCATAATTTTGACATCTCTCTTCTAGGAGACAAAATAGCAAAAAAATTGGTATTGTGCAGTTTAAATACTTTATGAACACACCAATAGTAATGCCCAAAACATTGTAAAATCGTATATAATATAAATATTGTGATGTTTAATACTGTAATCGCCTCCAAACTTTACTGGCGGTGGTTGTAATGTACCAATGTTTGGAATAAAAGCACACAAAGTGTTTACAGTGACAGAAAAGGCAATGCAGTGTGTTGTGAGATTCTGAACATTAAATCTAACTTACCACAGCACGAGCAGAGGAGGGTGACGGTGCAGCAGGAGCACGGATCTTTTCCAGGTGTGGCATAATCAACTTTTCATCCGGCTGTGTACAGCACAGCTCCAAGATTAACTGGAAAGAAGATGTATACACATCATGCAAAGAATGTAATAATGGAACATATAATGGTAATAATTCATCTATCAGAGGGGGAAATAATACACAGAGATAGGAGAGAAGAATAAAAGAGACTGGCATCATGGGAGTCACACATCAAAATCCGATGTCTCTACTCATGTAAACACACCCGTCCTCTCAGTCCCAGTGCCAGCTTGCCCTGGTGTCTCACGGTGAGCAGCTCGGGGACGGTCTCACAGGCTGATGTCACAAAGTCCTCCACAATCCCATACTGCATCACGTCCCTCTGCTTCATCACTTTCCAGAGGGCTGCAGACACCAGACGCACAGGCGGGGCCAGGAGCTGAAGTGCAGCAAAAGGAAGGCTGGTGTCTGTGCAGGAGACAAAGTATGGTGCAAAAAAAAAAAAAAAAAAGATTTGTCTGCATGGACTGATTCAATATTGCACCACTGGCCTGAACCCAATCAGTGATGCTAATGCAGAAGTCTCCCACAAGCTGTCTAATACACTGATTGATCTACCCCGCTGTGTCTGCTGCTGTGAGGATGTGGTATGACTCCACTGACTGTCACACCTGCCACAACCTAAACAATCAACTTAAACCATGTTCCCTACATTATGTGACGAACAGTTTCAGATTGTCTCAATCAAAGCCTCTAACTACATCCAAAGGTACTCCCAGATATCAACACTTACCATTTTCCGCAGGTTTTCTTGTGGCCATTCCACTGAAGCAGTCAAAGTCAGCTAAGCCAGGTTAAATGACCAAAAGTTGACGTTAAGAAACGTTAACTTAGCTTAGCACCTTCAACAGACTGCTCCCCGAGTAAGCTTCAAAGCTGACGCGGAAATAACAGTTTACCCAAACAAAGTTATTCAGGAAATGCTGCTGAGGTGATGTTTACTAACACCGATGCCTGTCGCTACACACCAGTATATCGTTACTGTTCTTCACCCGCTAGAAACAAAGCTAGCAACACTTCTATGTAAAGTTGTGCTGCTCATCCTCCCGCCTTCACTGGAGTAATAAGAATCGCTCAAATCCTCACTTTGGGTGTCCAGGATTGGCGGTGCTTCGCGCATTTGGAATAAAAGACAACGCTTCAAACAAGAAACTCCGTCCGCGCGCGCGCTGTAATATTTTAATCACGCGCACCCAAAGTTATTTCCAGGAAATGACGTAGCAGATCTGACAGCCGTTGCTCCAATTTGTTTTTACCGTTTTGCGTAAATATGTTATGATAGTTGAAAATAGTATGAAAAATAACTAAATGTAAGGCGGAAATGGTGTGAAGAATGTCAGAACATTTTAAGGAACATATGAACACGAATTATGTACTTATTAAAACTTATTAAAAGATAATGGCCCAGAGAGGAGGCTAAAAAAACAAGAACATTTAACCAACCATGACAGCTATCAACATGAGTTTATGTCCCTACAGTGGGGTTCAAATTGCTTAAGACATTCTTTCATATTGTAAGATATTAATGTTGTTGTAATATCTGCATCTCTCAGAAGTATTAGAGCCAGACCGATAAATCGCCTGGGCCAATATATCCACTGATATTAGCTTATTGCAGCTATTGCAGTATTGACCTTAAATATTTAGTATCAGTCGGGCTATAGAGGTAATAATAATTCAGCTTGTCGCACACAGGCGAGATGAACTTTGCCCTGTGCTGTTCTGTATCTGAGTTATCACCAGGTTCAGGACAAAGTCCAAACACAAGCAGAGATTACATTACAATTTCTCACACCAAAAAAAATAAGGCTGTGAGAAGAGACAACAAGAGACTGACGAACATGGATACCACATCTTCATTTATCAAGTAAGTGAAGAATTAGTTTTTGGCCTGTTGATATTGTATTGATTTGCTTCATGATCCCTTCGCTTGATCAACCACCCAAACATTGTGCGGCTGTTGAATCCCCCAAATTAACGTAGGCTGTTCTTAAGTAACCAAGTCATTAACTCAATGATATAACATGAAATTTTAAGCAATGTTATATGATGACATTTTCAAGTGTCGGCCTGTTATAATGGGTAGGAATGGCAACAGTTTCAGTGAGGTATGAAAAAAGTGGATTTGAAATATTTGCTTATTTCACTTCAAAATTAACAAACAAAACATTAAAAAAAACAAGTGAAAGACAACATTACAACAGAACTGGATGACAGAATCTGATCTAATGTAGAGAAACTATTATACAGTTAATAAAGATGACAGAAGGAGAATTAATGTGGGAAAAGGTCAAGTGGAAATAATAAGATGAAAGATGGATGAATTCCATTTAGCTGCTTCAGTTTCAGGGTCCTGGCATTGTGCATGTTGTCTCACTGTCATAGCTTAATGGGACACTTGAAAATAATGTTACTAGTAAGACCTGTGCTTTTCCGAGTATGGAAATGAAATAATTGTATTACCTTTCTGTCCGGTCTTTCCTCAGATCTGTAACCAAGCGAGTGTGGTCTCCGCCACAGCGTCCTTTCAGAGTGTGTTGTCACAACAGGGAGGCCAGGAAGGGCATCACAGCCGGGACCCTGGAGGAGCTGAAAGAGAGGGTGAGAGTGACTGTAAAAGATACATAATGGGAAGAAATGAGAGATAAAGTTCTGATTGGGGTAACCTGCTTGCAGTATATATAATATAATAAATGAAGATGAAAATGTAAAAAGAAATATTAACAATAAATGATGTAGTAAAAGGTGGGCAATTTGAAATGAAAAAGAATAAATGTTCAAATAAGAAAAACATTGTATATAAAAGATATTAAACTCATTAAAAAGGGAAATTTCTGACTTAGTGGATTGAAACTTGGTTATCTTGTCTAAAATCTTTGTGGAGGATGTTCCATTATCTCAAGGGCCTGACGATGTCAAAAACATGTGATCACATGTAGTCATGAGTCAAAGCTACACTGGTATAGAGATAAGATGTCTGAAGTGTAGCCAAGGGCCAGACTGAATCTTTTGAGAACGTTTGAATATCAACATTACATTTCCTGCAGAAAATGCGTGTGAATGCTGAAATTTTATTGACATAAATGTGATATAAATGTCAATAAAACCATGTAATAAATGATGGTACACCTCATTGTCCATACTGGCACTTTGGCAGGTATGACCATGTTGAACTGAATTCTACGTGGTATTTAAAAAGGTCTTAAAAAGTCTTATATTTAATTAGTTGAACACTGCAGAAACCCTGAACTAATTGTGACTTTATTTCTTAATGCTGAGAAACAAGAATTCACTATTAACTCACATATTAATTCACATCAACCCAGAGTAACTTGAATCTGTGCTGCAGGTTTGCCAGGCTTTGCTGCTGTCCCTGTCTGCAGTGTCTCTGGTTTGTGAGGAGGACGGTACAGAGGTAGATGCTGACGAGTTCCTCATGACCCTGCCTGACAACACCATGCTCATGGCCCTGCAGCCTGGACAGACATGGAGACCACAACCGGTGTGTTTGACCAAAGACAAATGTTATTCATTATATAGACCCATATGTATTTACCTTACACAGGCTCCTTTTGCATGATACACTATAATGGTACTAAATGCTTTGTCTTGTGTTGTCTCTGGTCCCCCAGGGTTCAGTTGTGTCCAAATCTCAAGACCACAACAAGCCTCGGACCGGGAGAGACATAGCTCGTGTCACCTTTGACCTTTACAGGATGAGCCCAAAGGATGTCTTTGGCTCCCTGAGTGTGAAGGCCACATTTCAAGGCCTGTACTCAGTGAGCGCTAACTTTCAGTGTCTGGGGCCCAAGAAAGTCCTCAGGTAAGCCAAGGGGGACGGGGATGAAGGTGATTACAAAATATACATAATAGAGAAGCCACATAAAAAAATGATAGAAAGACTATTAAGTACTTGTTTTGCAGACTGACTGATATTTTATTACATGATGATGAGATTGTTAATACTGATGCATCAAGTTGGATCTGCTTTATATACAGTTAGGCAGTTAGTCAGTGAGTCCAATGGTTCTAATCCAGGGGTTGTGCTCCCTCCAAAGGGTCACAAGTTAAATCTGAGGGGTTGTGAGATGATTAATGGGGTAAGAAAGAAAAAGCAAAAGCCCCGACTAGACACTTCTTTTTGTTACACGCCAAAAAAGTTTGGGAACCACTGGTTTAATCTTTAACTCATTGCATTTTATAAACTTGGCATATGGTTTTTAGGCAAAATCTTAATCTGAAATGTAAATAGCTGTCAAGTAAATGTAGTGGAGTAAAAAACACAGTATTTCCCTGTGAAATGTAGTGGAGTAGAGGTATAAATCAGCATAAAAAGTAAATACCCAAGTAACCATTTTCTCCCTAGGAAGAAATACTTTTTAAGATTTGCTTGGATGAGAAGGCATTAAGCTTTTTTAATTCCAAATTTAGTGCACAGTGCCAGAGATAAAACGTACTTATCATACTGATGACACTTTATCTTGGTTTTGTTTTTCAGGGAAGCCCTGCGTGTAGCCTCCACCCTCCTACACGCCGCTGGACACCTGCTCATCACTTCCGCCTCCATGATCCGCCGCATTATCGAAGGCGCTGAGCTGTGGCAGCCACAGAGGGCGGAGTACACAGCCAGCTGGAACTGACGGACCCAAGAGAGGCCTGTTTAGTCTTAACATAGAGTAACTAGCATCAGATTGGGTAGCCATGTATTCTATAATTGTTCTGCCATTTACCACCTTAAAATGGGTAAAAAGAAACCGCTTTTTTGACATGAACATCTGTTATAGTATCTGTAGATGCTAACAGTGATAGTCATATACAGGGTGATTGTATGACTGTAAACATATTCTTCTACCCTTAAATATTTTGACTAAACTTCAGGTTATAAACAGAATGTAACAGACAAAAAAAACCTTGAACAATTGAGTGTCTTTAGTAACAACAGAGGAAGCTTAGTAACATGAGAATGAGTGTCATAGCTATTAATGTAGATTTTGTATTTTCTGTGCAATATATTCTACGTAATATCCTAGAATTGTACTTTATTTTTGTTAATTTGGTGTGGATTATGTGTTGGCAGGTGTAACTAATCATAAACAGAGTCATGTTCGAACAAGCAATGAATGTTTTTTTACTTGGATGACAATGAAAACCGCACAGCACAAAGGGACCCATCTATGTGAAATTGCATTTAGATTGCAAATGAGTATCTTTTGAAAAGACTATGCATTCATGTTATCAAACATGCTAAGGAATCACAATAACAGTATAACAACAACGCATTCCTTATGAAAGAAGAGGGAAATTCACAAGAGTGTGTCTTAACTTGACAACCTTTTGTCAAACATCTGTATAAAAAACATAACAAACTGTCATAAAACTGCTTCTGATGCATCTTTCTAAATGTTAAGAGGTAATTAACCTTCATTCCCCTCAGTGGGCACCTGCACACCTTCTTCGTCGCCATTGTTTTCACTCCTGTCGAGCTTCTTCATCCAGCCCCCGCTTGGCTGTGCCTTTGCCAGTGCGTTCAGCCACTGCCGGTACATGATGTTGGCCAGCGCCTGGCTGTGCTGCTCTTGATTCAACCAGCTTGGCTTTACTCCTTTGATGTAATAGCGCATGTCACCGAACCACTGAACCAACGTGCGGCGAGGGACCCCAATCAGCGTCACCAGTCGGTTGTACTCCTCCATGTCTGGATACTGGCAGTGCGAGAAAGCCGCCCTCATCATCGCCAACTGAGTCTGCGTCTTTGGGTTGTAGCGGGAGCAACCGTCTGCAACAACAGGATTATTGTTCACTTCCATGAGCTTGGTCAGTTTGCCAACATCAGCGACGGCACCATTGTGGTTTGTTGACTCTCCACGCAGTTTTCCCTCCAGCCTTGCCTCCATTTCTGTTTTCCCCTCAAAGCGGCTTTTCACAGGGGTCATACAAATACCTGGGGTCTGGTTATCAGTGAGTGGAGGCTCATCAAAGGCTTGAGTTTGAGACAGGGGGGTGAGCAGAGGACTCGCATCCAGATGCTCATCAGGCACCACAAAGCTCTTGTCGGCAGGCCACTCTTGGCTGGACAATAATCTTTTGTTTGCTTTTGCCTTCATCATTTCCTTTCTGGTGAAAAGTGTTGTCTCCAACTGGGCGGGGTCTGATTTGGTGGATTCCCTCTCAACTTCTCCTGCTCTCTCCACAACACCCTTCTTCATTCTCTTTTTTCCCATCTTGTCTGTCACTGTCATCCCTTTCCGCTTTTTCTGAGTCTTCCTTTTGTCTTCCTCTACTTCTCTGTCCTTCTCTTTGTTCATCATCCTTCCCTTTGCACTCTGTTCCTCTCTAACTTCTCCAGCCTTCTTCCCACTTGACACTCTTGCCCCTCTTTTGCGTTGCTTATTCTCTCCTGTATCCTCCTTTACCTCTTCTCCCTTCCTGTCTTGCAGCTCTACCTTTCCCCAACTTGAGTGGAACTTCCTCCGAATGTTGCGGATGTCTTTATAGTCCCAGCTGATGCCGTAGCGGAGCCTCTGTACCATGAACCACACCTTCACCTGGTCTGGGTGCAGGGAGCAGCGCTGCGCCAATACAGCTGTCTGTTTCTGTGTCAGATATGGAAACCTGTCAAAGGCCTTGTCCAGCTCCGCTGCACCATCCATCTGTAGGTTGATTTGGTTTGAGTGTACCCATATAAGCTTCTGACTGTCAGAGACGAGGGGGAGACACACTGCACTGTTCTGGTTAAGACTTTCTGATAAAGTCGGAGTCTCTCCACAAGCGTCAGGTGTCTTTTGCCTCATCTCTCTTATCTGTAATAATGACTGACAAACAGAAAATATGTATTCATTACAAGAAAAAAACAGACTACAAAAACTGAAAGGTAATCATCCGAACACATACTTTTTCTTGGTGTCTTGTGAATATGTACATGAAACCAACCTGCTAGTTAACATTATGACAACATATACTGTGAGGCAATATGTCACCTGTCAGATTTTTCAATACAGTTTACATAGTGGTAGCGACCCCTTTGATATTTCTGGTTATATCTAGCAATTGTGGAACACGTTGCAAATCAGTGAGGAGGATAATTTTTGTGTCACTCTGATGAAGCACTTGATTTGTCAGGTGTTGATTTCACTGGATAAACCTAAAATAGAAATTTCTCTCTATCTCTCTTAATAGAGGTGTTACTTATTGTTAGCTGACAGCCATGTCTCCCCTCTCGTACTGAGAAGAAGTGAGATTTACAGGCAAATCAACATGCTGCAGTGGTGAAAGAAGTACTCAGATCCTTCATTTACTCATAAAACCTTCATTAAAAAAGTTCCTCAATTATGTATTATGAGGAAAGAAATATAATAATACTTTCACGTTTTGATGATGTATTAAGGTGGATTCAGCATTTCAATGTGGTGTAGCACATTTATGCTTTTTAGGTTAATCTATAATATATCATAATGACATTTATGTTTGTCAATCACGTGTTTTGTAGCAAAGTTATCTTAGTATATTATAGAACTGAGACTAAATAAATATTGTGAAATATAACACTTGTGGAGAATATAAAGTATAATATTTCCCTCTGAAATGCAGTGGAGGAAAAAAGTGAAATATGATATAAACAATTACTGAAGTGAATTTTAACTTAGCTAACAGTTAGGGTAATGTGGCATATAGAAGAAGGGTTACTGTAACTAACTTAAAAATAAAATGCATCATTTTAATTTCATGCTAACTAAATCATTGTACAATTAACACCAAAGGAATAACGTTAACGCTGGTGATTAATTAGCGTTATTTTGGAAAACATTCATATTGACTTGCAAGCTAACTTTAGCTAAATTCGTGCTAAACTTTTACCATTTGCATAAAGTTACTAAGCTAGTCTAATGTCTAACCGAGTCTGCGGTAACATACAGCCACATTTCAAATCATTGATTACCGCCACTGATCGATTGAGCTGCGTCTGCGCATCAGAATATTTGTCAGTCTGTTAGCATTAGCGGCGACGTTAGCTAGCTAGCAAGTTAATAGCTAGCCTAGTAGCCTACGTGATACTTCGCTGCAGCACAACGCACACGACAGGCTAGCTTGCTGTTATTGTACAACAAACGGAGCTAGTTTTATTTACCTATGATTATTCATCTCTTCCGTGGCAGTATCAAGAAGACACCGAAATCATCACTAACTTCAATTAATGAATGGTTTAGAGTTGCTACCTTTCACCGCACAAAAATATCTTTATATGTAATTTATGACAGACGACTGGATCAATCCATACACGAGGACCGCCCAGTGGATCCAGATAAATTAACACTAATTAAACTAGTTTAGTTTGTATGGTGAGTAATGTAAAGTTAATGGTCACATCTTGAGGAATGCATGTTTATTGTAATCTCTCTGTAATAAAGTCTGTTACTCCAATCAGTCTAAACCGATGAAAAAGGGTGTCCACGCCCTCTTTATCTGATATGGTTCAAAATGATGAAAATATAGATTATTTAACAAAACTTCAGTAATTGGTGGGACCTGGCTGATCATTGCTATCATCACACAAAGCTAAGAAGTGCATGGCTTCAAATATTCACAGTCATTTTGCTTTTAATGGATGAGTATAAATCATAAATATAAATAATTAAAAAGTGTGAAGTTGCTGACAAATGAAAGTATTTTATCTGTAATAGGGTAATGCTGTGATTGTTTTTAGTCTACACATGTTTCACAATAGGCAATGTAACATCTTCAGCTGCAGGTCTTTTCATTGTAGTAATGTTAATTACTTTGTTTTTGGAGTTACTTCTAATGTATGCATCAAGGTCATTTTGTTTTAACTGAAATGTTTTTGCCAGTTTAAGGTGTTTGTCCCCATCTACTGGTGGTGAGTGCGTCATTGCTCTCACATATAGCATTACAGTGTGAATACATACACGAGTGAATACATTAATTACTTTGAACATCTTGAACATAAACTCACACAGACTTTAGTATTCATCAGGAGCAGTATGCAACAAGGTATACTTGCTAGAACCCCAGAAGAGAAGAGAAAAGCAGTAGCAGTAGTGGTCCCATGGGTGTTGCTAATTCCTAATGTGTGAAATGAAACTTACCCAACAACCTAACCTAACCAAACCCAGCAAAAAGGCTGCAGCCAAATGTGACTCCACCCCTTGAATGTTTGTTTAGCAGAAATTGAAACTGCTGCGCAGTGCTGTGGTGGCAGATAATTCAGACCAGAGACTGCGAGACCAGAAACGGGTGGACAACTAAATTCAGCAAAATCTGATTTCATTTTCAGTTTTCTGCCAAAACAGAAATAAAGAGCAACAAGGAGGATCCTAAAGACTTTGTTCTACATCGAATAATAATTCAAGAAAATCTAATCAGGACTTGCTGCTTTTGAAAACATGTCTGACAATCTACAAAAGGAGCCACAAGTTATCCTCTGTGACATGTGTACAGAGGAGGACAGGAAACCGGCAAGGAAGACTTGCATGAAATGTGAGATCTCCATGTGCGTCCAGCACCTCCAGGCCCACCTGACCACTCCTGTGTTACTACAGACTCATCCTCTGACTGAGCCCTTGTCTTTATGTGGGACCACTAAATGCCCCCAACATGGCAAACTCGTGGAGTACTACTGCTTGGATGACTTGACCTGTGTGTGTGTTTCCTGTGCCATTGAAGACCAGCACCGCCTACACAATATGAAGACCTTCTCCACAGCCCACAAAGAGCTCATGGAAAAACTCAACGCTGAGCAGCAGGCCTTACCTGTGAAAACTGATGATGAGAATGTGAGTCTGGAAAAGTGGGAGAAGAGTGAAAGAGAGAAGCTGGGTCGCTCTAGTCTGCGACTCATTGAGGCTGTGACTAACCTGCGTGACATTGCCCTGACCAGTGTCCAGAGTTCAGTCTCTGCCCGTATGGTGTCTATCAAAACCAGCAAGACCAGCATGCAAGCAGCACAGAACGAGAAGGACACCTTCAGATTCCTGCAGATGTATTCTCAGGTGCATCAGGATGTGGAGAGGGCCAAGGCTGTGGATCTGAGAAAAGGGTTGGAGCCTGGCAGTGATCGTGACAAACTGGTTCAGGAGATACGACAGAATGGTGAAAAAATGGTGAAGCATGCAGGCCAGTTCTGGGGATCCCTGTTGACTCTGGTTGACCCAGATAACCACCAGGAGCTCATTGCTACTAGTTCAGGCCTGATCTTTGACCCGCAGATTTTTGGCCCTGGGATGTCACTGTCCAAAGACAACAGGAAGGTTTTCTACAGTAGCTGGCTGGGGCAATGCTCTGCTACTCTTTTTATCCGTAGTACCCATTCAGCTCCTAACTTTCAGAGGTGGATGGTCAGTCTTTCCCAAGACTCTGACTGGACCATTGGTTTATGTGACAAACAGTCTGCGAAGAACTTAAAGGATGGACCTGTCTATGGTCTGTGCTGCGAAGCTAACCAGCTCAGCTCTCTCACGACAGAGTATGAGGATAGTTGTGATGCATCAATCAATTCACAAAGTTCTGGGCTGCTGAAAACTGACATGACCAAAACAGAGAAACAACACAGGGTTTCCTCTGCATTAATCACACAGCAGGGCAAAGCTGGAGATGAGGCCGTACCACGACCTGAAATGGTGGAAGTGTTTTGGAACTTTGTTGCTTCCTCGCTGTCCTTCTTCATCAGAACCAGTCAGTATCAGAGGGAAGAAATTATCACAATTAAGATGAGCCTCAACAACTGGGACCTGGCCCCTTTTGTTCAACTACGAAAGGAAAACGGCCAAAATAGGCCCCAGCAGCAGTGGACGTGCTCCTGTGGGAAGGTTTACAGCAACAACGGCAATGAATATGCCTATGGATACAACAATGGAATGCGCAACTACTCTCACCGGGCTAATTGTGCCTGTGGAGCAAATATTGGTGACGTATGCATCACAGAGGTGGTTTGTGAACTTCAGTAATTGGTGGAACCTGGCTGATCATTGCTAATCATTATACAAAGCTAAAAAGTGCATGGCTACAAATATTTACAGTCATTTTGCTTTTATTTGATGATATAAATCAATAATTTAGTGTTAAGTTGCTGACAAATGAAAATATTGTGCTTTTAGTGCAAATATCTATAATAGGCTAATACTGTGATTGTTTTTAGTCTACACATCATATACTAAAGTCTTCAGCTGAATGTTTTTTCATTGTAATAATGTTAATTATTTTGTTTTTGGAGTTACTTCTAATGTACGCATCAAGGTCATTTTGTTTTAACTGAAATGTTTTTACTTTTTTCTGCCTGCCAGTTTAAGGTGTTTGTCCCCATCTACTGGTGGTGAGTGCGTCATTGCTCTCACATAGTACAGTATCTTACAGTGCATGGTCTTATTAAGTCAGTATCATACATACATTGTGAATGATCCAATCAATAATAAAGCCAGTAAAATTTTAATCTGTGGAATGTTTTTATTGACTTTGTAAAACTTCAAAAAGTGAATTTAAAAACTAAATTTTTTTCCATTTTTACACCAATGTGACAATAAAAAAAATCAAACACAGAGCATGTCAGAACAGCTTGAAATGGAGTACAGACATTGTGACGTGAAACCACACCCAATAGTGATGCTGCAAAATGTCCAAGGCTAATTCCAAGGAATAACCAGTTAATTTAAAGGCTATAATGAATCATTAATTAACTTGAATATGCATCTCTAACATAAACCCACACAGACTTTGGTATTCATCAGGAGCAGCTACAACCAGAGAAGGGAAAAGCTGCATATATGTTTATATAGAATAACACCTCTGCTATGAATTCAGCACTTCATTACTATGTACTGTGCTCTAGTATTGTAACTCTAGCATTCAGCATATACTGGTCCATATGTAAATTATCCCAAATGTAATTCACCTACTAATTAACAAAAGTAGCAGTAGTAGTAGGTGCTGGAAACAATGTATGACACTGTAGTTTCAAAACATATCTATGAGACAATAACGGAAACTAAATATTAGACTCTCAGATTACAAATCATTAAAGTGCAAAACTTAATGAGTGATGGAATGATTGAATTTCTAAAAACAGTTACATTTCCTAATTAGTCACAGCAGCTGCGTATATATTTAGGCTTTCTAAATACTAGAAAGAAATTTAAGACATTTGCTATAATCATATATGTGGGTGTCAAAGGCTTACAGTATGAGACATGTTATAGATACTGTTTATAGACAGCCACAGATTTGCATAAAAAGAACAACTAAGGACCTTGCATTGGAATGATGAGACAGCAGACATGCAAAGAGCTGGAGATTTACTGCTCTAGCTGACATCTTACTGTCCAGAGACACAATGACCCCTGAAACACTTTGTGGCTTATATGAAATATGTGAAATTTCAAGTCAAAGAACCGTAACAAACCGCCAAAAACAAAACTAATAAGGATAGTAAAAGGGCATTAAGTATTAATATACGTGTCTGTTCACTTGTGTTTATGGTCAATGCACAAACAGCATCTGGGAGTCAGACAGGCAGTGTTGCAGACTTATCCTTCGCTCTGAAGCAGGATCAAGCTGGACACTCAGCTGTCGTTGCCGAAGACAGTGTTGAGCTGCTGGGTGACCCTGATGAAGGTGGTCCTGCGGCTCAGCTCCTTCAGTTTGCCTGCCCCAACGTAGGTGCAGGTGGAGCGGACCCCGCCCAGGATGTCTCGTATTGTCACATCCACTGGACCTTTGTAAGAAACTTCGACTGTTTTCCCCTCCGACGCTCTGGAGGCAAAAAACATGAGACAGCGTAAACATGGTATACTACGTATACACCACTCTGCACTATAAGTTTAGCAATTAGTATAGACTGGCAAAACACCCACAAACACATAAGAAAGACAATTTGTTCCCTTAAATAACTGTGACTCTGACCTGTACTCAGCCACGCCTCCTGCGTGTTTCTTCATCGCCGTGTCAGAGCTCATTCCATAGAACAGCTTGTATTTCTTGCCGTTTTTCTCAATAATTTCGCCCCCGCTTTCTGAGTGGCCGGCAAGCATACCGCCCAGCATCACAAAGTCCGCTCCAGCACCTGAGAGTCACACAGAAAGAGCAAAACAAATAAATGGGAAGCCTGTTTTAACAGAAAGAATTCTCACTATGGTTGGAATTTGGAGTGAAAACACTAAAACTTACCAAAAGCCTTTGAGACATCTCCTGGGCAAGTACATCCCCCATCCTGTGTGAAAGAGAAGAGAGGGGAAAAGACAAAACAAAACACCACGTTATGAGTGTGACTATGTTTATCATGGCTGTATGTGGAGACAAAAGATAAGGTTGCACATTCTCAGGGTTACATACACGTTTAACAAATCACACTGACGCTGGGAAGAAAAGAGTGGATGGAATTACACAAAGTAACGAAGTACAGGCAAATCAAATAAATTAAAGATAGATGAATGATTAATACTTTCTATCATAAGTCTCAATTTAAAGGAATACTTCTTTCTTGCTGAGAGTTGGATAAGAAGATCAATACCAATCTCTATAACTCAATATGAAGCTGGAGCCATTAGCCGGTTAGCTTAGCTTAGCACAAAGACTGGAAACAGGGGGAAACAGCTAGCCTGGCTGTGTCCGAAGGTAACAAATTTCACCCACCAGCACCTCTAAAACTCACCAACTAACACGTTATATCTTGTTTGTCTAATCTGTACAAAGTGTAAAAGTGGTTTTGCGGTTGGTTATGTGCCACATACAACAAGATTCAATAAAAAGTAGGTTACTGCACCCGGCCGTGAACAGTCCCGCACATAAAACACAAATTGTGTGTATAAAAAGTGAGCTGGTAGGCTCTGAATTGTATTAACTTTGGACAGAGCCAGGCTAGTTTCCCCGTTTCCAGTCTCTATGCTAAGCTAAGTTAGCTATCTGCTGGCTGTATTTCACATTTGGCACACAGACATGAAAGTGGTATTGACGTCTCTTCTAACACTGAGCCTATTTCCCAAAATGTCAAACTATTCCTTTAACATGAACTGTGTAGAAATTATGATTCAATCACTGGATTGTCATAGAAAAGTCACTCACAGAGATGATGTGGCCACCCAAGCCATGAGCTGCATCTGCACACTCAATCACAGCACTGAGCTGGGGGTACCCCACCCCTGTCTTCTTGCGGGTGGTACACACAGAGCCTGTAGAGGAAGATGACTCTTTAAGATTTCTAGTCTGCAGTCTATGATTTGCAAACAGGAAACAGCATATGCAAGCATTGTTTGTGGTCTGTTTGATTGTTGTGTGTCAAATGAATGGGTGTTTCTACATAGCTAATACCCATCCAGATGAGTATGTGAAAGTTAATTTAATATAAGATAAGTAACACTGTCTGAATTCCCTTGATTGGTGAAACCCCACCCATGTGTTACTCCAAGCAAGTTAGTCTTTTTCAAACACAGTTCTATAAATTGTGTTAGTGACAGAGTATTAGGATAACCTTGAGGTGTATTTGAAAAAATCAACCTTGACATCTGTGTGAGGTGATAATGTGATAATGGTCTGTCTAGACGCAGAAATGTGTTTGTGTTACGCTGTGATCACCTGGTCCGATGCCTACTTTGATGATGTCAGCGCCGGCCAGGATCAGCTCTTCTACCATCTCTCCTGTCACCACGTTTCCTGCCTGAGCAAAACAAAAGTAAAAATAAAAAAATGTTTTCTTGATTACTTACTCCCCTTTCAGCCCCACTTACTGCAGTTTAACGGCAGACACCTACTGACCATTATAGTGTGAGTGGGGAACTTCTGCCTGACGTCTTTGACAAAGTGAACAAAGTGTTCAGAGTAGCCGTTAGCCACGTCTACACAGATATACTGCAGCTGTGGCACCGCCGTCAAGATGGCTGAAATCCTGTCAAAGTCACCGTCACTGGTTCCTGTGCTGACTGCTACACTCTGGGAGACAAACACAGAAGAGAGAGAAGTGTGTTACAATAAATACCACCATTAATAAACTCTTAAAATAAAGGGATACATAATAATTTACACTTTTAGTACCTCCACGCATTTGGGATGCTTCTTTGCAAACTCCACCCAGTCGCCCACAGAGTAATGTTTGTGAATCGTGGTGAAGAGAGTGAACTAGTGGAGGAGAAAATGATGAATAACAATGAGATAGATTCTAACCCTATGTGCTCTCAGAAGCTCTTTTTGAAATAATAAGTGATTTATACACATCCCATGTAATACATAACCTACCTGGTGCAAAGCCAGGGCCATCTCAAAGGTCCCCACAGTGTCCATGTTTGCAGCGATGATGGGGATCCCCCTGTAGCTGCCCTTGGAGTTCCTGAAAGTGAAGCTCCTCATTAGGTCCACCTGGGAGACGCAAGGACAATAAGACATAGATTTAAACTAACTCCAATGAACTTCCCAGGGATCACCTGTAAAGGTTCATCTGTATTTAGGTCAGTCAGGTTTCACGTGGGGAAATCCACAGCTGTATACCTCGCTCCTTGACTTGAGCGTGCTCCGCTTTGGACGGAGGAGCACATCCTTGAAGTCCAGCTTGATGTCATTCTCAATGCGAGGCATTCTGGAAACAGGTTGTGCAGGTAGTGTAACAAAAATGAATTGCGGAAATTAAGTAGTTTCTCCTAGAACGTGAATCTGTGAAAGAGCGGGAGGTCAGAGTTCAGGATGATTGGTTTGTGCTGTGTCTTTTCTCATTTCTACAACTCCCCTTTCCTCCGTTCATACACTCATACACACACATTAACAACAAGGAACATCCTTCTCTCATTCTAAAGATACGTAAAAGTTAGTCAGAACTGTGGCTGTTTAATTACTACTATGTTCAAATGTAATAAGGCTATCTTTAGCTAGCAAGCGGTTTATAAAACGCTACTGAAAATGCTACGCACACTAAACTGTTACCACAAAGATCAGAACAGCTCCGACGTCAAAATTCAAGGTTACATAACGATTGGTTTAAAGTGTCTAAATTGAATCCACTTGATGAGAATTGCAAAGCCTTTACTTTAGCATAAGCTACGTATTAGCTAACGAATGGGTTGTCTTGCAGATTTAGCTAAATAAAGAGTTTACCTGTAAGAAATAATGAATGATTCTGTCTGTGCCGCTGTTTGCTTTTCCACTGTCTGCGCGGGAAGCTTTACGGGGGCGGACACCAACTGACAGCCACGTTGTAGTTTTTGAAGGGCTTTAGCCAGTAAGCGACACGCAGGCTAAAACTACAAGCGTGAGACTCGCTTTACGACACGCTGCACGGATGTCGTAAGGATTGTTTTAGGTATTCAGGAAACACATTTCGGTTTGCTTTTGCTGGGGTGATACTAACGCTAATGTAAGATACGTTTTAGGGCAAAGTCTGTGCTTTTTCGATGGTAAATAAAGGAAATGGGAAGTCTGAAATCCGGTTGAAGCGGAACCTTTGTCACACAAAGAAGGAGGCGGTGGGATTCACTGAGAAACACAGGAAACACGCATTGAATTTTTGGAAGGGGAAGAATATCGAGTTTCCTCACCACAATACACAATAGTGTTACCATTATCATATATCATATCATAGATTCAGTTAACATATAATCATACAACTGATCCCGCTCCAGTTTATTTGATAAAAACAAGTCAACAAAGATGCTGATTAAAGTGAAGGTAAGGCAAAGCAAGCATACCGATTATCCCGGTGTAATAGTTAGCCAAGCATTTGAACAGTTGTTATTCCTGAGTCACTAAATTGTGTCCACTCTCATGATTTACTCAATAATAATCTGAAATTGTTTTGTTTTTTTATCACAGACACTCACAGGCAAAGAGATAGAGATTGACATAGAGCCCACAGATAAGGTATATAATTATATTTTATTTCCATATTTGTGCTCTATGCTAATAATTGCCCGTTATTCATTGTGTGTTTGAGCATTGAGCAATATGTTTTTCATCTATTTCCATCCAGGTGGAGCGAATTAAAGAAAGGGTGGAGGAGAAAGAGGGGATCCCTCCGCAGCAGCAGAGGTTGATCTACAGTGGAAAACAGATGTAAGATGCCCTTAATTTCTTTCTTTCTTTCTTTCTTTCTTTAATATCCACAGCCTATGAATTGATCCTTCTGTGAAGTACTGCCTGTGTATCTAAAGCCCCATGTAGCTTATTTCACTGTTACATAGCCCTCCATTGTTGTCCCACATACACTGTCCTGATGTAGTGTAAATACTAACTAGTGCACCAAATGCATATTAACCTGCAGCCAAAAATTGTCCCAAACAAATGCTCCATTTACTCCAATATTGCTAATGTTTAGTACAATCTACAGCATCCGGCTGTTATAGGAAATCACTTAGCCTTTATTTGAAATGAAACTATATATATATATATAGCTTTTTAATAGAGGGATTTCTGCTGTGTGACGTCTTCTGCCCTGCACCCCCTTTTGTCTTTGTTTTCAGGAACGATGAGAAAACAGCAGCAGACTATAAAATCCAGGGAGGCTCGGTTCTCCATCTGGTTCTTGCTCTGCGAGGAGGGCAGGCGCTCCGCTCTCCCAGAAGCCGATACTCCGAGCCTGCATTGTAGTCATCACTTGGAAACATGCTGTAGCCTTTGCGATTCCTACACTAAGCGGATACACCGAAGGCTCAAAACCACGGGTTGCAGAGTCACCGGGCGGCATTGAAGGCAACACAGAGCCACTGGTAGAAAGAGTTAGATCAGGTTCTGCTTGTGGCAGCCACTTCCCTACAGCCAAATGTGTGTTGGCTGCAAACACTGCCCCCACTGTAACATTGTCATGACGAATGTTACATCTTCTGTCCTGAGAGAAAAGGCAAAGTTACTTTCAGAATTAAACAAAGCTTTAAAGATGTACTGAGCTAATTGTGGCTGCTACAGAAAACTACTTGAACTACAATGTTCAAGCTATTCTCTGTCTCTTTCTGCGGCTCTGCATGTAAGCACAGAGGTTATCTTTGTTCCCCTGATGATAAAACAGATAACTGTAGCTTAAAGATGCTTCAAGGAAACCCATCATTGGATTACAGCCTTTGGCTTCAAACTAAGGTTTCACAAAATAAGGTTATTTCTGCTTCATGTTTTATTCTGTTCTCTACAAAATACCCCAACTCACTTATTATAATTATCTGAGGCTATTTGGTGTGTCAACATATCAGCACCCATGTAGCTCAGTTAGATTTGTGAAAGATGGACAACAGCGTGTTTAAAAGAATAGTTTGACTTTTTGGGAAATACACACATTTGCTTTCTGGCAGAAAGTTAGATGAGATGATTAATACTACTCTCACGTTTGTCCGTTAGATATAAGGCTACTGCCAGCACCTGGTTTGCTTAGCTTAGCTTTGCATAAAGACTGGAAACAGGGGAAAACAGCTAGCCTTGCTTTGTCCAACAGACGCTAGAGCCTCCTACTAGCACCTCTAAACCTCACTCATTAACAACTTTTACCTCATTTGTTAATCTGTACGAAAACCGAAGTTTAAAATGACAATTTGCTGTTTTACGGAGGGTTATGTGCCAAGCTATTTCTTGGCTCTGAGCAGTTCCCAGCCAAGAAATAGTACAGAACATAACCCCCTGTAAAACAGTAAATTGTGCTTGATACACTTTGGTTTTTGTACGGATTAAACAATTGAGAAATTATGTGTTAATTAGTGAGCTTCAGAGGTTCTGTTAGGTGAATTCTCCACCAGAAGGTGAATAAGCTTATTTCCCAAAATGCCAAACTATTCCTTTAAGGGAAAACAAGAACTAAAGGACAGGTTTTGTGCCAGGAAAACCTCCCGCCACTAATTCAAAATCATGAACCACACAGTTTGCTTTATACACGCTTCATAAGCAGAATGAGCATGTCCATTCAGTAGGATAATGTTTTGTATAATTTCACATGAATTTCATTTGTTAAGAGTGATTTTGTTTTTGTGCTGATTGCAGATTTTACTGTTTAGAAGATAAGGAACGTGCCAACTATGGTGTTATCCGACAATGGCTTCAGTTTACATGGGTATTGTTAGGTTTGTTTGTATGTTCATTGAAGGACCTATATGCCCCCAAGTGTGTACAGAATTGACCTATGCTGTGGATTAGTTTGTCCGTAGAATACATAATTCTAATTCATAATTCTTAATCCTGAAAATGCCTCACTTTGCCAATCTGTTCTTCATAAAAATATATCAAAACAGCAACAATTCTTGTTCACGTATGAATATTTTTTATTCTTGTCACACACTCACCACCAATATGTACATTTACATTTTTAACACAAAAATAGACTGAAGTTTGAGAGACACGTCAGTCAAAATGGCTCTCAGTATGGTAGGTTGACTGCAAACGGCAACTTAAATTAGAGACCAATGAGTACACAAAATGATTTAGAAATAACATTCTTGTCAGGCAGTGTACTGTAATACGATGGTGTATTGCTAGGAGAAGAGTTGCTTAGATTATCAGTACACGTGATGACTGTTACAACATAGAAAACTTGATATTTCCACCACATTAAAGGCCCGTTTTTGGTCTGAATTAAAGCAAAAAGCCGAGGTTGCGGCTTATTAGAACATTGAGCAGCAAGAACGTAAGACAAGTCAACACTGTTAAAACTTTCTTTAGATTTTAAGTTACAAATGAGAAAAGTTTGACTCACTGAACTTGTGAAGCTCTAAGTTGCTGTCTGCACAGTTTACATTGCCATATAAAGTTGCAGCATTTGATATCTGAGGTGGAAACATTCAGGCCTCATTTATTCACAGAAAAGGTCTTACTGAGAAACGTGAAATTCACAAAGTTTGTGTTATAAATTGAGGAAAATGCCATTATTGAAAGTACTGAATGTCCTAAGAATTTAATCACATTCTTGATGAATGATCGCACAATGGAATAAAAATATAGTTTGGGAACATTTTTATATATAAATGAGGCCCTGAATTACAAATTCAAACATTGTCAGTGTTTTTTATTTACTAAGAGACAATATACAGACCGTCTGCGTATACTGTAAATACACAATAACCGTACAGGCACAAAACACAATCATTGTACTTGTAAAGACATCCAAGACACCCTGTTCGCCTTACAGTTTAACAAGAGAAACTTAACAATACTGGCCTCACTTTGATGCGCATTTTTGCCAACATCTGTCGTCCTCTGTGAGATATTTTTGGGATCGCTTGTCAAATTGAGACTCCTGAGGAAAAAGATATCTAAAAGCACCAGTACAAACATTTAGCAAAGAGGCAATCAATCAGATCTGTCGAGTGTTCATGTTCTGGAGGTTTTAGGCAGTGTGTGTAAGGAGAAGGCAGTGGGGATGCCCTGAGACACTAAACGGATTATAGAAAGACACAAGAGTACACAATGTGTGTTGAAGTGTGGAGTGTTGTTACTATAATATACAGAATAAGTATAGATACATAACTATTACCAGACAACACAGAATGGGTTCATTCAGGGGCGCATGTTCAGTTTTTTGCTAGTGTCTGTACTAATATTGCACTAAAATCTCTTCTAGTGAATTATATGAATACAAACTCTCATTTCTACACCCTAAATAAAGAAAAAAATGATTTAAACACAGCTAGATGTTAAGCTACAAAAATACTTCACTTTCACACAGGCATTCACATGTGTCGGTATAGGGGTTTGCACATGACCAATGCAAATGTGGTGGTGATAACTATCATGTCTTATATTTATTCTTTCAAGTCATCTATCCCCATGCTGGACTTGCAGTTTTAATAGGTTAATTACACTTTTTTGTTGCTTCCATAAAATTAAAAACTACCCCAAACTATGAGGATTAACCATCTCTCCACATCAGTCACAACAGAGCTGCAATGGCATCCAAATACAGAATATATTGTAATTAAGGCAATTAACTAAGAACTGTGCGCCATTTACCAACACAAAGTACAGATCACACATTAGCTTTCAGGTGTACACCTCCACGGTTGCAAGAGTAAAAAAAAAAATAGGCCCAGATGTATATGATGTTGAATAGAAAAAAGAATATCAACAAAACTAAAATTAACATATTAAAACTAAAATAACAAAAAAGGCAAATGATATAAACAATTATCACAATTACAAAAAAAAGGAGAAACATTTCGGAATCACAGTCACCTTTAAAAACAAAACACGACATAAAATGACTTGATCTGAATTAGATTTTCTGCTTTGACAATCAAAATACAGCTTTGGTGTGTTGAATATATGACAAAATTTACAATGTGGCTAAAAAGGACAACAAAAAAACAAAGAAAAGGTGTTTGCGTAGCCATCACAGTAAGAGTCTTTTGATAAAGATAAAAAAATACAAAAAAAAAAGAAAAAGGATCTCTTACAGTAGGAGTGTGCATGGAGTGTGTGGGATGATGATGATGAAGAGTAGTAGATGGTTAAATGTGTCTGTTAAACCTGTATTGAGGAGTTGGAAGGTGCTAACCTTTCTTTATTGCACTGTTGAAGGACCCCAGACAAGAAAATTTGAGGTTATATTACTCCAAACATCTCTTATACATTATTGAGTGACAAATCGCTAAAACCAAATAAAAATATTAAAGAAAAAGTGTGTTGTATCTTTGCATGTGTGTTTCCGTGTGTGACACGCACCCACGTCTGCATATGTCTGTTTCTTTTGGGGCAGGTGGGAGATAAAGGCGTGCATTTTAGCAGTCCGCTGACTTGTGGTTGTCTCCGTCCTCCTTCGACAGAGGAGACCTGGCCTCCTTCATTTCCTCTCCTTCCTCTCCGCTCCCACTGCTATTACCTACAGCCGGATAAACCACCACACAAAACTTCTGGCCCAAGTACGTCATCTTATCTGGAAGAAGAGAGCGACGAAGAGTTTCAGGAGAGGGGGCAGTAATGAGCTTTAAAATGACATGTTGTTTTTAATTTGGACAATACAGAGATTAATTAACTGCCAAGATAGTTTTCTCCCAGAATCAATAATTAAAATTCAGTCATGTTTCATACAAATATTTCAAATATAGCTGTTTCCCCATGCTTCCAGTCTAAGCTAAGCTAAGCTAATTGCCTCCTAGCTCTCGCCCCATACTGAAGAATTAACAATTCCCCAAACAACTATTTTAATATGACACATCCCACAACAAGCTGACTTACCAACGAAGGCGTCGAAGCACTGTGGCTTGTTGTCCCAGTAGACTCCCAGGAAATAGACGGGGACGCCTGTCAGCATGATGGCAAGGCCGATGCCACACACCACGGGCTCAGAGTAAAGGGAGAAGATGAGCAAAAAGGCCCAGAAGATGAGGTAAATGACCGGCCATATCAGACTGACCTGGAAGAGATAACAAAGCAACAACCCATTACACTCATGAAGATAGTTTCTCCCTTTTGAATATTATGTAAAATTTTTGTTAACTGATTATTTTTGCATATTCATCTCTGTCATCATGTGCCAAACACAACAGACAAAGTGCAAAGAGATCAACAGTCACATGCTGAAATTAACCAGAAGAGATATGACATATGTATTGTATTGTATTATATTATATATTCTTGTTTACATAATTTGGTACATAAAGTGCGAAAATATACTGGGGAAAAAAAAGAAAAAAGACAAAGCTAAAATGAGACAAAAACACATAAAACACCACATAAACACACCTTGATTGGTCGGTGCATGTCGGGCTGTTTAATACGCAGGACAATCTGCCCGGCGACAGTGACTCCATAGAAGAGGTAGTTGATGAAGCCCACATAGTTGATGAGAGTGTACATGTCACTGGTGCACAGCATAAGAAGGGTGGACAGGCACTGAGGAGTAAGAAGGAAAGGACGGTCAGAGACAGGAAGTTTGATAGTGTGTGGTTTTTGTCTGCAGCTTCAGTGTTTGTCACGAGGCTGCTTGAAGAGAGACTGGAACTGACTTGTCTGAAGGAGCTGATAGAAAGGAGTGGTGAGAGCAGTACTCACAGTGAAGAGCAGAGCAGGGATGGGAGTGCAGCGTTTCACGTGGATCATGGCCAGCAGACTGGGGAGGTGGCCCTCTCTGGCTCCAGCAAAGAACAATCTGTGACAGTTGCAATGGAAAACATTCAGTTAATGCATATACAGTAAGTCTACGTACACCCATTCCTGCTTGTTTCAGAGCCACAGAGTGTTTTTTTTCATAGACCAGTGAAATGAGCACTAGAAGAAAGTCAATATAGTGAGCGACAAATTGCCTGACATTGAGTTTGAATTATCTGGTTGGCAGTAAAAAACCCTGAAAACAAATTTTGCTCAGACTGTTTGGATCAAGCGGTGGAAGTCCTTATCGAGCCAACTGACCGTGAAGAGGTGAAGAGGGAACCGTTGACTCCCCCGAAGGTGGAGAGAGCCACAGAGATGGGCATGATCCATGACATGACTCCCAGCAGCTTCTCACCAAACGTCTGGGATGGAGGAGTGGGAGGATGAAGGTTAGAGGGTGCAATGAATGAGGTACAAAAGGTATCAACCGACTCATTTGACTTGAGCATTGACCAGCAGGGATCAGTAGAGGGCGACAGAGTCACTCTGCTATGAGGTGCGTGTTTGAATCGTGTCACAGGAACACCCTGCCTCATGCTCTGATCTACTCACCACGGCAACAGCGTTTGAGGCCAGCAGCTCCTGGGGACTCATGGCCGTGACGTAGGCGATGTTGGCAAAGACGTACACGAAGGTCACCAGGGGGATGGAGATGAAGATGGCGCGAGGAAGGTTCCTGGAGACGATAAAAACAGCAATGTTTAGGAGACAGAAAGGGAAAAAAAGCTAAAGAGTAGGAGATCGAGGGGGGGATTTAAAGTAGGAAATTAAAACCTGTACCTTAGGGGAGGTGTATTAATGGAAAACAAGGTTATTTAAAAAGACAGAAAATGCAGAGGAAATGAAGATATAAACCATTTTATACTACCAGAAATGTTTCTAGCTCAGTGGCCAGATACTGGGAATGATAGTTAGAATTTCCTCCCATGCTAAGTTAAATAAATTTCAGAGAGCTTTGAGAGAAGGGATCAAGGATTAAACTGGGAAGCTTAGTCAAGTATGCAACTGCTAATCACTGAAACAGCTGCAAGCAGCTTTAAAACCAGCTATATTCCTGCAGCAACAAGCCATTCGGCACTGTGGGAACGACAAAATGTTTCTGGAGATATATGAGAGGCAGATAAAGTGTCTTACACGTAGGGGTCCACCAGCTCCTCTGTGACGTAGTTGAGGAAGTTCCACCCTCCGTAGGCGAAGGAGCCTTGTAGAAAGGCTAAGGCTATCAAACCCACATCATATTCCTGGAAGGGCTCGAAGGCATTGGCTGGCTCCAACCAGTAGTACTCTCCTATAGGTGGAGAAGACAATGCGAAAGATTAGGTGACATTTTTAGTAGAAGTAGATCATTAAATGGTCTTTTCCATTTAATTTTGTCTCATTCATTCAGGGTGTTCTGTGTTCCTAACTAAGTAGGTCTAATTCCTGAACATTTCTCTTGCGTTTGCTAATGTTGTTTTGCTGTGAGGGTAAACAAACTAAAGTCTGGCCATGCTGCGAGGAAACACAGCTGCAAACCATCATCTAGTACAATCAGTGTGTGTAAAACAAGTTGTAAAAGACATTCTGCTAAATCTCTGTAAAGTGATTTTGTAAAACCTGCTGGGATCTCCCGAGTTCCCACTGAGAAATGATCAAATACTCTGTTTGGGGTAAATGTCTAAATAATCCATGATCTTTAGGAATCTGGTTTCTGTCTCCTTTGTCATTACATTTTTTTCCTGAAATCCCTCCTTGAGGCATGTTTTCAGAGAGCATTAAAGTATTTCTACTCTCACATACTGTCCCCCCTCATATATGACCTAAAGTCTCCCATCAAATCAGCCACTGAACTCTTCAAAAACTTGTGCAGAAATCCCCATTTTTGTTGTTTCAGGGGCTCCTACTCTCTGTGGCCCCTGTAATAACTGGCCCTCAGCCATGTTGTGACAGCAAACCCACACAGGCGTGCTGATATTAGCAATGTGAGGGCTAATGTATGAGGGGGCCCCAGCAACTCCCTGACCCCTGTGGCGTCCATGGGGAGTCTATACTGTCCCGAATAAGATGTCCCCAGTGACCACGTGTGTGTGTGTGTGTGTGTGTGTGTGTGTGTGTGTGTGTGTGTGTGTGTGTGTGTGTGTGTGTGACTTTTTCCCTTTCATACATAGACAGAAACCACCAGACAAAGGTGGAATGTACTATGGACATATACACAGATGCCGTTTTGTTAAGCTTACCCTTGCAGATCTGCACGATGCCCATGATGATGATGAGGGCGAGGGCCAGCAGCTTGCCGGCAGTGAACATGTCCTGCACCCTGGTGGCCCACCTCACACTGGAGCAGTTCACCCATGTCAGCAGCACTAGACACACACACAAAAAAACACAGCAAAACCTAGAGTTAGTGCTTATTTTATCCCTGAAATTCCCTTGAAGTGGCTTTAAGGTTTGAAAAACCTTATCCCATGCTGTCCCTTCATCTAAGCTCTGTGATGTGAAATATTTAAACCCAAGACCCAATATTTTGTTTTGAATGCACCATTTTGTCAGATTCTGCATATCTTGTACATCATTTTATACCAATTTCCCCCCAATAAATCAGCCTGACATATTGATATTTTTGGATCTCCACCAGAATTTAAAACTAAATTTGGTGGGTTTGAATAAATGTTTAGCTGCACAATATGAGTTTGTACTGACAGCGTTGAAAGGTTGGGGAATGATTATGTTCTGGAGTGACATTAGTAGATAAAGGTTTATGTGTTGACTGTTTTATTGGTCTTGTAAAGGAACTGTCACTGCATTGTTTGCAGAAGTAGCACTCAGATTATTACCCAAGAAAAGAAGTAGTTACGAAACTGGTCACTGTCACTGATAAACATGTTACACATGAGTTTTCTTCATGGAAAGTTAACTGATCTCCGGTCAGTGAAAGGAGATAGATTAGGAGCCGCACACTTGAACATATGTGACGTGTCTTAACATCTAACACTGCAGCGACCTTCAACTCGCGCTGCATCATCGCCTTGAACTTCACCCGTTATCTGTGACACCTCACGCTTCAGTGATTCAAGTAGTTGTAATGATAATACAAATGCTACTCAACTCAGTTCAACTTGAGGCTGAGCTAACACAGACAGAGATAATGGATTTGATCTGTACTGCTGGGTACAACAGGCCAGTGGGTTCAGGCCAATAGGGTGCCATTAAATAATAGGCCTGTTTGACTCCGCAGGATTAAGTTCATCACATTAAATAACTCTGAGCTGAGCTGCCACTGCTGGGGAACAAAGGCAGATGCACATTAACAGACGTGCGTGGGTCTGCACTGATATGCACATGCTGTGGATGTGTAGATCGGATGGGGTTAGCAGACTGGGCTTGTTTTGGAGTTGTTGTGGAGGCATTTATGATGTTTTTAGGTTGGTGAGTGGGTGTTTTAAGGGGGCAGAGGCGGGGAAAAGTTGTGACTTAAATTTCCTGGGGTTTTTTTGCAAACAAAATTACTACAGCAGACAGAACAAGAGCTGTGGTGAGGGTGAGAGCCACAGAGCTGGTGCTGCTACTACTCCCCTCCACAAAAAAACAGTAAATGAGAAACTATACATACTTAGATCAGCTTATGACTTGACTTGTGCACTGTACACACAGACACAAGGAACTAATACAACTGCATTACATTAAGGACACATGTGTCTCCTTTTTGTTGATTGGCAGGCTGCGGGTAAACACCTGTGGACACATTCTGTGGAGCCATGGAGCTATGGGGCCGCTCAGCTGTCCGTAAGCTGAGCATACAAAATGTGTGTGTGGAAACTTGCTGAGTTAACTGTGAGCCTGCTGAAAAACGTGACAGAGTTATAACCATCTGTAGGAGGAGTCGGACCCCAGGGAGAACCCCCCCCCCCCCCCCCCCCCCCGCATGTTTTTGAAACGATATACCTTGGAAAACGTTTGCCCTATAGATTGAAAATGACCAGCAACTGGCGGCGTCTGGTTTGACTGTCAAGGAATCTCGCTATGACTGGATTTGTGGGTAAATAAGTATGGTTACATCCTGCACACTATTATACAATATTCTGCAAGGGGACGAATTTATGTGTAAACGCAGAAGCAGATAAACACATGCACACTGCCACCATAAACAACAAAGATGACTTCAGAGTTGAGGGGGAACAGCTAACCTCTCACCCACTTTTCGCCTGAACAACAACAGCTAAACAAGGATAAAACATCTAAAAAAAATAAAGACTCAGCAACTCAGGTTTTTTGTTGCCTGATAACATCTGTCCAATCAACACAAGAACGAAACTACATCACTCTGCTGGCTCAGCCAATCACAGTCAGTTTAGCTGAAAACAAACCAGAGTTACGACTTCCAGCAGTTCTTGTCAGAACTAACCATATTTTGCTTTAAGGCATTCATGGAACAAGAAAGACAGGTAAATGTAGGTCAATGTGTCTCTAATCCAAACAAAAACGCTACAGATCCCTCAGAGAGACAGGGTTGTACTTTCTTTGTCAATTTGTTTTTACCTCCGCCATCTTAACTTTACCAAATTTGGTATTTAGTTTTCCTGTAATTGGCTGTCAAACACTTTTGGGCTCGGCCTATTTGCGTAAACTTAAGCAGCTGCAGCTAGATTCGGGTGACACATGAAATCTGTTGACTTGTTTGTGAGATGTCCTGCTGACTGATCAACACAACTTGTTTGGCAGAGGCAATTACGTAGTGGATCTCTTGGTTCACTGAGTACAAATGTGTTGTGTGTTATTGTGCATGCCTTTGGAAAGTTAGGTTTCCAGATTGTCAAGCCAAACAGGGCAGCCAACTGAGCCCATCTGCCAGTGAACAGCATGTCACAGGACGTCCCCGGTGCTTCATAACTCTAGGGAAAAAGCCCTTTGGAGTTCAGTGTAAGGGAGTATAAATACAAAAAGACTGATTGTAGGCAACATGGACTCACATAGCAGCAGCTTTCTACTGACGAACCTCAACAAAACCCAAGTGACAGCCGGCATCCGTCATGCTGAATTGTGCATATGTGAGTATGACAGCTCTAGTTCTACCAGCTCCTGTTTTGCTGTAACTGACCCTGGCCACTCACCTACTTTTGCAAAAACCAGTTTCCTTTTTTAGTTTGACATAAAAGAAAGGACACAGGTGTTTTTCCTTCTCCCTTCTCCACTGACAAGCATTTAGCGGTGATTTTAAAAGATGACTAAAAGAATATTTGTACTCATGCTTCCAACGTAAATGTCATTACAGTTGCAGGAGTTAGGCCTCACTAAAAGCAGTGATTGTGGAATAGTTTTGGATGTTTATTTGATTAACAGTCTTGTTTTGTAATCCTCCACAAGGTTTGCTTCACACTTACACTCTCACACTCTCTCTTCTCCGGTGTCCATGCCTGTCTCTCTGTCTGAAGGCTTCCTGCAGTATTTTGCCAGCGTGTGTGAACTTTGTTGAGGGATTCAAATCGACCGCTGTCATGTCAGCGACAACACATTTATCCATTTGTCTTCAACACACTCACTGCTCAGTGCTACACTCCTCCAGCTGCTCTGCTATCTGTTATTGTCCACCTTCTCTGAGGTGACCTCTGACCTCTGACGGGTTAAATAACAGAAGAGCTTCGGAGTAAAAAGGGACATAGAGTGACATAAACTGGATAAATCAAGCTGTAATTTAGCCTTTAAATAACTTACAATTTGTAGACAGCTTTGAAGATGTAACTGCAGCCAACAAGTGCACTCAAAAATAAATTTCTTTAGGCTATCTGCTCTCGAATCCCGTGTGGAGAGACTGTTAGCTGGGTCACCAGGAAAGTGTGTTTTTGCAGGAGAAGGTAGGTTCATAAGGCGCAAGGGTTCAATTTCTGTTAATGACTGCGCTAAACTCCTTTGATGAATATTCCTGTCATGATCATGACACACAGCTGACACATACATCTCACCCCACACAGGTATCGTACATGACAGGCACTGTGTATGCACTGACCTCGCAAGTGTCGATGAATCTAGCCTAGTTTGGGAAGTAAAGCTCTTGAACTCTTTGATAACTTGAACAGTAAACCATTACGTGGTTTTATTCTGTTATTCTGGCATGTCAGACTGTGTTACTCACAGAGGCAGACGGCCGCCAGCAGACGCAGTCCGTTCTCCGGCGGGAAGCAGGTGGGGAATAGAGGCTGCAGGACGTAGTTGGAAAATGTCAGCGCGATCACAGCCTGGTTGGTCGGGTAGATCACCAGCACGGCGATCCACAGGCGCAGGAACCTGAGACAAAAAGGGAGAGGGGGTGGCACGGTTACAAACACAGAGGCTAATGCACTTTCTGTTTTATGTCATTTTATATTGTATATCTTTATATTTGTCAGAGAAACAAGCTATTGGAGGATGTCACCTTGGACAATTCTTTGCTTTTTCATGAGATTTTACAGGCTAACTAATGGAACAATCAATAGATAGTTAGTCAGTAGTTGACAGATTGTCTTGAGGGAAGGCCCCTTAAGACAAGGCAAAGGGGAAAACCTCACACTGTTAGTGTGTGACTGTTGTGGAAACTTGAAGGAACATCATGATGCACTAATATGACAGAACATTACTGATATTAGTCATTGTTTTGAGTGATTTTATAGGGGTATTTTATCTTCTTTCTATCATTTTCTCTGTAAGAAAGACCTTTTTCTCAGAGAGAAGATCATTTAATACAACTTTCATACCAGAAACCAAATGAACAAAAGCAGCAGGGTCATAAAAAACACAAGGTAACCTGAACACAAAAATGCGTATTTTTCACTGATAGAATCTGACAGGAACTGGATGAGTCACATACTACACTGATGCAAGCCTTGTCAGTAGTGACACAGACAGTCACTGGAGCTACACAAACAGATTAATACATGGGGGGGGACGGGGGAGGTGAGATGAGATGAAGGAGAGCAGGAGGGTTTAGCTGAGTATAGCAGGAGAGACGAGGCGAGTGGCTTTTCCATGAAATTCTCTGAAAGCTTATAGAGGGATCATTACACCTGACTGCCTTAACGGGATTGTGTGTCTAACTGGAATGTGTGTGTTTAATGTAAAAATGTAGATGAAAATGCAGGCCAGTACTTTTTATGTACTTGCACTTGTTTGTTTTACTTTACATTTTATGCAATTACATACTTCTACTCCACTGCATTTCTCAGGGAAATATTGTACTTTTTACTTCACTACATCGATTTGACTGCTGTAGTTACTAATTGCTTTGCAGTTCATATGATTCACTGCTACAGATTAAACAAACCAAAGCTCTATGAACGTTCTTGCATAGTAGTTTGTAGAGAATTTTTGGCATGCTTAAAAATGTACTGATTTTCTGGGTAAAGATGGAAATATCTTTTCCGCCCCCTTTAATATAAGGCTTATACTGAATATAACAGTTTGACACATGAATGAATCTGGATAAATAAATATATTTCCCAGTATTTCCTCTGTTTTGACTATTAATAATAGAAACAAACTAATCTGTTCCTTTGTACTCCTGCATTTTATCCATTTACATCAAGTCAATTATATTTATCTTACAATCGCGCTCTAACCAGTTTTATACAATGACCTCCTGCAACCTGTGGCATCTATAGCAGTCTATATGCTGCAGATTATGGGTGTAACAACCCTCATTAGTCTGACATAACAAAGAGCCTTTGTATTTCAAACATTGTCCCCTCATGTTGTGTTTGAGTGTACAACTTTATAAGCTCTTCCCTTTTTCTACGAGCTCGTAATGTAAGTATCCCCCCCCCCCCCACATATACACACACACATAGGGATAAAAGGAGCAGGACAACAAAAACAAACATCCCTTGAACACAGAGGGCACAGGGAAACGGAGTGGCCCCAACACTTCAAACCGAGCATCTGAAGTTCATTGATGTGTATTGATAGCTACTGTACAAAGGGACAAAAACAATCATTGGCTGTTTTGTCTGGTTGAATTCCTCTCCCAAAATACCCTGATAATATGTATCCTTGTGATAGTTGAAAAAACAATGGTCTAATCTGTGTTTACAGTCTGGGCAAAGGCACAGTGTGTGTGAAAATCCACGCTAACAAACAATATTGTTTTGCTAGGAAATTAACCTAGCATGGTTCCCAAGTGTTTACTGTAAGCGCTGTTACCTTAAAGCTAAGGTGGTTGTGGATGAATGGGAGAAGGCTGGGCGCTGACAGGAAATTCAAAACCAGTTGACAAAGATTAAAAAAAACAAAAAAACAACAGCAGCCTGACATTTGTAATTCTGTGAGTCACTGTGAGAAACTACTTTGTGACTGTGGCCATGTGTGCTTAGACATGTGAGTCGGTATTCGCTTTACAACATGTAACTTCTGCACTTGACTACCGGCAAAAAGACCCCCTGCTTCGGATCACCATGTCTGACCTACATCGGCAGGCTCATCCACCAGGATAAAGAGAGGAATCTAGACATGTTGGTATGCTCACCTAAATCCATGTCAAATTTACTTTAATTGTTTGGGAGGCCTCTTCTTCTAGAAAACTGGGTCATATTCTTAATAGACAGTACGTTTGGCCAGGGTCAATAAGGGGTTCATCAAACCTTAGTGAACCGAGAGTGAGTAAAAACCACTCCATAAATAAATCCACCCTTGTATAAGCCTCAAAATAACTTTTGGTTATTATGAAAAATTGCCTTCAACGACCATCATTGGTTAACAAAATGATAACTTGTCCCTTTGCCCCAGGAATTTATTTTACTCGCTGAATAAATATAAGATATCTCTAAGAGAAACTCAAAATCATGTTTTACAGAAACATCTTTGCAGTGAAGACAAACCACCAGACTGAAATGTCTAAATGCCAATTACAAGAAAACCCCACCTACCCAGAAAACCAAAAGGTTCCTGCACATGACACATATAGAGTCAAGCCTCCTCTTTCTTAAAAAATGCCTTTATATGTCAGTCTCCTTCATGCTTAGTGACTCAGATCACACCTTCAGATGTTATATGAAACTATAAGTAGATGACTGAACGTCTTTATGAATGTCTAGTGTTCACTCACCCAGCCAGCCCTCCGAAGATGTCCTTGACGTAGGAGTAGTCTCCCCCCGACTTGGGGATGGTGACGCCCAGCTCGGCATAGCACAGCGCCCCGATGGCGGTGATGACGCCCGTGATGATCCACACGATCAGGGCCACTCCCACAGAGCTGGCGTTCTCCATCACTCCCTTTGGGCTGACGAAGATACCTGAGCCGATAATGTTACCTGATGGAGGGAGAGGAGGGACGAGGTGTCAGGTTTCACTACTGACTAAAAAAGAGATTGTTGTCAGCATTGTCGTGAGAAGTTTTAATGTGCTTTTTTAGTGTATTTGAATGGGGCATTCCACCATTTTGTCATGGGAAGTACGACTCAGCCTGAGAATCACGTATCACGTCTTCTGCAGCTCTGTCAAGTCTGAGAAAATAAAGGTTATCTCAGCTTGGGTTTGAGACTTTTGAGAATTTTTTAAAGAAAAGCCTGGATTTCAAACTGGGGGAGTGGAGTTTTTAAAATGTGGGAAGTATAGGATCTAGTATTTTGGAGCTTGACCCATATTAGGGAATAAAAGTCTATAAAAGGCATATATCTGCATCTGCTGTATCTATTTTGATCATTCTTTTTTTTATGTGTCACTGGAGCACCCCCTTTAAAAACCTTTTGAGGACTTTTGAGGATGTTGAGAACCACTATTCATGATGAGGTATATTTATGTGTAGCAAACTCTTCAAATCAATCTACATTTAAACTGTATCACCATGCAACAGCAGTGTTCGTTACCACTATGTCTGTGCATTAAGCACTGAACTGGAACAGGGAGGGAATTAGCCTAGCGTAACATAAAGACTGGAAACAGGGGGAAACAGCTAGCCTGAAAGTATACATTTACGGCTACCAACAATACCAAAACTCAGAAACTGTTTGCTTAATTCAAACTCATGAATTAAGAGTGATAATTTGTGCATTGACAGGAAGTTCCTCAGCAATTTCTTGATAAATAAAAGTTGACAGATGCAGTCAGTGTGCACAGGTTTTAGTACCAACCTCACTGAGACAACCAGAAGAACCATAATAGCCCGATTTCAGCAAAAGTACATTTGTAGGTAGAGAGTTAGTTAGCTATCCTTCCTAAGTTGTCTGTAGTGCTTTTACTTGAATACAAATCACTTGTTATAGTTATTGGGGGACCTCGCCTAACAGCGTTGTGGGCAGACAGATAAAATGAGCAGGAAAAAGAATGAGGTCATGAGTAGAAAGTGAGAGTGAGAGCGCCGTTTGAACAGCAATGAAGCAGTTGAATCATCTGGCAAAGAGGGAACCTGTGATCCGCCCTCTTAGCAAAGAGTTATGAGGAGATGGAGCGAGATGGGGTGCAGGGTGAAAGAGTACAAAGAGGGAGGAGCGATGAGAGGTAGATGCAGAATAATGCCCTGACAGATTCAATGAGCATCAGAGTGCCAGGCAGTTTACACAGGAGCTGAAAGATGGAGCGACGGACGTTGGGGTTCTGGGCCGACATGAAAGAAGCCGTCCGAGCCTCCGGACAGATTCTCTCCTGTCAAAGATGAAGGTTCAGCTGACTGTGTTTGAACCCAGCAGCCAATAAAAAAAGGTGTCAGTGTCAAAGGTTGAAGGTTTTGAATCATAACAGGCTGACTGGATGATAGGCTGAGTGGCATTTTACAGTACAAAAGTCAAAGGTATGAAGTGTGTGTGTGTGTGTGTGTGTGTGGATCATGTTTCCAACTATGAACTATATAACTTGCAGCTATAAATCCAGCTAGGTGCATAGTGTGACAACATAGTGGTGGTCATTTACATCATTTATTATGTTAACAATATAAAATATATGCTGGTTCCAGACTCTTTTATTTATATTATTTACTGCTTTTCTCAGTTTTATATCCTTAGAAATTGAATATATTTTGGGTTTCGAGCTATTAGTCAGAGTAATCTGGATTTTTTTTGGTGGACTGTTCACAGCTCATGTCCATACTGAGGTCATAACCTGTGACGAGGGGTCAGTGGTAAACACTGCTTAATTTTAAGGGGTCAAAACATAAAAAGGGTGGGAACCGATGGACTAAACCACAATAAACTATAGGTCAATTAATGATAAAAATCAACAGACTACGATGATGATGATAAGAAAATAATATTTTGTTGATTTTGCAACATCCAGCACCAAAAGGAAAAGATGCAAAAAATAATGTATCTATTGTCTCAGATCAGTTAAATCTAAAACAAAGTGGGAGGAGGGCATGAAAATTCAACATGCATCACGTGCGAGTGATGAGGACAGCCGCTCACTTATGTAACACCAGTTGCAGGTAAAAGGTAAAAAAGACGACAAACAAAGCGTTGCACCCCTGATTATGTTGACATCTTTATGGCAGCAGAGGTCTTCGGTGCGTGACCTTTGACATCTAGGGGAATAAAGCAGCCATACATTGACTCAGCACTTTCCTTTGTTACCAACTCCCTGATTTGCTTCTGCAACAACTTTGCAGATGTAATAAAGGTAACGTGCTGGTTCTGGATGGTTTGAATGAGATCGTATTTTTACAGTTATGTAAGGCTGAGCGAGTGCTTTTATAGGGCTGAGAAAATGTGCACGCTTGCATGTTGTGTGTTTGTGAGACATGCTGACCAATGTGGAATCTCTTCAGGTTTCCTGTTCTTGTGCTCATCGTTTTTACATCCTTTTGTCTCCAACCAGGCCAAGAGGGAACAGGGCTACTTAAAAACAAGCTGTTGCTAAACTGCCGGCTCTCTCTTCACCGACTGCACCTTTTTGTATCAACTTTAAGAAGCAATCGATAAAAAGTCTGAACGGCCATATCTCTCGAGGTAGCACGCATCACAGCCACACATGCCTCTTTGTCATATTTCCGGACCAAATCTTACTCTTGTTACAAACCTCTTTTACTGCAGGATATTTTGATATCCTCCCTTGTTGCTGGATTGTTGTTTCACAAAGGAAGAGGCCTGGTCTCAGACATGCTCTCTGAGCACATTTCTGTTCCTCTTGGACTTTGTTTGATGTCTTCTGACAGCAACAGGCTGAGGCTCCACTTCAGACTTCACATAACTTATTTCTATGGTGTTAAACAGCTCTGAGGTTCTTTTGAGATCTCAGTTAGATTGTTTCTAGGATGCACTGTTTTATATGATTTGTATTAGAAATTTAATCCATGATTTTATAATAGCATTTCCGTTTAATTTGGAGTTTATGTTATCTGTTTTATGTTGTCAATCTGTAATTCATTATTTGGGCAACTGACAAGCATTTTCATTATCATTTTATCTTTTTGCTCAGTTAATTGATTAATTGTTTGGTCTATCAAATGTCAGAAAATAGTGGAAAATGCCTGTTACGAGTATCTAAAGCCCAGGTTAATGTCTTCAAATGTCTGGTCTTGGCCGAAAATTCATAACTAGACAGACAAGACAAAGAAAGGCAGCAAATACTCACACTTTGGGGAATGTTTGGTAATTCTGCATTGCTGTCCATCGAGTAATTCAGCAATCAACTAATCCTTTCAGCTCTACTCATTATTATTGCTGCATGTCTTGGGTAGGATACTCTTGATTTGAGAACTTTCCTGGTTAAAAAAACTGTTGAAAATATCTAATAACAGCTTACGGGTGTTGTGATTTTATTGTTTACAATGAACGATTATTGGTGTATTATAGAACATTTCTACATAAAATACTTAAATGAACTGTTGTGTTACTTGTTAGGGGCTCCATGACACTTGGTTGAATGACACACCAGCAGCAGCAGACTATGAATATTAACAAGCGTGTGTGTTTGTGCAGCATTATGATATAACCCTAATCCGCCTCTATAAAGCCCTGTAAGATTAGTTGTTGCATTTCCACCCAGCGTTAAATCCCTGTTCAAACAGCCACCAAGCTGAGGCAACCTGCTGCTTGGCCCTCAGCCAGACCCTCACAGACTGCTGCTGCAGGCCCGTGTGCCTGTGTACATGCATGTGTGTGAGTTATTATTACACCAAAGCAATTTACAACACTGAAGCAACTTACAAGAAAGAGGAGGAAGCAAAAAGAGAGAGTTTGGTGTCATCATTACGCCTGCCAACTAAGGATTTAGGCTCTGCGGTAAGATGAGAAGCTACAGTGATTGGATAAAAACTGAGCTCAATATTTAATCAAAGTGATGTGAATTAGAGTCTCTGCAGCAACTCAATTGCGAAACACATAGATTGGAGTCCAGCTCAGACATAGCTAAACCAGGCAAGCTAATAAAACAGCATTATCAAGGCGGGGCCTTCTTCCAAGTGGCCAAAAGTTCATTTCTAATCCAAATTCCCGGCTTTGCATGTTTCTGGATTGTGTGTGTGTGTGAGTCGTAAATGCCTGGACTGTACAATAGGCCATGAAACTGTTTGATGTCCTCATGTGCTAGGCCCTCCTTTTTTCATGGAAACCCAGCGGGGCATGTTCGCAGCGAAGGGCTCAGACGAGTCACCTGACCCCACGCCTCTCTCTCGCACATGGCGGTGTGAGCTGAGCGAGCATGAATGAATGACTTGGTCAAGGACGAAAAGCCCCAGCCAAGAACAGTCTGGTGACTCCGCCATACGAGGTGTGTGGACTCTGGACGGCCGTAAAAAACAATCCTCTAAGATGGCATGAGTGGCTTAACACTGCCAGCCTGTTTCTTAACAGTCGATGAGCGGAAAGCGATAAAGAAAATGATTAAATGATCTAAATGTGGGGGCAAAGATAGGCTCCAGGGTGAGGCCACAGAGAGAAGATGTTGGCAGCATGCACAGGGAGCGTCTCCTTTGTGCTTGCAGAGGCCTTTTATAGATCTTTAGTGATCTGTCGATATTTGCAATCATCTCAGAACATGGTCATTGCCCTGGGAAGGTGCTAAAACGTTATTCTATCAATAAAAATGTGTGTAAATTGAGTTTAAAGTTGGTTGCTTCTAAGCTTGTATTGTGGTCTTGTGTGTAAAGAACATAGCCAAGGTTGCTCTTCATCTCTCCCTGTTTTGTCCTCCTTTTTTCTCCCCAGCTTCTGTCTTCCTCTCTCTTGGGAACTCCCATGTGCACTCTCACACACTCTCCCTTCTTTCCTCCCGTTACCGTGGAAACACACGAATGAATGAGTCCCCCCTCCCCCCCGTCTTCATCCTGTCAAGGTCAACACGGAAGACCACACACACTTGCCGGACCCACCTGGACAACCTGTGCCATATTTCACCCCCGTGTTTGTATTGATCGACCTGTCGTCTGATGGAGTTATCTCTATTTGTTTGTTGTCTGTAATGAATGAAACCGATCGCTTTCACCGCCCTTGACTGGCCTCTGTACAGCCCCGTTACTGCATTTTGTGTCATTTACCCCCAATATTATATAGATAAAGTCATTAATGCAATGTTAGGTTTCACTGCTTTAAGTCAACTGATTGTACTTTTACCATAAATCTGAATAGAACAGACAATGACAGTCCTGCGAGATTGTTGAAGACAGTCTATTCATTTATTTAGTTATTTGTCAAGCAAAAATACCAAATATTCCCTAGCTTAAGCTTCTCAATTGTGATGATTTGCTGCTTTTCTTTGTCTTGTGTGATAATAAATTGAATATCTTTAGGTTTTGGACTGTTGGTGAGACGAGACAAGACATTTAAAGTTGTTACTTTGGGCTTTAGTAAAATGTAAAAGGCATTTTCACAATTTTCTGACATTCTATCGGCCAAATGATTAATTGTTTCTCCACAAAATAATCAGCACAGAATGTAAGCTCCTGTTGTACACATAAGTAACCATTGAGTCTAATCATCAAGATAACCAATAAAATCTAAATTTACCAGCATAGATAGCAAATATATTCATTCTGGTGCTGAAACATCACAATCGAGGAGATGCAGGCCAAGTGGTGACTGTGCACATGCTGCTAGTTGCACATCAGTCTCAGGCATCTTTACATTATCCCTGAACTGTATCTATCCTGTAACAAATCTGCTTTGTTTTATCAATCAACACTTGCTATCGTCTTAAATGAAATACGAAAACACTATTCTACCATGAAAAACGTTTATATTGGCCATGTGTGTTTGTGTTACTCCAGCGAGTTATTACACGTGCTTTAGATCTAGTAATTCCACAAAACTGAGAGGCTTGCAGGAGACGCAGCACAGGACCAGATGTCCTGACTTCAAACTGCTACGTTTCCCACAATGCAAATCAATCGGATCCCTGATGAAATCATCAGGGTTAGTTTCTCAGACTTCAGAGTGCTACATAAGAAACAAAAGACATCAAAGTTACCAAAGCCTCTTCTTATATCTTAAGTATTTTATGACACATTTATGACCGTCCACGTGCTGACAGCCTGCCACCTCACTGTGTCTGAGTCAGTCATGTGAGCCTACAAATTGCTCTGAATGGGCTAATCCTCTGAGCATCAGAGATGAGTGAGGGTGACGACATCATCACCACTGGCCAGGGTACAAAGAAGTGATGAAAGTTTCATTGATTAAGGACTGCAGTGGGGGCTGAAGGCACGAGACTGAGAGGGATCTAAGTTCATTTTAAAAGAGTTACTGTAACAAACAAACCAGAGTGTGCCCTTTTAGGTGGTCATCACATGTGTTTCTGGGACACAATGCGCCTTTGTACCATCCTAGTTTAAGGCCAGAATCAGTGTGTTTTATCTCAAACTAGTCACACAGATGCCTTAATGTGTGCATAGAATAATTTCAACTCACTGCTCTCTCTCTGTAAATGTTGGTGTGGTGCACAACTGCAGGTAAAATCCCTGACTCTGTGTTAAAATACAACATCCTTATCTTGAAATTCCCACATATTCATCATAAACTTCCTCGTTCAACGGTGGAATCTGATCCCAGTGCAGCTTTTATATCTGATCACATGATCTGATCAATTACACAGGTGGCAGCACACTCTGTTTCTTCCCCCCTATTTGTCGTTTTCCCCCTCTGCGTCTCTTTATGTCTCACACATTTTAATACTTTCTGAATGAACTGTAGGCTACTAAAAGGCAGTATGGCTGCTATGGAAAGTTGAATTGTTGTGGGGTTAATTAGACAGCTGGTGGCACCATATGGCAGATGTGGCTCTAGTATAAATGACAAAAGCGCAGACTTACCAACAATAATACCGCAGGCGCTCACGAGCCCGATTTCCTTCTTGAGCGCAACTCCACCTCCCGACTCCTTCTCACCCGCAGCATCCTTGGCGGAGCCAGACGTGCTGCTCCGTTGTCTTGCACCGTCCGTCATTTTGATGGCTGGACTTGGCTCCCCGCTTTTTGGCTTTTTGGTTGTGCTTTTAGCTTCTTTTTCCAGGGAAAAAAAAGAAGTGCAGGCTGTTGGAAATCTTGTCAGTTTCCCGCGTTCACAGTGCAAAATCCTGGCTGATCGTGCAGCTGTAACGTTTCTTCGAGGTGTGAACCAAACTGTCTCTTGCACTGGTGCCTGCCGGTGTCTCAGGTGGTGCTACAGGTCACAGTCTACACGCACATCAAGTCCGGTTATCGAGCGAAAAGCTCATAATCCAACGAGACTCCTTGAAAGCGATGAAAGAAAACGACTCGTTCCTTCACTTCGCTTCTGGTGTGAGCAACGGAAAGAGCCAAAAAGATAAACAAAAAAACAAAAAAAAAGAAACAAACAAACAAAAAAACCTAAATAAAAAAGAAGCTCTCACTGTTTCCTGGTTCCAGGTGTGCGCTGAAGAGACAAAAGCATCCTCTCTGCGCCGCGACCAGAAGCTGCTCCAGCAGTGGACGACAAACAGAAAAGCCTTGTGGAGTTGTTCAGGTCTGCCTCGTACACATCAGACCTGTGTTTTGCTTTGACATGAGAGGTTGCATTTGAGTAAATATACATGGTGTCCTTCATATGAGTACAGTAGCGCCGCCCCTTTCTGCCGCCCCCCCACTTACTTGTTTTTTCTCGCTCAGCCTCTCCAGGACCCTCCCATCTTTTTCCCCCAACCATCAGCTGTTCCTCCAAAATCTGCTGCACGATACATCTTCCACATCGAGAAACCCTCCCCAAACAAGGCAGCTTATGGGTGGAAGACAAGTCACGTTTAGGCTGCAGCTCCCCGACTTGCCTTCCTCTGTTTCTGTCTTGTCTCTTCACCACTTCCTCCCACTGTCACTGTCGTTTTTTCTCTCCATTTTTTGACTCTGTCACTAACATGCAAGCACAGAGACTCTCACTCATTCACACTTATTATTCAAGATGCAGCAGACGCCAGAGTCTAAATTTAGCCCGCTCACTGAGACATCACTTTTCACTCTACATGCTGCAATCCTGCTGGTGTGTTTCCATCCTGTGTGTATATATATTCCCATTGCATATGATAAAAAACTACTACTCTTACCCAAACCCATGCTGCTAGTAGCAGTAACCGTACTCTCTGACTGGAGGTTATGACCGACTGTGATCCTGCATGCAGACAATAAATTAGTCTTTAATAAAGATCTGACAGTTGGTAAACACACCAGTAGGAGCATTTCTGCCTGTTCAGTGTGAGACAGTCTTCTCTTTGATATCATGTCCTCGCCATTGTTCAATATTGTCTGCATGCAAATGTTTGCTCCCTGCTGAAGATGTGTGTCTCCTAAATGCTTGTTAACATTCTGAAATTACGTGATATGATCTGTTGGTTGAAACAAAAAAAAAACCTCTGACTTCCTTAAATAGCTCCAGTGTTAAAGTGTCTTTCCCCTTTAAATTAGGATATGCTGTGAAACAGGCTAAACTATTTCCTCATTCCAAAATTGTTTGAGAAAACAAAAAATAAACAGGCTCAGCATCATGTTGAAGTCCATTTATAACATATTAATTGTATTTTTTGCAGTCTTTTGTTTGTTTGTTTATGATAAAACCAAAGAATAAACTTATCTACTGTATCAACACTTAGAATAATGATTCTTCTTAAAGAAAACAATTGTAAAAGTGGGTGTATTTACTGTTTATACACATGCCTTTTTTTTAAAATAAAAACTGTTGTTTTGTTTATGGAATTCTGTATGAGCAGGTTGGTCCTTCCTTCAGGGGATTCAGTGTTTTGCTCAGGGACGCTGCAGCTGGCAGGCAGGACGAGGAGCCTTGAACCTTCAGTCCTTCAGTTAATGTCCAACACATTTTGCTTCATTAGCATCTCCTGTGATTCCATAGGAAACCTCAGATTCCACCTGAGAGACCCTGTCTCTTCCTGAACAACTGTTGACTCATGATAGCCAGCGCAGAACAAAAGGCAGGAGTTACATAACCCTCGGCTACTAATCTCTGCAAAACTGAGCAAGCCAGTGTTGTGCTCTGCTGAGTGGACAGAACAACAAGGTCACCTGAATCACCTCAACAGACTCTGACTACAGTAAAACACAGCTCACATGCTTGTGTCACTTCAGTCACCTCTGACCCAGATTCTTGTCTTTGACTCTCTGCACAAAGAAAGTCATCGGAAAAGTTTGGTTCTATTTTAAAAACTCTAAATGTGCCAAGTCAGTGAAGAAGGAACTGTGGCGATACTGCTCACTCACAGGACACATGCTTGACCATTAGGAAACAGGTCAGTGGGCTAGTTGTTGACAGTACGGCCTGGTTTTGGTCTTGTTGTGTTTGATTTGAGGGTCAAAGCTTCCTTTAAAAGCTTTCTTCTATTGTGGGATCGTCCCTCTAACCAGCCTGCCACTATTAAAACACATTCAAAACTGCTGCCTTATGTTCAACTCATGTTCAGAGACTTTACATTAAATGGTATGGATGAAATCATCACACAGTGTGAAGGTTACAACAAATGCTTCTTTATTTACATTCAAATATCACAAAGGAAGGAAAATGTATGTAGTCTTCTTTTGACCCGACGTCAGGTCATTCTCGACATTCTCTGCTGATCAATATACCTACACGAAGGCTTTGTGATCAAACACAAAGACCCGTCAAACAGCCTATATTTGACATTGTTCTCTTGATTAGATTAGACTGATTCTAATTGCATCATTTGTAATTACAGCAGGATAAAGAGGTTGGATAAATTAATTACTAGAAAATAGCTTTAGGAAATGGACCACAACAGAGATATAAAATTCTGGTGGATAATACTGAATATTAATGTATTTATTGGCCAAACGTTGCAAAATCCTCAACTTTCTAACATATGCCCCTAGCCATGTCTTTTTTATGTATTAAACTGCCACTCAACAAACTTTAACATAACTTCTATGAGCCCATTTTGATGTCAACTCAATTTTCTGTATTTGGCACCCTCCTTTTCAACAGGCTATGAATTTTGTAGTAAAATCAATGTGTCTCCAGCCTTCCATCTTAGTTTAGGAATATTTGACATTTCAGTCCCATTAACAAATGTCAGTAGTCTGTAATATTCCACTGGTTTTACTCATCATGTGGCCTGTAAGCACTTAAGAGCTTAAAGGAGGGGTCAGTGCAGAGGTCACAGGTATTCCCATCAATTAATGGCTTGTGTTTAGTTGGATGTGTGTGTGTGTGTGTGTGTGTGTTTGATCAGCTTACTGGACCATTTGAGCAAAGAGAAAAGACTTAGGGGTGCGTGCTGAAACCCTGGAGACACTTTTTAGCTAAGCTAGCAGCGTGGCTATAGAGAAGGCAATGCCAGTCTGTCGGTCCGTCCGTCCACCACTTTGATCTGGTCTGTAAAATCTCAACAAATACTGGATGAATTGTTGTGACATTTTATAAAAACATTTAGTTCACAGATGTTGTATCCCAGAGACTTTGGTGACTTCTTCTCTAGTGCCACCATGACGATGGCATCTGTTGTTTTTTTGCACAACTGCCATGAAATATGGTACACACTCATGTCTCCATCAGGATGATTTGTAGTAACTCTGGTGATCTCCTGACTTTCCATCTAGTGACTGAGCATTGTCATTGCAAGCATTGTCTGATAGCAGCACACACTTATGCATAGCTGTGTGTGCAGGACGTGCACACGGGACACAAACAAGACTTGCACTCACAAACGCATACATGATAGTACACAGAATACATGTGATAAAACTATTTAAATCACCTTAATTGGAGTTTCCAAAAGGCACATTTAATAATCGGATACACTTCTGCAGCCCTTCTTCCGGTCCTCACCTCTGTCTCACACACATTCCACCTTTCCATCACACGGAGGCTCACGTAATCAGCTGAAAAATATGCACACACACACACACATATAGAAACTAACTGGGCAGGTGACAGATCGGGTGGTGAAAGGCATGGAGATTCTCCAGATAAGGCTGTTAATGAGTAACCCTGCTGTTTCAGGGTTGTTTGCTGCTCAGTGGCTGGAAAATTGGAACAATAACATGCAAACACGGAGGTAATGGCTGTGGTGCCAGGCAGGCAGACCACAGGGGGATGCTTGCTCCAACAAGGACCCGACCATAACACCAACAGTAACGGCTGGTTTACCAGAGCGCTTTTAAAAGCAGTATCTATGTTTGATGGGGCAAAAATACCACTTTCATAAGATCATTTGTGCTATAGACATCTAAATGTATCTAGCACAATAGATTGAATAGATACGCTGCATTGGTTTCCGGTCAGGATCCTGGAATTACATGTCTTCTTTTCACTGACAACATATAGCGATGATCTGAACCATACAATGGTTTAACAGCAATAGTTTGACATTTTAGGAAATATGTGTATTTATCCTGATGAGCCAGATGAGAAGATTGATACCACTGTCATATCTGTTCGTTAAATCTAAAGCTGCAGCCAACAGCCAGTTAGATTAGTTTAACATAAAGACTGGAAACAGCTAGCAATATATATATATATATATATATATATATATATATATGTGTATATATGTATGACAGCCAGCAGATATATCACATAAACGCCTGCTCATCTAATTTCACTGGTGCTGTAGGTGTCACAGTGTGCAGCTGACATTAGTGTGATGTACTGATTCACTAAATGTCTTGAATGCAATGTGTGCAGGAATCTCTTTTTCTACGAGATATTAAGCTCCTCTCAGATTATCTGCATAAGAAATATGTTATGTGCAATTATCTTTTCTCACCTGCTTGAAGTTTATGATGTTCAGAGAGCTAAAGCTGTTATTCTGACCCATGGTAATTCAACAGAAAGTCATTTCTTCATAGTGATCATGTGATGAAATCTGAGATTAAGTCATAAAACATTTTTCATGGCCCTGAGCTGTCAGAGTCTCACCCTGGTCAGATGCAGCAGAAGCCAATTAAAAGAGAGATGAAAGAGGACAGATTACTGCAAGTTAAAAACAATAATGACACACCAGAAGAAACCTGGGAAGAGAATTTATGCTGATATCCCTCCTGATAAACTATGAGTACAGAACCTGGAAGTGGGCCAGAGTCATGACGGTTCATCTCACCAAAGCCCCTTTCACACATGCAGTCACGTGTGAATGGGAGCAGGGATCGATATTCAGGGACATCTGTGCCACCAATTTCTCCCCTACCCCTTTTTCTGACAGCACTAATAATTTTCACACAGTCCCGAGTGTGAACATTTCTTTTAATGTCCCATACTATTTACCTATCTAGTTATTGTTCAAGACTTGTTCTGTTAAAAAGAAACCATCTGAATTGGGACAAAGACAGAGACAAAGGATATAAGAGGCCATTAACGTGAGTGTTTGATTTGTGAAATCAGATGAAAGAGCAGTGCAAACAGCTGTTAATTACTTGCGTATTTCATCAGGGAGGTGTTACTTATCCATTATGAAAGTTGATGAAAGGGTCAGAGCTATTGTCACTCTGTGATGGTTTTGATGGGATGAGAAAAATTGTTAATGGAGGGGCCTCTTGCATGTCTTTTATTATCTGGTTAGAGTATTACTTCCTTTATTTAATTCTCTCCACGCGTTGATTGATCACGGCTTCCTCTGGCGACAGTAAATTAAATTCTCCACCTGTATAAGCTTGCTCGGGTTCTCCTGTTCCTGAATCTCCTGTTTGTAATTTGATTATGCTTCAGTGATGCCAGGAGAACAAAGGCGTTTCAGCACTAAGCCCTGTATGCTGGCATTATCCGATCAACCAAGGGGTACAAGTCAAAACTAGCTTTACTTTAACTAAAGGATGATATGAGGGGTAGAAGGAGAAAGAAGTGGAGGAGGAGGCGTGGCCCTCAAGCTTCCCATCTATCTCAGGGAACATAGTGTAACCTTTTCTAATACCAAACATGCAGCTCTTTGTATTAGGTGGCACAGACCCAAAAGCTTCTCCCTTTGTGAAACAAGAATAACATTTAACCTCCTTAACATGTTATTTAATACTTAAATAATGCAACTTGAACTGAAATTAAGAGCTGTCTGATTTGTTCACATTAAGATAAATATAAGTCATTGTACATATACTGTAGACAAATGTTTTGTTCAGTGTAGTTTTAGACACATCAGCCCTTGATCCTTTGCTTTGCATATCAACACCAAATAAGGAGCAGAGCGATGACGCTGGTGTGGAAGTGTCACCGCCCATTGTTTTCCAAGAAATCTCCATGTCTTCCAAACCCCAGGGAGACCGAGCACATGTTCATTCAGAGGCATGTGGGTTCCTAATGTGACATGGTGTTTATTCATATCCAGTATATATAAACACTTATTTACAGAAACCTAAGATGGAGTTGCACAACGGGTGGGTGGGTGGAGGGGGCTGGAGGTGTGAGAGGAGGAGTGTGCAGAGAGAGAAAGAGGTCAGGGGGAGGAAAATGTTTGGAAAGTGAAGAAGTCTGTGACCTCTGCAAGAAAGAGAGGAATGTGTGAACTTACAGTGAGAGTTGGAGTAAAAACAGAGGAGTGAAGAGAGGATAAAGAAGTAGTAGAAAGAAGGGATCGAGGGGTTGGAAGAAAGGAGGAGGGGAGTTGGTGAAAGGGGTGTGTGAGTGTGGGAGAAGAGATGGTAATTCGAGCCTTGTGTTTACCATGTCTGCAGAAACATATAAGTTCTTGGGACAATGTGTTCGAGAACACATGCTGCGATCACGACCCAAACAAACTCATTCACTTTGGTAGGTTGAAGAGAGAATCTATAACCTGTAAACAAATTAAATGAATGAGCCGTACAGACGATGTGGAGGACGATTTGTAATAGCTGCTATTCTTGTGTTTTATGTGTATAATGATCAATTTTCATATTATGCCTATATTTTTTATTAATTTGGAATGAATCTTTTCTGTCTATTTTTGTATGTTTTAACCGATTCACTTCAAATCTTATAGTTTATGATTTATCACATCTAACCATTTTGCAAAAAAATGCTGTTATGTTTTAGAATTTGTTATTATTTTGTCTACCTTTTTGTTGGTTTCCATTCGTTTGTGTGTTATGAAAATCAATGAACAGACTCTTGAAACTTGCTTAAAGCTGCACTAATCAACATTTTCATATTAATAATAGATCCACTGGCAATGTGTAACGTGAAAGAGACAAAGACAGACACAGTTAGCGATTAGCTGGTGAACATAGTGGAGTATTTAGCAGCTAAAGAGCCAAATGTTTCCCTGAGGAGCTGGTGGAGACCAAAACAGAGGTAAAATTAATGAATGCTAATGTTGCTTTCATGTCAACTTGTTAACACTTTGCAATACCAACTTTATGTTGGTGACAATGTGTCAATGTGTTTACAGCTTGTTGTGCTGCCCCCAAGTGGCCAAAAAAATAAATTAACGCAGCTTTAATTTGTGTAATCCATCACAGTGAACAGCATCTGTGTTAATTTTTTGTCAAAATGACATTATTGTTATGAGGTAAAGCAGTGCAGACTTCTCTCTACAGGAAATGCCATTAAAAATAATCGCTCCTTAAAGTAAAAGCATAATGGATTAAAGGTCACAGAATCTGACGTCAGCAGCCAATGTTGTTGTTGTTGTTGACATTATTATTGAGTAATTGCTGACTTTATTTTGTGTTATTGTTATGTTGTTATTAGTCTATCATTAAATTATTAGTATGGATGATGATTATCAGAGTTAGGGCTACTGTTACATTTATAGTTTCTTATGTTGTTGTTGTTGCTGATGGATTGTTATTGTTTATTAGTTTGCTTGCTTGGAAAATTCACCTCTCATTTATTCAAATGTATCCTCACAAACCTTTTTTGGTCAATCAGTTGCTCTAAATAAATAAATAGATGTTAGAACATTAATCATCCACATTCATGATTTCTGATCTCTTTGTGTACGTCTGCGCCTCAAAACTTGAGCCAGTCTGAGCTTGTCTGGGTCTCGTCTTCTCGCTCGTCTTGCACAAGGTTACGCCTCCAAACGGCTCCACAGCTGACACGCAATATGTGTTTCTCATCCTGCTCTTTGTTTACCCAGATCCCTAATATCACTGTTGACTTTCAGAATCAGTATTTCCGTCATGGCAGGGTCCCACTGGGACAAAGGACATCAGGTTTCTACTTTAAGAAAAGAAAATGCAACAAAGCTAATTTATTTGCCTAGACGTCCCTATATTCTGTATACCTTATTCCTCATTCACTATCCAAAACTATCAGCAGACAGCCCTTAAGAAAAACAAGGGATTTGATATGTTCAGTAATCCTGATCAGCTGAGCCAGCAGCACAGGGTGTGTTTGTGTTCTTGTAGAGGCTCTGAAACAACTTCCTCTTTCAGAATGAGGGGGAGTGAGAATGACTTGTACATATAAAACCTCAGACTGGTGTGTTTTTCACATGAGGCAGCACATAGAGTATCCTCTTTTTTCATGATTGTCTGTGTGTGTGTGTGTGTGTGTGTGTGTGTGTGGACATTTCTCATATTCATTTCCCTCTCCCCCCCTCGGTTCAGCCCCTCCCCGACTGTCAGCACTGGACGAGACTGTTTTTATGGAAGTCTGGCTGAATCCAGTTCACACTGCTTCAAGAAATGACCTCCTCATCTTACTCTCTCCCGCTCCTCCCTCCTCCACCTATCTCATAGAAGCTCTCTCCCCTCTTTCTCCTTGCTGTACTGCTCTTTATTCCTTTACTTCAACGCCCTTTGTCTTCTGCCTCCTTTCTTTCTCCTTTTTCTGCTTCCTCTCATTTCTCACCAGAAATTGGTGGCACAGATGTCCCTGAATATCGATCCCTGCTCCCATTCACACGTGACTGCATGTGTGAAAGGGGCTTTGGTGAGATGAACCGTCATGACTCTGGCCCACTTCCAGGTTCTGTACTCATAGTTTCTCAGGAGGGATATCAGCATAAATTCTCTTGTTTTTTCCTCCCATCTTCCCTTTTTCTCTCCCATCTTTTTTTCCTCTTCTGTTAACCCCCTTTGTCTTTTGTCACCAACTTTTGTGTGAGGATTTGTCTAAATAAAGAAACTAATAAACAAATATAGAAAGAAAGAAACAGAGAGAGGAAACTACAACTGGTTTGGACAGTGTAAATGCACAGATGTGCAGAAGTGTCCAGATGTGTGTGTCCAGATATCAATCAATTGGACAGAGTGGGCCCCAGACCCATAGGGGCCCCAAACGTTGTCTATGTGGCAATTATTTTGAGGAAATTCAAATAATTATGAATGAAATTGTATATGTATAAATGTATCTTATTCCTCATTTATTATCCAAAGCTACCAGCAGACAGCCCTTAAGAAAAACAAGCGATTTTATATGTTCAGTTCATTCTCGGCCTTGGAATCAAAAGTTTGACAAACATTGACTCAAGATCCAATTCTCTCAATCTTTTTCTGTAGCTCTCACCTGCCTCTCACAATCTTGCTCAGCAGATGGAGTTGAGTGAGAAAACTCAATTAGCTGAGGAAGATGGTGAGATGTGGTCAAAAGCACTGGACAAAGGGTTGTTTTGGTCAAAAACTGAATGGACTATACAGTAGGCGCATTTCACAGTATAGGCTGAGGTTGAGAGGGACTGTTGGTATGCTGGCTGCCTGTATTTGTGTGTTGATGTGTGTGTACTATATGATCTATCGCTCTTGTGACGGTGTGGAATCTAACACCTTTCTTCTTTGTGGACCTTTCCCACGATTAGGCTTCCCTTCGCTCTCTAACATACCCAACCTTCTTATTGCGCAGGTGTTTTTGTGTATTTGTATGCATTTATCTGTCTTTGTATGAATACACAATCACCTGACAATTAAGGACATTGCTGCTGAAGTGCCATTAGGCAAGGCACACAACTCATATTCACGTCAGTGGCCTGCAGCAGCCAGCTGTTGTCCTGATCAGCTCCCAGATGTGCGACTGTGTGGATGTGAGGCAGAGCGCCACTGAAGATTAAGGGTTAAAGAACGTGTTTGCATGCCTGAGTGCCTGAGGTTATGAATGCAAATATCTTCACATTTACATGTTTTAATTAGTTTTCAGGTTTGGTTTTGTTTGATGACTGAATGATTGATTGCCTGCTAGGGGCAATTTTAACGAACAGCGGCCCCTGATTGGATCTTTGTGGACGTAGCACACTTTTTGGCGACAAGAGATGACATGATGTAGCAATGTAGAATGTATTTATCACTATTTAAAAAATCTGAAATTGCAACCTTGGTGGACACCAAAACCTGACATGTTGTGCGCTGAGTTATTCAGGAGGATTTCCTGATGATGTGATGGTATAGCAATAGATTGTTATGTGTGAGGTTATTCAGTAAAGGACAATAAATCTGTGAGTGTGTGCGGTCGATTTTCTACCTCAAGGACATCCTTTTTCTTGCGGGCTAGTAGGACTTAAAATATTTATGTTGCATGTGAGTGCGGCCTGGGCTATAAATAGTCTCAGCTAAACATAAAGCCATTAGTTTCAACTTCTCACACAGCTTCATGTCTCACCCACAAACACATATAGACATAAATCCATACACAGCTTCACTGACAAACTAGACGCACGCTGCTGCATTCTGATCATGCAGATGCATTGAAATTCTGGAGGACTGTTCAGGAGCACACATACCCAACAAGCTGCTGTTTCTGTGCTGAGCCTGACCATCCACATGTGTCTGAGGAGATTTGTTAATGTGAAAAACTATTAAGTGAGCATGAACGCAAAATCAATTCAAACTGTTATCAATCAAAGCCTGCAGGAACAGATTCATAAATGTAAAACATGATTCATTTCATTCAGTTAAAAGCTGCTCCCACTAATTTCTTCATCTGTTTTGGTATGTTCAGTTGAGAACAAAGCTTCAACTAATATGCTCAGAGGAGCGCACTTATATCCTGTTGTTATCAGTCAATGTTCACTTTATTTGTCCCCAGGGGGAAATTGGTTGCACAGCAGTGAAACAGAAAAATATGATAAAAGATGAAGCACATGAATAAAGTGAATACACCCGAGGATAATTAGACCCAATCCTGGCTGACCCGAACAGACCCCAAAAAAGAGAGACAACACCAGCAGCGTAATACGCCACGAATTAATTAGCAGCTGCAGTCATAAAGAGAAGCAATGCATGATATTTGCCCTTTGAGGCTGACATTCTCCGTATTTTCTCCAGAGATTATGACACACCACGTGATCAGATCTATTTGCTTCGACTCCCTTAAGGTATTACACATATTGATAAACAGACATGAGACACTACCTGACCAGATTAGACTGAATATTATTTGAACGCGACCCAAGTCTCAAGTCACAGCACTGAAGACCTGTTCAAATCTTGACTTGCAGATTAATTACCACATTCTTAATATTTTTTTGTCATTAATGAACTTCCATACATCATCTTCAGAACTGTAGATACCCAACTCTGCAGGGAACGGTGATATGACAGGAAATGAGGGCCACAGCCACAGACAGTGCTTTGACAGCTGCTGAGTCAATTTATAAAACTACCAACCAGAGCAAAACATGACGTCTGGTGTTCAGCAGATGTGACGCTGTTATGTGCACTCAGTCTTACTTCTCTCCTCTTTTGGTGAACACTCCCTTTACTGCATGCACTCACACACACTCACGTCAACATTACATTACTGGAAATCCTTCTTCTTGCTCCTAAATACATTAGGTTGTGAAAAAGTATACACTGTCAAAGTGCCATTCTGCATAATGAGTACTTTTTCTGGTCATGTTCCTGCACTTTTACTTGAAAGGGGCACTGCAGTGATTTAGTATTTCATACTTCAATAATGTTGCGAACTTTAAAGAGACATATTTATAAGAACTGTCAGAATTGCAGCAGAGGCCTGTTGCATGTTGATTTTTAGTCCCTAATAAGGGTCAGGCTCCAAAAACACATGATCCCGTACTTTTGCATTTGAATGCAGCACCTTCACTTGTAATTTAACATTTTGTAATTGCTGTATCACTACTAAGTGAAATATCTGAGCACTTCTTCTACCTCTAAATAAAGCACAATTTTCCAGAAACGAACCATCTACCTAGTAGAGTATTGAGTATTAATTAAGTGGTATGGATGTTTTAATTTCATAAGTGAAAGATTTGATAAACTTTTCCTTCAGTGATTAAACTTGATGGAAGTTGGTTGATGCATCTTCTTCATGCCAGCCCTCACAGACTTATATAAGTGCGCCCCCCCACGGCCACAGTGTGGCATAGCGTCCTCTACACATTTGTATTGTACTGACATCCCGCCGCCTGCAGAGGGCAGTGCAACATAACGCTGTAGCGACGTATTGGCTGATTGGAGAAGGAGGCACTTTTAACAGTTAACGGTAAATGAGCTTTTAATTTAGTTTTTATACTGTTAAGAGACATGGATTCAATTACCAAAAAGGGTGAGGTTTCTAATTCGTAGCTCATTTTAGTTGCCGCCAGTTAAACAGGCGCTGTAGAGTTTACATTAGCCTGGCGCTGCTAATTAACATCTTGCTAATTAAGCTATTAGGCTAGCTAAATGCGCTAAACGAGCTCGTTAAAGAGTGAAAGCTTTGTTGTTCCTGGTCTGTGGTTGCTCCTTTTGGTTGTTTCAAGCGCTCTGTAACATTCCCAAATGATGACATTAGCTTTAGATACAATTACAAAGCTTTTCCCTTTCAGTCTAAGTTACTCAGCAAATGTTATTCCAGTTTTATCAGTTAGCAAGCAGTCACTAACAGCTAGAAACGGCTTCTCCTTACTTGGAAAACTGACGGAATTGGCAGTGTGGCTGTTCCCAATGCAAAACAGGGACATAAATAACTGAATGTGAAGCATAACCTGCTCTGAACAAAGATGTAGGACTACAGGAGTCGTAAAATATCTTGAACTCGTTAAAGAAAACTGGTAGATGTAGGAGTGACACCAGGTTCAAAGTAACGTTAATTTTAACGTTTCTCTCCTTGTTGCATTTCTCTTACACTAATTAAGAAAGGAAGGCTTTGCACACTGAAGTTCAGTCTGTAGACCTTCATCCGGGCAAATGTTTTGCTAAAGGGGTCCTCAACGCTTATAATGACTTCACATAGAGCTCACCTGTGCCACTTCTTGCAAGTGGTCATGGGAAATGAAGTTCACAACAAGTAGTTCCCATGACCCAAATACATAGGAACCTCCACAGATACAACATATCACACAAAAAGCTATCGGGAAATTGAAATAATTTTAATATTTACATTAGGGCTGGAACAAACAATCTTTTTCATTATTGGTCAAGCTGTCTGTTTATTATTCTATCTGTCTATTGACTTTTTCAACACTAATAACACTAATCAGAAGTAATAAAAGGAAAGGAATTATTGTTGGAGTACATACAAACCCTCATACAAACACATCAATCGACTCTTTAAATCCATTGGATGTGGAGACCCTAATGTTTGTATCCAGTTCAAAGTCTAGTCTCACACGGAAAAATATACCTGATATTGGATCAAACCAAGCTGTGAAGGAATGTTTTGGAAAGATTGTCCTCCCGCTGAGATATGTGCTTCATCCTTTAGGCCAGAAATGCCAAGAAATACGAGGAATGTGTTGTCACCTGTAGCTACTGTATCTGCAGCTCCAGACTGCAGGCAGGTGAGAGAACAGGTGTGTGTGTGAATGAGAGAGAGAGAGAGAGAGAGGGAATAAAGAGGTTCCCTTTTGACATCCATTGCTGTCGTACTATCCTTGACCTTTGAGTCTTTTTTGCTTTCACAGACGACGAAGAAAGAGAAGACGAGTGAGTCAGAAAGCAAAAGTAAGTGTCTTAGCGTGTGTGTGCGCTTTTTGTTGGACATCTGTACACACATCATGTCTATTACTACTATGAAGTGGTGATGTGTCTGCAGTACACTGTCAGCATTCCCCTCAGCCTCTGTTCTGCCCAATATTTCTTTGTTCTTTGTGTGTTTGTGTGGACATTTGCAAACATAGCATGTGAAACTTTGCACACATCCTTCATCCTGTGTTCACATCCTTCCCACAGATCCTTAAAAAGTCTTAATTTTTGTTTGTGAAAGTCCAGGTCTAAAAAAAGAGCCTTAAATTGTCTGGAATTTAAGAAGGGCAGACATTAAATTTGATCTGCGGCAGACTGAATGAGCATATGTCTGCTTATTTGTTCTGTCTTTTTGTATTTTCTTTAATTTTATATCTCTCAACAATTACAATTTCCATTGCTTTATTTGGATTTTAAATGGTGTAGACTCTGCTAAATAGGTGGCTGCACGCCATGTTTTGCCGAACTGCACATTTTAACCCAGAAAAAGAAGAACGTGTTTCAGTTTTATGACTTGACAGTTGAAGGAAAGGAAGGAAGAGGAGGAGATTGTATTTTTTATCTGTACATGGTATTAAAAACGTCATAAAAGTGATTAAACCTTCACTCAAATGTGAAGATATCTTCTCAGAAGCTTTGCACAGTACATATAGGCCATACTCCCTCACAGATTTTGCTTAAATATTCAGTGTGACCAACACACAACCCCCCATCAACACACACACATTCGCAAGCCTCCTCTCCGTCCACCAACCCCCTGTCTCCCTTGGGACTCCCGCGAAAGTCTGGTGAGGGGTCTCCAGTGCCAAAAGCAGGAAGTCACAGCTGTGCTCATCCCCCTTTCGGCATGTGTGAGAGTGTGTGTGTTTTTGTGTCTCTATCTGTGTCTGTTTGTAGATCTAGGTTAGTGTGTGTTTTAGTCTCTATACGTATGTGTGTCTCAGTCAGTTTATCTGGCCAGTATGACGCTACTTTCTATTCCCACCTCTTCGGTGCAGAAATTTCCAGTACCGTTAAATGAAAGCCTGGCTTATACAGCCTAATAAACACTGTGTGTGCCTGAGCTGTGTGTCATTGTGGCTAATAGTACAAGACTGACTGCACTGGACTGCTCTGGTGGAAACACACACACAAACACACACACACCCTCTGTCAACTTTCTGATTTTTTTCATTGTTTCTGTCACCTCCTCTTGCCTCTTTATTTCCTCACTTTCTCTTTGTTATTGCTATCCGTTTGTTTCCATACACTATATGACCAAAAGTCCGGGGTCCAGGGCTGTTTTTCGTGGTTTGGGCTGGACCTCTTAGTTCTGATTGGAGCTGAAACAAGTAGTCGATTAATGGCTCTGGGATATTTTGATTGACATTGTTTTCTATTTTCATAGGCCAAATGATTAATCAATAAAATAATAATAATAATGAAATCATCTTTAGTTAAGAGTTTTAGTTTTAGCCGCTAACCTCAGCCCCAGCCTACACCTTTCGGATGAATTTGAACGCTGACTGCGAGCCCTACCTCAGTCCCCGTCCTCACTAATGCTCTTGTGGCTAAATGGGAGCAAATCCTTTCAGCCAGGTTCTCAACTCTTGTGGAAAGTCTTCCCTGAACGATGGAGGCTGTTACAGCAGCAGATTCATGCTCATGATTTTGGAATGAGATGTTCTGTAATCACATACAGTTGTAACGTTTGGATGTCCTCATACTTTTGGCCATGAAGTGTATCTCTCTCCCTCTTTCTCTTGTTTTCAACTTTGCTCCCTGTCTCGGTGTCCCTCACTTCTTTACTTTCTGTTTCTTGTCCTGTTTCTATCTCTCTCTTCATGAGCCTCTGCAGCTCCTTGTGAAGCCAGCTCTTTGCTGTAAATCTCAGGCCTTTGGTTTAATAGGCGCACTGTGCCTCTGTAACACCGGCTGCCTTTGTTTTGGTTACTGATAAAATCACTGAAGGAAAACACGACAGCAGAGAGAGAAGGAGAAAGAGGGAGAGGCTATAAGAGACTGAAGAGATGTAGAAAAACAGCGCAGTGAAAGAGTGTGTGTGAATCCCTGTGGTGCAGGAAGAAATAGACAAATCCAAAGAGTGAGAAGGGCAGTTCTTCCCTCCTCTTTTTTTATTTCTTGAACAAGAGAGAAAGAGAGGGGAGGAGGGAGAGGAAATGATTGCTGCTAAAAGAGTGATGATTTGACAAAGCACGTATCCAGAGCAGACTTAACTGCTTCCTAACTCTGAAGTACAGATTGAGATTTCAGTCAAACCCTGCATCTGTCTGATGTTACCTCTTAAATCTTGTCTGAGTTTTTAATCTGCCTTATCTTTTTGTCCACTCCTCCCTTTATCTCACCTCTCATTCTCACTTTGTTTGATCTCTTTCTGATGTCACCTTGTGTGCATGTGTGGACATATGGAGCTGATCACAGCGCCTGATGTGTGTTTTTTTGGGGAATGTTGACAAGTTGACAGGCAAGGCGCTGCACTGACATTGAGCCTCCCTCCACTGTCAGGATGAGAGAGATAGACAGATACAGGGAGAGAGGGTGAGAGAGAGAAGGGGGGGGAGTAGGGGGGAGGGTGAGAGACACAGAAAGAGATAGGGAGAGAGGGGGAGGTGAGAGAAAAGGAGGAGGAGAGATGAAGGGGAAAAAAATGACTTCACGGCCATGACTGGACTGCCCCCTTTTTTCCCCTCAGCCTCTCTCTGTCTCTCAACTTTTTTCCTCCCTCCTCCTCCTCCTCCTCTGTGTGTTTTTTTAAATGATTTGGGGAGAAGAGGGGAACAAGCATTCGGAGCTTGGCTGACGGTGCAGGCAGGAGCGTCACATAGGCAAACAGGAGCCTGAGGGGCAGCGCACTGGGACTGAAGAGGACTGAAGAGGCTTGGGGGGTTTTTAGATCTGATGCACAGACCTAAGGATTGACTAACAGACAGGAGAGGCGGGAAGAAGGAGACAGAAAGAACATATTGATTTATACAGACTGAACAAGCTTTAAACAATACATTTACACACACAGACTGTACAAAAAGCAAGGAAAAAGCCAGATCTACTGATTTATTTTTGTAGAAAAGACAAGCAGACAGATACCTTGCGAGCAAGCCTAAACATTTTTCCAGACTTGACCGGAGTCTTTTTCCACTGGAGAGAGAAAGAGGCTGATGGACAGAGGTACTTTTTGACTCAAAAGAGAAGAATCCTCATCTTCATCCAGAAATGCTTTTGAGGAACTCTGCACTGAACTGCTGCTGTCTGCTATCCTGGATACTGACGCAGGCATAGGACACATTTCTCTTCACTGAATTCCTCTTGAGAAGAGGATCCACGTTGTCTTTTTGTTTCTACAGAGTCCTTCTTCAGCGCAGGTGTTTTGCTGACTGTCACTATGTTTTCTCAAAGGTACTCTTTAACACCATCATGGACTTCTTGCCTTTTGGTCTTGTGCATCCTGGATGTATGGACCACAGCCTGGCCGGCTGCCCAACAATCCCAACCCCAGTTGAAGTCCCGCCGGTCCAGGCAGATGTCACCCGTAACCTCCTCCTCATCAGCCGGCAACCTGTCAGAGAGTGCCGAGAGCAAAGTGGAGCGCCTCGGCCAGGCGTTCAAGCGAAATGTCCGTGAGCTACGTGAGAAAAGCTCCTGCTTGGACCTGGTCTTCCTGGTGGACGAGTCGTCCAGTGTGGGGGCCAATAACTTCCTGAGCGAGCTGAGGTTCGTACGCAAGATGCTGTCCGACTTTCCTGTTGCGCCGGAGGACACACGGGTGGCGTTGGTCACCTTCTCATCCAAGACCCATGTAGTGACGAGGGTGGACCACATCTCAGCGCCTAAGTCCCACCAGCACAAGTGTTCCCTGTTCAACCAGGAGATCCCGGCCATCAACTACAGAGGAGGGGGCACCTACACGAAAGGAGCCTTCCAGAGGGCAGCGGTGAGTCAGACCAAAAGATAAAGTTAATGAACATTAATGTCAGCGAGGCCTTTATTTATTTGTTTTCTGGAAGTTTGCTCACTTTCTCGTTTTCTTTGCATCTCAATAATGAACCTGAGCTTGCCTTTCAGAAATCTTTACTATATGTGTGACTGTGTCTGTATATGTGTGTGTGTCAGTTAGTCTACAGCCTGCTGTCTGTGCAGGGAGTGATTGTGGCTTAGTACGGTTGATGTTAATGAGGCCCTGCGTGGCCTTGCTGTTGCTGCTTCTGCTTCCTCTAAATTACACACTAGCAGATAGTGAGGGGAAGCCGCTTGCCGGCTGATTGTTCAGGAGTTTCCAGTGATGAAAATACCATTAGGAGTGAGCACACGCATGCACAGACACACATGGATGCATGCACATAGCAACACATAAATTAACTAACATGTAACACAGAACAACACTGAGAACAAGTGGACACGCATAAGTCACGTTAAACAGTTTTAGTTGTTGTTCTGCTTTCTAGGTGAATATGAATTGCTTCAATGTTACTGATAGGTTTTTGTCAAATACTCCTTTTACCTAATTTCATTCTTCCTGAGAGTTTTGGCTCTTAAAGAGAAGCATTACTGGCTGTAAGAGTGAAATTGTTGTAGAGGCAGGGATTTGGGGGTTATGTGGGATTACAAGGGGTCAAAATGTTAGCTTGTTTATGGTTTGTTGATTTGAGCTGCATGACACCCAGCCGCGCACACACACACACATGCATCGAGGACATATGGCACAGTTCATCCGTCAAGTCCAAACAGTCCAGCTGTAAAAGCTGTGTTGGTGGTATAGCGACTGGTCCTGTATAAACACACACACCTCAGCTCATGCCTCAGATCTGCCTTCAGTCAGGAGCTTTGTGAGGCACTGAGCGTTATTTTAAGTACACGCAGGAGAATATTCAGGTGCTTTTGAGGTCTGCAAACATGGTAAGAAATACTACACCCTGTTACTTACCTACTTTCTGTTATTTTGCAGTCTGCTGATAGTTGTGCACAAATACAAAATAGATCTCCTACCAGTACCTCTTTGACATGGGTACAATCATGTGATGAAACTGCTGATGGTTGTCCAAATAGCTAAGCTTGTTGCTGTCTAGCCGCAGCCTCAACTGCTTAAAGTCAGTGATGTGGTGTTGAATAAACAGGTTGTTGAAGTGGGACAAATACTACATCCAGTCAGTGATCATCATAAGGCAAACCATCAGTTTTCAATAATGTATTCAGAAAATTGTCACCTTAAGACCTATATCACTTTGATGCAACATCACTAACTTTCCATGAATGCACTGTAGATAAAAAATCACGTCAGCCTAGTTTTACAGACAAAAAGGGTAGGTAAGCTGAGTTTTGGCAGGTTTACCCTTCAATCCATCCCTGTTTAAAGCTAATAGCCTTGGACCGTATCCTCCGGCTTAGCGCTGAAAGCTTGGCCCTCAGGACAGGTTTTCAGCTTGCCCTCCTAAGTTAAGTGCTGATAAGGAGACCGCTGGCTGCGTCCCAGCTGCTAAAGACCACAACAATACCAAGAAAAGGCTTTCTGGGGGAACTTTAGTGCCTTATCATTATTCACAAACACTCTGAATGTTTTAGGTGATATATCAAGTGATGTAGTAGTCTAATTCAGCCAAAGATGGCTGGGTGTACTGCTGCTCAGGCTTTTAAGTTGACCTCCAGGCATTGTTATTGATTCAAGGTCTGATTAAAATAAAACATTCAATTTAATTCCGTTATTCACTTATCATAGCCAACAAACTCTCCTGTATTTCTTTCCAGTATGGCATCTGCATGGTGAGAGTCTGTAGGCCGACTTGAGCCATGTATGAGTAATGGGAGAGGTACGTGCAGCCTACACAGAGCTGAGATTTTTTGGAAAGATAGATGAGCTTAGCAGATCGCAACACATCAACCGGTACTCCAGAAACCGGCCTACACCTGATAGATTCAGTCTGACATTTACTGTCTTCACATGATCGAGGAAGTGATGTTTAAAAAAAAAAGAAAACAGGCCGTCTGTGATTTATCGCCTGATCTCTGGGTTATTTTATCATCCGTCTGAATCTGAAAGAGGAAAAAGGAGCATTTGTCGTCTCTTTCCATTAGCTGCATAAAGGATGGGTCTGCTAACACTAATCTACAAGGCGCATATCCGCCTGTCATCGTGTCCCGACTAAACTGTAGGGCAACTGTCTCAGTGTGTGAGTTTGTTGAATTGGGAATTTTGCCTTGTGTGTGTGACTGCATGTAATTAGTGATTTTGCGCTTTTGCCCGTACACGTGCCTCCATGTGTTTGTGCTCCCGTGTATCCATCTGAGGCTTCAAGGGAAAATTAAGGGTGTAGGCGCATATGTGTTTGTAAGTCTATGTGATGTGTGTGAACGTGCACATCTGTGTTAGAAAGAGAGAGAGACAGTGAAAGTGAGAGAGAGAGGATAATTGATAATTGCAGTATAATAATAATAATGCCATATTTTATTCCCTTGGCTGGTCTTGGCGGTTCTAAGTGCTGCAGAAAGCTGGGATCCATTAAGAGAGACATTTTTCCACCAGCCGTGCATGTAGAGACAGGGCTCTCCTCCAGCACTCTTCATCTCTGTCTCTCTGCTGTCTGTCTTTCTGCTGTCTGTCTGTCTGTCTGTCTGTCTGTCTATCTGCTGTCTCTCTTTTCACCTAATACATCATACAGTATTTTTAAAGGATCAGTTTAGGTCCCAAAATGATTTCTAATTCAGGAGTTTCTGATTTTTTTAACTTAGTTAAAGCTAGTTTAGGCAAATATTGTATTTAGTGTTAAACTGTGTTTAGTGTTAGTATATACAGTAAATGTGTAAACATACACTTAAGAATATATTGAACGAGTAAGCCGTGTTTATATCTGTATAGGGAGTAAAATGAGATAATATAGGCTGGTTGTAGCCAAATAAGCTCTCTCTTATAGTGTCATATGCTTCAGGGAACTAGGTTGATGACCACATCTAAAGGCAAACGTGTTTATAGCTGTTCTCTGAACGGCCACACTCTTAAGGCGTGGCAAGAAGAATGCCTCCCATAGAAAGATGCAATTAATTAAGAGATGTGGATAATTGCGCACACGCTCGGACAGACTTTCCTTGAAGGCAGTTATGGTTTTGCACTTGAGTGTACACACGAAATGTAATGGAAGAATGACAAAAGAGAGCTTAAGGGAGAAGCTAAAATCCTGCATACTTTTTCGCACCCCCGCATAACTGGCTAATCGCTGCGTAAAGTGTTGGATTGGTGGTTTCGGAAAGTACCAAAAATTGTCAGACGCAGCCCCCTAGATTCCACTTGGAAAGAGGGTTTCAGACACTGTTGGACTGTCAAGCACTTTGTTTGGAGCATACTGAGGGTTGGACATCATTGGAAATTGTTCAAAACCGGTGCCAATATGGTGCTGATACGAATTTGTCACTCACATGTTATTGAGATTCGATACCCAGCCCTTCTCTTTCTTTACTTTATTGATATAAACCAGCGCATCATTCTGTGTGTTTGAAATAATGATGAGGGTAAGTGTCATACACTATGAGTTTATTTAGGGTGCAGCACTTTGTCATATTGATTCACAGCGGATCTGTCTCTCCTCAACCTTGTGTCGGACATGATGACCTGGTAGCTGATGTCATAACTCACCGCACTGCTGTAGCTTTCCAGCACGTTCATGAGCACCGTACAAAGGAGCTGATTGATGACTTTCAGTAAACCTTTTCAGGCCACTGAGGAATAACTACTGTACTGTACCTGAGACAGAAGTAGTTCACCATCTCCAAACTGAATCATATTCCTTTCCCCTCTGCTTACTGTAATTGCCCTGAAAAAGTTGATCCATTTTCCTGCTCTTTCTAGCTCTCATTTAATTCATTTTCCATGCATTTGCCTTTTACATGACCAAATATCTTCAAGGCAATATGGCTCAAAGCCTTTATTTTATTCTATTGGTTGCTAGTAATCTTGTTGATCCAGGAATTATGGCTTTTTCCATTGTTGCGTTTATTTTAGCTTGCTTTGGATACGAGTGTCTGCTATAAAAATACAGGGAGAGAAACGACTATCTGTAATAGCCAGTTAAAAATCCCTGCCATCACTTGTTTTTTGTCTCATCATTTGTCTTCATCCTGGAGTTTCGCCTCTGGGTTGCCATGTCTTGCCAGATAAAACCCCCTCTTGCTCTCTGCAGGCAGGCCCGGCTTTGGCAAAGAAACGCAAGCACTAAACTGGACTTGGCGGCTTCTCTGTGTCAGTCTGCCCTCACAGTCACAGACAGATGGGCAGCGTGTGAAGAGAGTTGATGAGAGGAAAGGAGCAAGATGGAAGAATGAGAGGAAAAAAGTAGAAGAAAACGGGGAAAAAGCCCTGGGTCGAGGAAGTGATAGAGAGAATGTGGCTCTCTGGTGGTTATTCACAGTAATGTTTTTACCTGACTGTTGGTTAAGCTCTGCCTGTATCTGGGTCAAAACAGACTACAGAGTAGTTTACTGGCATTAGCCACTTAATAAAAGGAGCTTTCTGCTCAGCCAATGTGTTTCTGGGACTGAAATCTGTATAAGTTGGACTAGCAGGTGGGTTATTTTCTTCTGCTTCTTCAGTGAAAAGTTCCAGTGACTTCTAATGTTGACCAACGTACCAGGAAAACACACAAGTTCACGTTCATTTTTCACACTCAAATTCACACACAGAGAGTTTGTGGACCAGCTGCATGTCTTTACACGGTTGTCATGATTTAATTCAGAGAGGTTGTATTATAGACTGTAAACTGGAGTGTGTGCATGAGAATGTATGTGGTTGCATTTATAGACATTGAGCTTGTGTTCTCAACACAGAGCTGTAGACTTGTAAATCCAACCTCAAAACTCCTTTTCTGCACGATTTTAGTCCTGCAAACATCCACCAAAAGTAAATTGAACAGTTGGAAGCTGGCCCAGTCTGAAAACTTTGTGGAGCTGTTTCGTTTTCTGAAAACTGAAATTAATTTTGAATTCAAACTGTGTCGCTGACTTCCAAAGTTAACATTTTTTATAGTCATTGTAGATGTAAAATGAAGCATAATGCAAATACAAGTTCTAGTTCTCTCCTCGTATTAATCAGAAAAACATTTTGCTGGATAGTTTAGGAGAGTACAGACACCAAGTTTTTCCAGTTAGAAAACTTGAAACAAAGCCCACATTTGTCCTGTAAAGTGTACACATAGTCCTCGTTGATGTTTCAGAGAAGGAGAACACTTGTCAATCACACTTCATACAGTTCTACATGAAATGATGCCTCTCTGTATTGAGCTTTGCCAGACCACAATAAGCAAAACAAATATTGAGGGCTGGGTTTGTGAGGCCCCAGTCATTCCAATGGCTCAACGCCATTTCTTTCATTTTTATGCCTTCCCATCATGCTCTCCTCCAGAGCTGCAGAACTCCCCAGCAGAGAGTCAGACAGGGGAACGTCACCATCCTCAGCTTTGACGCATTACAGCTGAAATATGCGGGATTGTTTTTCAACATTAAATGAGGCTTGTGTAAGTTGCTTATATTTGGCCTGTGGAGATGTACTGTAGAGATCGTGTACATTCTTAGCCTGTCTGAAGTGCACACACACACACACACTCGCAGGCACACACATTTACAATTGATGTTAATGTTTGAGAGTCTGAGCCTTGAGCCTGGATTTCTGAATCACCAGTAATGAGATGTAGAGTGCAGCAAATTAAGGAAGGAAATGAACACCATCCATCACCTGAATGCTGGACAATTTTGTCTGTGGCAGGTGATTTTCAGGGTCCTTTTCATTTCTAGAAAACATATTTGCTCACTGGAGCATTTTTTATTCTCTTGGCTGAGTCACCGGACACATTTTAAACAAACCAGTGAATTCTCAACAGCACTAGATTGAAGCTAAACTCTCACTACAAGAAGGTGGGAAATGACACTGTAGAGACAGTTTTCACTAAGAGAATAAACTTATTTCCCCTTCAAACCTCCCTAAAATAGGAGAAAGTGTACGACTGTTGCACAAAAGAAAAAGGGAAGATGACTGCAGTTTCAGTGAAAGAGCCGATGCAAACAAGTTCCCACTGCAACAAATGAAAGCAAGGTGCACCTCTTTGATCCGGTCCCTGAGGCTGGACTCAGCCATGATAAGATGATAAGAAAAGTCTCTGTTTCCTGTCTGTGCAACTGCTACTTCCCGCCATCTCACCCTTAATCATTTCCTCCCCCTCAGCCCCTCTGCCCCTCTGCCTCCTCCTCCTCCTCCTCCTCCTCAGTATCAGAGGGTCTCCGACAGGGTTGGATGAGACAGAAGGATGGAGCAGACAGTCCGCCTCACCTACCAGCCAGAAAAGCCCTGATAAGACAGAGGCCAGACAGGAACGTCCACAGACACCAACAGATTTAAAATTTCTGAGTCTGCAGTGGGATGTGGGTCACTACCATTACAGTATATTGCACCTCATAAATCTGTGAAATGATTAATCAGGAGGCTTTAAAATAACGCACATTGCTTTTGCCCTGAAACAAGATAAGTGGTGGGAAGAGCAGTACTGTTTCTGTCAGGACATTTTCTGATATTAACTTCAGTAGAAGAAAATTATCTCAGTTTTAAAGCTGAAACTTGTAACTTAAAGCTGGTTCAAACTACAGCACAGATGATGTAGTGTCTCTTTTGTAAAGTTTTTTAGTTGTTTCACAAATCTTCATTTCTCAATAGCAGAGTATGGAGAACATCTCCAACTAGGGTAAATGCGGCATAGAGAGATGGAAATAAATTGAAAGCTTTTTTGCAACTTTTCTTTACCAGTAGTTCCAACTGGACCAGTAGTTCCAACTTAAAACAATGTAAAGCCTACATGTGACCCCAGCAGTTTGTATTATGTATTAAACTACAAGTGATTTTTTTCCTCCTCCAGTTGTTTAATTTGAATAATTTTAGAAGCCCAAAGGGATAAAATAATTATAGAAAGTCTGAAAAGTACACATAATTTTGTGTAGCAGAATATGTTTCTTTCCTCTCCCAATAATGATCATGTGAAACCACTGGTTTCTTCTTTCTGACTCACAAAACTCCATTTGCTTCTTGTATTTCTAAACTTTTAGTTTTATAATGACTGAATATATAGGATTTGACTTCATTACATTGTGTGTTGGTTTTGGAAAGCATCTGAGAGTCCCGGATTTTTAAAACATAGATGATGATATATTTCAAATGTAATTTTTATTGTAAGCAGATATCTTAATATGACTCCTGACTTCAACATAACATGCTTTACATTCATGGCCTAGAATAATATTGTAATAGGAGTGACTTTTTTCTCAAAATGATCTAATTTTGAAGTAGTGCACTCCTTATACACACACACACACACACTCCCTTACATACTCTTTACTGGGTGCTAACACGGCACGTATGCTTCAGGGTGTAGTTGGAAAGTTGTTCAGATACAGTCATGGTAATCGAGACAATAGACTCAACAGGACTGTGTGTGCTTCAGTGTGTGTGTGTATGTGTGCGTCTGAGTGTATGTTTTGGGTTTCGGAGGAAGAAATGCTTTAGTCTCGGGTTCTGCTCCTCTGGGCCTCTTCAAACTGAATCATTCTGACAGAAATGTTCTCCATTCTCCTCTTTCATAACTTTGTCCATCAACCTCAACTATGCTCTGTTGAGGTATTTTGGAGCATTTTTCTCACAAAATGCTTTGACAGAGCTGTATTTTGTCAGTATTGTCATCATTAATACTTCTGTTTTAGAGGAAAAGAAACTGTGGGCGTTGTGATTTTTTTTTTCTTCAGTTTGACTACTACAGCCAAAACATTTTGATGAAATCATTTTCCAAGCTGTTCCAAATGTGAAGATGTTTGTCTTAATAGTAAATTAAGTATCTTTAGGTTTAAGATTGGTTAGTCAAACAAAACAAGCAATTTGGTCACATTGGGCTTTGGGAAAACGGGATATTTCAGGCATTTTTCTCTATTTTCTGACATTTTTTACACCAAACGATATTCAATTAATCAAGAAAATAATCAGTAGTGATCTGTCTTACTAAGTCTAATTGTATAGACAAAGTTTGCCTTTGTTACTCAACAGTGGCTCGTGCACTCCTGTTCCTTCTCTCATCACACTCTGCTCACCCCTGCCCTCCTCTCTGAAATGGATACCGAATATTTTCCAGAAACAGGGGCCTACTTTCCAACCTCTCGAAGGACCCTGAGGGCCTCCTCATTCACCATTATCTCACACAAACACAGACGCACACACGTAACGTAACATGCAAGCTGGCCTGATGTAACTGACATCTGATGAAAAGAAACAGAAATCAAACTTTAAAAAACACAACCATGATCTCATTTCAATCAGTATGCAAAGCATGAAGGCTTCCTGAATATATTTTGATGTTTTCCATCAGATTATTATTATTTTTTTGTACAGGGCTCTTAGAATAATTGTATATATGAAGACATGGTCAACTGATCCTCTGTTCTCCAGCAGCTGTCACCATGTATTGATAACTTAGGACCCTTTGAACTCCTTGTCGAATATCTGTGGAGAGGTGTTGACAGACAACCAGGTAGGACAGAAATATGCCAGCTGAGAGGTCAGCTGAGAGGTCAGCTGAGTTCAGCAGTCATGGCAACGGGTGCATTTGCAACCCACTATAGTGCAGAAAGGCCCATAAGAGGCTGAGAGTGGCCCAAATATGTGCAACCTGTCAGAAAACTGGATGCCTACAAAGATCTCTTTGAAATAGTCCCAGCAGCAAGGAATGCTGCAGTCTCTTATCTTTCCAGTTGGACACAACCTATCTATTAGGGAAGTAATTAAAAAGTTCTTGAAAATGCAGATTATCTTGTCTCTGAATGTGCCATTTTGTTTAAATCAAGCAAGTGCTGATGTACAATCTCTAAAATAGCACCACTGTTTGTTTCAATCTTTTTGTTCTGAGCCATTTTATAATAGATTTTCCAAATGCTGGATATCTCATTTGGAACAAAACTCTTCAATTTGACAGAGCTGAGGCTTTTTTTGAAGCCCAATCCAAGGTCACTGGTTTCCTCCAGCAACTCTCCAAGCATCCTGGTCCCGTCTGTATTCAGCAGCCATAGACTTGGCAATGTAAGACCAAGCTACGTCCTTCAACTACCTTCTTTATCCTTCCTCATCTTCTTTAGATCTTTTTCTAGTAGCTCAGCAGTCTTACCCTGTCAGGAACCCCCTATGAGTCCAACACAAATTTAGGAAAACCCAAGTTCAGGTTTCACATCCATCTCATTGCCAAGAAAAGCCCCAGTGTTGATTTGTCGGGTGGAACGATTCGGAAAACAAGCTGGTCCGATTAGGTTTCACACAATACCACCTCATTTCTACTAATTTAGTCTTTTGGTGGTGGATAAATGCAATTTAGAGAAGTGCACTGCATAAGTAAGTGTTGAAAACCTCATGTTGAAACAAACTAATGCATGTCGGACAGATCCTGAAGCAGCTGGCAGCTGTTTGTGGCTTTGAATAAATTTAAAATGGGAGGAGAGGATCTATATCTGACTTTGTTGGAAGGCAGGCATCCATATGTATGTTGTCTGTGTATTTGTAGAAAATTTAGACCACTCTCTGTTTTGCTCTCTGTCAGTGAAAATAACCCAGAATCAGTCTTTGTTCAGTTATTCTAGACTTTGCTGAAAGGTTGTAAATTACAGCAGTTAATAAAGTATTTGGCTCCTGCAAAAGCTGCTGTTTGTAGTCGCCGTCTTTTCCGACTGCTGTTTGAATCACAATGTCTGCTTTTCACTGTCTCAGTTTTCAGCACCAGGTGATCCATCCATCTGTCTCTCCCTTTCATTTCTTTCTGTTTGCAGTTTGTCTCGCTCTGCGTCACGCCTAATTTTCCTGCCTCGAGGGTGTGCTGCAGCGTTTTTCAGTAGACGTCAGTGTATACAGTACGTGCTGGTTTGGATGCTGTGGAGAGTGTCCCACTTGGCCTTGGGCTAAAGCTGCTGTGGTCAAATAACTGGGCTTTGCTCTGGCCAAAACCAGCAACTCCAGTTAGAGAAAGAATTAGAGAATGAAAATGAAGAGATTGAGGCCAGTGGAAACAACAGGGAGTGTAAAGTCAGGGCTTTGTCCAAGTGCTTATCCAACACCAATTTGGTTTCTGTATTCCCCACAACTGATTGGATCAATCTCGTTCAAGGTGCTGAAGGGGTTATAACTACACAACACTTTTTAACTAACATACAGAAGTTCATACACCAATTGTCCTTGTAGGCTTTTGCTAATTTTGTTTACCTGATCTTTTTGATTACCAATCCAATATGATGTATCAGTAGATTACAGATGTGTGTGCAAATGCAAAGGACAAAAAACATGAACTCTTCATTTTTAATGCTCATGTTCCTTGTGCAGTTTTCAGCATGTATATCTAAACCAGAGAAACAGTTTATTTGTATGCTTGAAGATGGAAAACACACCCAGATCTCGTTGCGTCACCAGGGCAATTACTCAGCTAAATTCTCAGTGGAAATGACTGTGGCTGTGCGGTTGTGGATTGCTTATCAGAATCACTCTGTGACATCTTTTAGTGTCTTCACTGGACGTGAGAAAGTGGGATTTACGATGTGGATGAATGTGTGAAAATGTGAGTGAGGAAGAGGAAATAGTAAATGTTTCACGTTTTCTAGAAGTATTTCTCATTCTTGTTCTCCAATTTTTCTCCTGGTACATGCATCAGGAGTCAGATACTTTGCCAGATGGGAAATTACCACACACCACTTCTTTCAACCCAGGCCCAAAAGAAATGATTCTCTTGCTACTTGCACCACTTAAGTCACAATTATCCTCTGTACCTTTTTTCACTCCTTTTAGAAAAATGGGAAGTTGGAATGAGCTCAGCAGAGGAGACTGGAGAGGGCAGTCTTTACATTTCCCGGCTCAGTAAAACACAGATGTCAGTAAACCCCCTCAACGGACAGAAATGTCATTATATCATTTTTTGCATGTTACCCCTACAGTTAATTGTTCCCCTGAGATGAGGTTTTTAGTTTAATGACTGCAGAAAGGAGGAGTGTAAGTCCTGTCATAAAAATCTGATCTACAAAGTGGGGAGTCTCCAGGAGCTGCTGTTAGCTCATGAGGACGCATTTCACTACTTCAGCCCCCGTTAAACAAACATGAATGGCACACACACACACACAGACACTCAATCTCACATACACACATCCATCCTTGTACGTCCGTGCACAAAAATAACCTTTAAGATGTGCTGCTTATTTTGCAAACAAGAACTAGCACAGAGTTTGAAGCCAGCACTTAAGATAGAAGTCGACTGCGATGCTCAATGTGACTCCGTTTTTACGCGGTGACGTCTTGATCACACCGGCGTGATTGGTGATGTTTCTAGGTTAAAGAGATCTGCATTTATTTAATCTATGCTTGTCACCATTTTTATCTGAATTATTTCTTCTTTATCTCATGATTAGGTGATCAGCAGTTTGTGTAATGATTATTATTTCCACCTGACACTTGACATCTTGACACATGTTTAATTAGCTAATTAGCATTTCGGTATATGCGACATTACTTAAAATCAGCTTCACCGTTTGATGCAAAAATAAAGTACAGCTTTACACTCTTTGGTCAGTCAGATGCACACACCTACACACACATACGGTTGTGAACGCACACTTTCCTCCACACATCATGCTCACTCTCTTAACCTCACACTCTGTTCTTTCCACTGAGTGTGTATTCACACAAACACGCACACACCTATACACAGATTCCCTCTTACTTAAAATACTGCTCAGCGATTGATAGGTGCTGCTGACACCAGCCTTATGGAGCTCTATGTGAGTGTGTGAAAGCGATAAATGAAAGCCGAGGGGGTGGGGTGTGGAGGTGGAGAGGTATGGAGTGAAATGTGCGATTCAGAAAGGAGTGGTAAGGAGGCTTTGAAGATTAATACTCTGTCGGCAGGGTCAAAGGTCAGGGAGGAGTCAGCAAGGACAGGAACTGACTGTCAGCAACTTTAGTATCCTGCATTTAAAAGCCATGATCAGCTATGAATATCATTAGAAAACAGTGGTTTCTTGATCTCACTGGAAAAAGTGTGTTTCCATCAGGCCACCGTGCTGTGGAAACCATGGTTCTTTTAAAAGTAGGCTGTGTAGCACATATTTTTTAGATGAAACTTTTTCAGTGTATTGAATAGAGCCTAAAATTTATTCCGATATTGATATTTGAGAGTTGACATGATCTTCCTCAGCAGAGCAAGTTACCCAGTTGTGATGGAAATGTAGATGTTGGCCTTTTTTTCTGAGCACTTAAGGAGGTCTTGTCATCATTAACTCAAAAGTTAAGATTGAAAGTTTTGGGCATTTCTGTGTTGCAATATTCATGAGATAGAAGGGGCTTATAATGTCTGTCATGCAGATGAGTTGGCTTCTAATATTCAATAACAAACATGTATTTTCAATAAAGGAATAAACTGCGTTTGATTATTGTACTTGAACTTCTCATCTTGTTGCTATAAATCAATCACATACCTCTAAGTGCTCAAAAAACGGTATTAAGACCACAGCTTTTTGATTAAAGACACAAATCACACAAATTCTTTAAGCGTATGGATTTACTTTGGCATTTTAAGATTAGGATTTACCAAAAGCGTCATACATTGGCACCTGAAGAAACCAAAACTATTTCAAAGAGCCAGTAGTGGCAAACTAAATAACATGTTTTTATGGGCTAAGGCGTGTAGGTCTATTAGTAAACCACTTGCTATGTTGAGGTTACAGTTTGAGAGTGCCAGATTCCATTGGGTTGTTTTCTTTGGTGAGCGAGTGTATGTACGTGTTTGTGTGACTGTATGTCTCTGTTTGTGTGAATGACTATAAGTAGGTAATTGGTACATGCATGTGAACCCACAAATATATGCCTACATCCTGTTGCCTTTGTTTGTGTGCTTTTATGTGATTTTTTCCCCATTTCCAGGTCTGATTGTGCAAGATTTTAGTTTCTGAAGCTATTAGTTGTGTTTTCAGCCTCAGTAAGAAACACTGTTCCAAGTAGTTACAGAAATATAGAGACAAAATATGCACTCGCCTCAACTTTAATCAGTTCCTGTTTGAAATGCCATATGTTGGCAAGAAACCAGTCCCCCAGGACCCGATACGGATCACCCAAGTAATTTTCGGAGAACACAAAAGCATACAAGTATAATCTGTTTCAATTCAGGGTATCCAAACACTAAATGCAGGTGTTTCCCAGCAACAGCATATTTTTATTGGCATTTTAGTTTTCTTGGAGAACAAGCATGTGCAACATCACCGTATGTTCCACATTTCTCTTGATTTATAGTGAGGTTTAGAGCATTTGTACAAATCCATGGCAACTCAGGCCGAGTCCATACGATCTCCGAGCAATAACGGCCAAAATGTGTCCTCCTCTTTAAACGGCCTCCCAGCTTGTGCTTCCTCTTGATGTCATGAGGTCTAATATAATTTATACTGCCAATGAGGGCCGAGTCCAGAACAAACAGGGGGATCAATAAATTGAAACGTCTCCATGAATCCGTATTACAAACACGGACGTTTCTCCAATGTACTAGAGGAAATCTCCACCTACAGCGGGTGTCCAGACAAATCAGGAGAAGAAAGAAGGGGAGGACAGAAAGAGAGAAACATGAGGAAGAAATGCAACTACAGCAACAACAGTCAACATAACAAAGGAAAATGCTGCGTCTGTCTCCACAGTGTGGTCTGAGCTAAATCTGGATGACATGGGATACATTTTCATGGATGCTGTAAGCCAGCGACAGTCCCCAAATCATTCCCTGCGTATAAGCACTTTCAACGTGCCAGTCTGGAGTCAAGAAAAGCATTGCACTCCACCACACTGTTGCATTTGTTTATTTCAAAGTCAAAGCTCGGCCTTAGAGATGATGCTGTGGCTGCCCTGCGCTTGGATAATGAGGTAATGATCTCATGAATGTTACAAATATTACATAACTTGTGGAATTTCTTCCACTCTTAAACGTAATTCTGTTGAAAATGGATTTTCAAGTCACATGTAGATCATCATCCAACTCAGCCACAATACAGTTTAGTGGCAAAACATCTGTCTAAAATATCAGCGTTAAGTATTTTAAGGCGTTAAGGTTTTGCTTTGGTGATGCTGACCCATTGTATAGGGATCAGTCTGTCAGAACAGAGTCAGATACAGTTTCTTGACTAACGGCAGCAGACAAAAATCCAATGAAGAAAACTCTTACTAAAACTATCACTCTCCACCACCTACTTGTTAAATCTGAAAACAACAATATGTTTCATGCTGGCTTTCTGGTTGCTCAAAGGCATCCCGGAAAACATCCCAAAATGACTAACTGAAGAAGAAATAAGTACACCAGGAAATGAATCACACTACTAGCGCAAGACTTATATAACATCTGAGGGTGGGTGTTTTCTTTAAAAACATGGCCAAAAAGCAGCATCTGATGGAATCTGCTGTATTAGCCTACTCATGCAGCAACAGCAGCAGTTTAATAAACCTAATACAGTACGTGTGTAAAATGTATCGCACACTGGTTTTCATGTGATCAAAAACATGAAGGCAGCATATGTGTGTATGTATATATATATATATACACATGTATAACAGTAACCATACCATGCACTCAATTTTATGTGACATATTGTGCAAACCATGTGACTGTACATGTCAGTGCCCAGAAAATAAAGCAGATGAGGTCAGATATGCAATAGTAAGACCTCCATAAAAAAGACAAGCAGATACACTACGCTGATACTGTATATACCTTCCATATTTTCTGTATACCATATACAGGCATACAGAGAGAAACAAAACATACCATTTAAATGTCAAACACATGCCATGAGCAGAGAAAACAAAATGTAATAAATATAAATAACCCAAGATACATGACATGAGGCAGATTGCCAAGCCAGTCTGACCCCACCGACGTCCAACTGGTACTCAGACCGTAACTGCTCTTGTTGTTCTTCCTCCCACTCAATCAACCAGCTTTCCGCATCCAATTACCCAGAATGCCGTGTCCGATTGGAACACAGTCAGTGCCCAAAATGTTTTTCTCAGCGCTTCGTTCCCCCAGCACAACACAGAGACCAGTGGGGGGATAATTGAATGAGTTTCTCATTTGCCAGCCAAGATAGCCTTTCCCCTTGGCATCACATTGTGGAATTAGCTCTTCTCTCTCTCCCCGTGTCTCTCCTTCTCTCGTCGTTCCTGGTTGAGTTGTTGAGTTTGATGAATGGTGTTGTGACAGAAACCGTCAAGCTAACTCACATAGCCGTCCAGCCTACCGTGTCTGGCAATTAACTGACTGTCCGCACTCTCTTCTCCAACAGTTTGGATGCAGTTACACTTCTCAGTCAAACTGGGCTCAGCTTGGGCTGCTTACAAATCCACATTACACAGGCAGACTTTGGTGAAGACTTTTAAATCATTAGGTAGTGGTAAGTGAGTCGGTGGTTGCCAAATTGGGAGCATTTTCCTGTAATGGCTCTCCTGTTCTAGGAATAGTTTTCCATCCCTAAAATTTTGCCAACTATACCCCAGACAGGTTAACAATTATCTATGTAGTCTCCTTCTAACTTCAAAAACATCTGTGGTTTTGGGAACCTCCACTTTAAGCACAATGATTGATGAGTGATCCTGCCTTAGAATATTGTATAGCTTTTTGTGTCTTCTCCTCTTAAAGTACCAATACCTACATCATCTGGGTCATCTGACACACCATGTGAGGTTGGTTGATATGCAGATTGCATTTCAGGAGATGTCTAACACTTGATATATTTGGAATATATGACCAAATTAAAAAATGTATCTATGTTTCCATATAATTGCCCTCTGGAGCTCCCTTTATGCTCCAGGTTATAGAATACAAAACTATCCTTGTATAACATGAAAACTGTCAAATTGATGTGATTGATGAATTTTAGGATTTTAAAATGAGGTCACGGGCCAGAAAAGGTTGAGAAACCCTGACATGACCAAGTTTTTATTCATCATAAGACATTACAAAATAAATATTACTGCTTGGAAGCAACATCTGTTGCAGTGCCAGTTCCAGTATGTTTCTAGCTCTGCAGTGTGAACAGTCACTCCGCAGTGTTGATAATGAACAGGAGCTATACACAGACAGTGTCCGCAGTCTGGTTTATTACTCCTACTGACGTTTCTGCAGAGTGTCATCCTGACAAGGTGCCTTGGTCGTGTGTCACTTTATTTGCAACATATGACTGTTGAGAAACAGCTGGACAGCAGCACAGTGGGTTCAGTCTTTGCTGCCGTGGCAGAGAAGTAATTAACTATGGAAACTTTAAAATGCAAGATTAGTGGGTTTGCATGTTTTTATCCATTAACAGCCAACAATTGTGTAACTTTACTGGAGACCGTCTCCCAAAGCATACCATACATTTTTAGATAATACATCACAGGGAACAACTCTTCTCCTTTATTATTCTGACAAGTTATAATAACTTCTTGTAATAATGTAGTTCTGAGCATAGACCATTTAAAAGCATCTTTAAAAACCACTGAAGGCAATGCTTTTTGGCAGCCAATCCTAAATCATGGGTGTTGAGCAGCATCAGCAGGAAAGACTTTTTGAAACTTGCTTTAACAGGTAACAATAACCTACTTTGCCAGAAAAAAAGGATGACATGACATTTATGAGATGGACTGTCTGCTGTATCTGAGGCAAGTGTCAAGTCTCTACAAGTTGATTTACATACCACACTGTCATGAACTGTAACTGACAGGCTGAAAGGTTGGAAAATAATCAAAACTTCATTTTACTTTAAGAAATGCTTAGTGTATACATAATTTGCAGTACATACTATGTACATGCATAGGCGAAAACATGGCCCTTAGCATCCTGGGTGGCCCTTGTGGAAACCAACCTCCTTACCCTTACTGTGTCAGTCTCATGGCTACCCACTGAGCAAAACGAGCATGGAAAGTTTGGTGAAATAAAGTTAGTGAAACAAGAGGTGATGTGGCATGAAACATTGTACAATATGTAAGAGGTGTGGAACAAATTGAATCAAAGCTTGAAGGCAAATGTTCAGAAATACAACCAGTTCAAGAAAATACATGTGCTTTACATGTGCTCTCTTGCCAAAACATTTCAGGATTCATTTGTCACAGTTTTGTTCCTCATGCAATACATGAGGAACAAAACCAAGATGTTTGGGGGACAAAAGATCGTGGCATGTCACAAATTCGACCAGGAAACAAATTATTTTTGCTAGTGACCTAGTTTATCTCAAATATGCAAAGTATGTGTCCCTGAGATGTTGCTCAATAATACCAAAGTTGAGTCTAGAGTCTGTAATTGTGTGTACGTGTGTGCATGTTGTTCTGTTGGGCCCCTGCAGAGTTATTGTTGTTATTCTTACCACCCAAGCCAAGAGCAGATAGCCTGTCAAAACAAGCGCTTTCACTTCCGACCGATGGGGAGACAGCTTTTCCGAACGGATGCAGTTGAGTTGCTTCTTTTTTTTATCCTCTGTGGAATGCCAGCAAATACAGTTTTTGTTTTTGGAAGGTGGATCTCAAGGAAGTGAAAAACCATGTAAGAGAATAACGGGCAGACTTGTCTTTCAAGAAGAAACGGCTTGTGAAATGAAGTGAAATGACAGCGTGCATCATCAAGAACTGTTAAAGGGTTTTACCATTTTGTATTTTCCACGAGTGTCACTTAAAGTAGAAAGTTGTTCAATGTGGTACCCACTGTTGCAGATAGAGAAAGACAGAAATCATTAACCAGCCTTGCTCAGAGCCAGGTGGGTTCAGGCTCTGATCAAAGTCACAGGAGGGGCTGATGGGAGGCCAGCAGTGTGCTGGAGAGGTGGGGGGGGGTCCTCATTTAGTATTCAGAATAGCTGCCATGCATATATAAGCCTTTGATTAACAGCTGGGGTACCTTGGCACCATCATCAGCCCCTCAAGGTGTGGAAAGGTTTCCTAGTCTCTTCTGCCAAATGCAACGAGGTGCCTGCTTTTGAAGTTTGAATCATACAAGCATCTGTTTGGAGAGGGAGAGTCCGTTAGAATAAGGATCCAGGTTTTGATCAGTGGACTCAAGGTTTTATTTAGATGGTTTATTTATATTGGTGGTTCATCAGTGGATTGGAAAGGGTATCGTGTATATGACCGAGGTTTGATAGCCAGTTCAATTTTGTATCTGATTCCAAGATGGTGAAATAACCAGATTTGTTAAGATCTGAAAATTCTTTGTCACTTCTCCCCTTTATTATCCTCAAAGAACAATGTACAAACCAACCATACTGACCCTAATAGCACTGTAACAAAAGAGTGTGTGTGGATGTGTCTCCTTGCGAGACCCTCTCACTGTATTTGTGCACTCGTATTTATGTGTTTGCTGGCCTATAATCCTGTGTGTACAATTTACTCTATGTGTAAGTGTGTGAACGTGATTCTACTGTATAAAATAAACAGTCACCAGCTTCACATATCTCTCTCCCTCTCTCGCGCTTCTTGCCAAAGTTCGAGGTGCTTTGGAGCGGAGATGGATTCACTGTTCTTACCACTAATCCCTCCAGGCCTGTTGGTCCCTGTGCTATCACCGCTGCTTTGACAGATATCAACGGCTCCAAGCCAGACACACTTAAACTGTCCCATTGCTGCAGGCTTATTATCTCTTCTCTGGACCTATGCCTGCATTGAAGCGTCTGCCAAGTGCGTAATTGAAGAAATGCATGGGATGTACAGCATAGAGAGGCCTCAAGCTGACATACAGCTGTTCAAGTTGTGCTCAGATGCATGTAGCTTAAAAATTTAAATGACATTTCTGTCCACTGCATTTGACCATCCTATTTATTTAGTTAATCTAGTGGAGTCTTAACATTGGATCAGAATAGTGCAATACAAATAAACATCTTTCAAGTGGACTTCAAGGGTTTTCTTGAATAAAATTATATTGTTTATTTTTAGGCAATGACGCAAGACTATAATCAAAATGCTCTCACCCTTTGTTTTATATGTCTTTTTACTTGGTTTAAGGAAGATTAACATTTTAAGAATTTATGCTGCACAATAAGCAACTTGACTTGCACTTGCCATTATTTTTACAGTGTGTTGGCTTAGTCTCAGACACGTCTGTTAACCTTTGAAGATGAAATATTACTTTTTCTTTAATCTCTTTTATCCCTCTGTTCTTACAGAATGACTGTTTTAATCTTGTGCTGTAATGATCAGAGAAAATATGTTTTCATGAGCGAAAACAGCTGGGATCTAGATATTTATAATGATTCTTATAATGAAAATGAATCATCACTCACTCAGGAGCTTTTTTTTTCCACTTCTTATATGTATTTTGTACACAAACAGAATGTGTTTAGTTTTTCTGCTGTCACCGTTAGCAGTTAAATGTCTACATCATTATTTGCTGCTTTGAGTACTGTATGCCTTGAACAATAAGTTGCATACAGAGAGTTACACTTAAGGGCAGCCCCTTCCCACACACTGGCTCCTGTGGTTGCCTTTATGTTAGTACTCTGACCTAAGGTATGTGGAGGCTATTCGGGAGGGTATTATTAGTGGGTATGCATGCGTATGCTCTGTTTGGTGGCATCTTCACAGTCGCTAACACCAGCCACTGACTCATGGCTAACGCAGAAACCGCTGTGGCCCAAAAGCACTTTGAGCAGACGCCTAATAAAAGACCTAAAAACATCCCGAAACACTCAGACATACAATATTAACACATAAAGAGGAGACTGCTAGGCATAACAGCAAGTGTGCACACACTGATTTGCTCATTGTTATTGCACTCTAGCATGAAATTAAATGTTAACACATAGACACAAATATCACTGTGCTGACAGCTGGCAATAGCCACGGAGGACCAGGGAGGGCTCCTCTCTCCTTAATGCGGCAGCCCAATGGGGTGCACTGAGAGTTGGGAGCGGCTGTAGCAAACCTCCCCCGGCTGGGAACCGGAGCAGCAGGCAGCCTGGAGCTTTGAGGATCAGAGAAACCAGGCTCTCCCTCTCCTCTATTCTCTCTCCATCCTCCTTTTCCTCCCTCACTCCCTCGCTTCACGGGCTCTGTAATTACGCCGCTCCTGCTAGAGCCGCTTGAAGTTTAGCCAATTAGACAATAAAGACCAGAGCTTTCTCTCCTGCTCTGTTTCTCTCCCTCTGTGGTCACACCCTTGCGTGTCTCCTCTTTCTTCACCTCTCGTATTTTACAGTCTCTCATGTGTGCAACTGTTACGTACTGTTTGGACTCAGAATACAGAAAAATCATCCACGTCCTCCTAACACACATCCTTTGTTTCCCTAATTCTTTATGATATACACATGACCTTTCTAGCTTGCAGTAAGTAAGTGGATATCTGTCCTACTGACTTCATCTTGGCTGCCTCTACTCCACCTTATTGCTTCTTTTTCTTTTCAACCATTGTTCACTGGGTTTTATCCACGTAACCTCTTAACCTCATTTAAAACACTCTTATAACAAACCTAGACACTGTCAGCTTGGCGTCCACAGCAAAGCTAGCAGATGGTCCTGTTGTTTTTTTTTCTTCTTTACTCCAGAGAAAATAAAGATATGTTTCTCTGACTTTAATGTCCGGTCTAATTGTATGTGGTGGATTGTAAACGGTGGCTAAAGTTAGTTTGGGAACTGTAACCGGTGTCTGGGGCGGACACAGCAGCACGGTCTGCGTTGCCCAGTGTTCTCTGGTGGTTTTAGACCACTGGCAAGCAGCTGCATAGTCTGTAGGAGAAATAATTACAATTGTAGAGCTTTCTCCTTCTTTTTTGTCCCTCCTCCCCAACGTGCCCTCATTGCCTGTCTTGCTGATGTAGGGTTTTGAGGAACCCTAGAATTGAGGGCTGTTTTTAGTGGTTGTGTGTGACGTTCTTCGTTATTCAATTTAGTCATGTCACTAAAGCTGGAGCTATGTTGGTAGCGTGCAGGCAGAGCAATTGGATGTGTGTCTTTGAATGGCCATCCTTTGCACAACAGTAACAGCGTGACTACGCTAACTAAAACACATTTTTTGTATTGCTTTTCAGCTTAATGTTTCTTGATTTTTGAAAGTCCAATGTCTAAGTACACTTTTCTTTTTTAATCACACCAGTACACTTTTTTGTCCTTACGGGGACGACAAGACTGCAAGAAGTCACTGTGCCCGGTCAAGAAATAGTCCAGCACATAACTCCCTGTAAATTGTCAACAAATTGTCGTTTTTACACTTTGGTTCTTTGGTTGAGTTTCATTGTGCAACATTTGATTTAAAAATTGGAAAATTCATTCTGCTGCTTCTTCATTTAATGAGTTTATATTTCCTTCTCCAACAGCAAATCCTACGTCACTCCCGTGGTAATGCCACCAAGGTCATTTTCCTGATCACTGATGGCTACTCTAATGGCGGGGACCCTCGGCCGGTGGCGGCCGCTCTTAGGGAACGTGGCGTTGAGATCTTCACGTTGGGCATCTGGCAGGGTAACATCAGGGAGCTTCATGACATGGCCTCGCAGCCCAAGGACCAGCACTGCTACCTGGTGCACAATTTTGCCGAGTTTGAGGCCCTGGCTCGTCGTGCACTGCATGAAGGTATGAAGGACAGATGAGGATTACTTAAGTTGATTTGTTGTGCTATGGTTGTGCTGGCTGTTTTAGATTTTTCAGAGACTGAATCACATCCTTCAATTCATGGAAACATCTGTGATCTCACTTCACAGCCTTAAAGACTCTCACCCTCACTTAGATCTCACCCCTTTCCCACTTTACCCATTTTAGCTACACAAGGGAGAGTTACATCAAACCCTGTGTTTTGGTAAATTGAAGTTGAAACTACCGTGGCTACTCTTTGTCTCTTTGAAGCCCCAGTGCTCACATCATCACCATTTGACCGATAGCAATATTTCTTAAGTGAAGGTTTTGACCCTGTTAAAATTCAGTGTTTACTTAAAAGGAAGCTGATAATATTTCAAATGGAATCTGACAACGTGAATTTCACATGGTCTCTTCTGTTATGTACTGCCAACAGCCATTAGACCTCGCTTCCATACAGATTGGACAGAGTAAGGCTCTTTTCCCACACTTGAGGGGGACTTCCCACAATTTGGTGAAAAGAGGGATTCAGTCATGGCTTTAAAACTTATCACCATAAAATATCACAGTTGAGTACAGAGCTGAGTGTGTAGAAAGCTATAAATCATGCACTTGTAGACTGTGTATGTGCACCCTCACATACGGTGTCTGAAATCCCAGACAGTAGGTGCAGTAGTAGAGATCTGTGAGACAGCGCAAGGATAAGGCCGTGAGAATGAAAGCCAACACACACCGTACTATCAGCTCAGCCTCCGGTCCGTCTGTCTTGAAGTCTGCCCAACGCCTCTGCCGACAACAACCTCAAAGTACACACTCAGGTTTTCAAACATGGAGCCACATGTTGAGCCACTCTTGTTCGCCATGGATTAAATCGCAGTAATTGCACCAGAGACGTCTCTTCTTCTTCTATGGCGCTTTCTGTCGTCAAAAGCAGGAAAAGCAGGTTGACGTCTTGAAATTAAATAAGTTTTGTATGTTTTTTATAGCCCAGTATCAAAGCCAGATTTGCCCTCAGTCTCAACTCCTAGTTATAGTCCCAATCCATTTCTCCTGCAGAATGCCTCAGCTCTGATTTATGGGCTTTTGTTAGTGACTACTGTGTTTTGGAGCAATTTTCATACTGGGAAAAGAAGATATGGTTGTTTGCTTTTAGTCAGTTTTACATGTGTGGCTTGCAGGCACTGTTGATTTTTATTTATGCACATATGTGGTGAAGGTGTTTGTTCGCTTTGTGCTCTGATTTCTTGAGCAAAGGATGTCAGATGTCTGTGGGAAGCCTGTGTTTACTTCAGCCTGTAGCCTCAATGACATGCTGTACAGAACACGCAGGGAGATTGAAATTCAAAGTCAGTTTTGTACCATCATGATGTTAGAATTAAGAACAACTTTACTGTCAGACAAAAGAAAAGAAAGCCGTGGGTCTGACAGCAAAGTACTACAAGTGTTGCTGAAGTTGATACCCTTTAAGTATTTCCCTTATTCATGCACCTTGAAAGTAGGTGAAGTTGTGCCCACTTTTAACAACTGAACATGTAAATTGTCTGATGGCCAGGTGGTGTAATCTGATCGTACTGCAACCTGCATTTCTCTGTGTTTGTTTTCCACCCTCAGACCTCCCTACAGGCAGCTACATCCAGGAAGATCTGTCGCGCTGCTCCTCTCTGTGTGAAGCAGGCAGGGATTGCTGCGACCTGATGGCCAGCTGTAAGTGCGGCACACACACCGGACAGTACGACTGCATCTGTGAGAAGGGATACTACGGCAAGGGTCTGCAGCACGAGTGCACAGGTAGGACAGACGGATGTATGCCAGGTTCTTGCCACATTTCACCAGCCTCGCCTCGTTCTCAGCAAACTCTCACACCAACTTGTTTTCTCTGTACACCATCTTTAAAGTTCTCTTCTCTTCTCGTCAATTTATTTTTTAGTGACGGAGAACAGTGATGTAATGGTTTGAAATTATTTGGAAGGCCTCTTGAGTTCGCCAGCATTTGAGGAGGGAGAAGATTTTATCTGTTAAGTGCTCATACAATATTACCAGTTATTCTGTGCCAAACACTGATACTAAATAAGACCCTTAGACTTGTCAGGTGGAACAAATATCAGATAAATCAGCCCAAAATGCTTGTAACCTGAGCAGCTACTGTGTATTTTCTCTGCGTGTGTGTTTGGGGAGGTAAAAATTTGTTCCACCTTGTAAAATGACACATAAGATCTCACTAAATGTTATCATTCACAGCTTTTTGTGTGGAAGCACCAAAGTGAGATGCTACTCCTGTCCTCCTCATCAACAGCTAAAGTCCCAACATTTGACAAACAGTCTAACTTGAAAAAGTACAACATGTTTGAAGTAGACATTCGGAGTTCCTTACAGTTTCTCTTCCTCTTGTCTTCGTCTCCTTTACCTGTCAGTGTCCCCTCCAAATCAGGGCCACTTGGCCTTAGGTCACTGGTGAGTAATGGGTGAAAGTTAAATAAGCAGCCTGTCCACTTAACACAGTGTAAGCTGTCCACAGTGCAGATCACTATCATTAAACCCAATAATATGCCGTAGAGGTGGAGAACTGAGACAGTGATGTGTTTGTGTATGTTCCCTCACCTCTGACTATCTGACGTCCAGTTGGACCCACCACATCTCCCTCTCCTCCTTCAATTTCCTCCTTTAAATCACACATTTTTTCTTCTCCTCTTCTCTACATGCCCTGAAAATTTGTATTCTTTTTTAAACTAACTGCCTTTTTTCTGTGGCTCTTATTACTTCGCCTCCCACTTCTGTTTCATACATATCAATTTGAGGAATGAAAATATCAGTTTCATCTGTTGCCAAAGTGCTCTGGCTTTTACCCTTTTGTTCCTTACTACTGGTTATTTATGTTGCTCTAGGACTTATTGTTTTGTGGTTGCACACAAACGTCGTTTTAGATAAGAGCATCATGATTTGCACTCATGGATGTATGTCTGTGTGTGTGTGTGTGTGTGTATAACCATAAACAGGTCATCTTAGATGCATACGCAGGCATGTCCATGCATATATTAATGTGGCGTTCACACACATGGAATTATTTCCTTAAAATTTTACAGGTCAATAAACTGTAAGTTCAAGCTGAAATTGTAGTAATGTAAAATGTACTAACATAAACAGTGTTCAGTGGAGAGTGAAAATATGGGATGTAGGAGGGCTTTTCTTTCTCTTAAACACAAACATTTACCTTTCCTATCATCTTTCTTGTAATCTCCTCAGAGTCTCCTTTGAATCTTCTTTAGAGTCTCAAAATATATTTTTAGGTAACATGATTTCATCGACTCTCAAAATGAAAATCTCAAAATTCGGGTACATTTCTGTTTCTATTCGTCAGTTGGTGGGATGACTTCTTCAATCAGATATAATCGAAATAATCTTTGTAAATGAGATAATGAACATCTTTAATGATCCCCACACAGAAATGGTGGGTATCTTTGCTGAGTGGAAGTGGTGAGGCAGTGGCTCTTCTTTATGTGGGGAAACCTTCATTCTTTTGAAAGGTCCCACAGCTGAATTGACAGATGCACTTTGTGGCAATGCATTCATTTTGTTTTGCTTGAGTGTGTTGCTTAACATCAATCCTCCACTGCAGACAGTCAAGTTAAAACACTTGCCAGCAGCCCGTGTAATGACACATTAATTTGTCTTCTAATTGTCCACTCTCTGGTCTGTTAAATCTCTAAAGTTACGCAGCATAATGTTGCAATTTGGTGCGGGTGGTCTCCATCATTTAAGTGTAAGGTTAAGGGTTGATACATTATTTTTACTGAATATGTAATCACCAAACTCACAGAGGAACATAGCAGTCTGTGTGATTGTTGGAGATCAGAGCGACTAACAGATGCACTGGCTAGTGTGTGCGTGTCTGTGTTTAAGTAACTGCCGTGTTAAACCTTAGTTATTTAGACAGCTCACCCTTCTCGCAGGGGAGGCAGGTGGGAGGGAAAGATGGACTAGAAGAAAAAAAAACGCTGCGTAGAAGAAACAGTCAGTAGAAATCTGGATAACAATATTCTCTAATAATAGGAAACAATGGGCCATAATCCTGGTTGTATTTGCCCTCTAGGTCTTTCTCTTTGTACCCACATGTTTTCAATCCAGAATTAGATAACAGGCAGAGGAGGAGGGGAAAAGGGCCATTTGAATGACAGACAAGTGTAAATAAGTCAGATCAGAGTTTAAAAGTCGCTGAGAGAAAAGAAAGCAGCAGAGGGAGGAGGATTTTCAAAGTGAGTGCCAAAGGAAAGGGCATCGGGGTCATCATGCCAAAAAACTCGCCTCCCTAATTCTCATCAGATGTTGTCGAGACTGGAGCCCCACTCTGCTTATTAATCTGTTTTAATGGTTTAATTAATAGCAGAGAGCAGACTGCAGAGTTGGCTCACCCGGCTCGAGGAAGGAAGGACTCAGCGAGGCGCTGCAACCGCAGCTGACGACTGCTTCCTCTGTCTGTCTCTCACTCACTCATATAACAAGGTCTCATGGGAGAGGAGTTTAGGGCAAGCCATTTTATCATTTACTCGAACCACACTCCTATCTGTAATTACATTTTAGATATCCATAATAGCATTTCTCCTACTCAAAATTGTATTCTCACTAGTCAGAATGGTAATTAAAGATATCCACAATGACATTCTTACTAGTAGAAATTGTATTTCAAGGAGTTTTTCCTAGTAAGAATGCTATTGTAGATATCCAGAATGTTCATTCTAGATATCAAAATGTAATAATGCATATCTGAAATTGAAAGCCCAATGAATGGCAAAAGTGACGTAATTTGTCTTAGGAAGAATGACGTTGTGGAATTGTTCTTATTGACTAGGAAGAATTGAATTACAGATATCTGCAATATATATCTAGTCTAGCTATTTAATGTTAAAACAATTTGCCATAGGAACGGGCTATTTTGTTATGGACACTTGATTGTCTCAGAGTCGTCATCCTCATTCTCAAGAGCTGACAGGTACCCAGACTGGAATATATGTCACTGAAGTTGCTGTTGTGGATTTGTTGGCAGGCTAAGGCAGTATTATCCTTGTTCATCTCAGTTTTGGTTTTGTTAAGTGGTGTGAAATACCCTCATATATGTTTTTGAACACTGCATTTATTAAAGGTTTTATTCTCTAATAACTGACGAGGCTCTTTTGAAGTAGTAGTGGCTCCAAAGCCAATTAGATTTGTGGCAAGAGCAGTACGTAACCAAGAAACATACAAGTAAACTTGACAAACTCCTGCTGTTTTCAGAAAAATCCAGCGTCTCTCTTTAATATTCTGTTGCTTTAACCTCAATGGGCTTGGCTGAACCGAAGGTGTTTTGTGAATTATGGGTACACCGTCTGCGTCAGCAATGCCAGGGCTCTTGAGTGGCAGACAGACGCAGCCATACACTGCCAGAAGTTGCTCTGGTTTGCATAAGCTTGATGGTCGCTGTGTGGCTTCAGGTGGGCTCGTTGTCTAGACTGAGAGTTTGGAGAGGTTTTATTCTTTTTGGACTTTGTTTTCTCACATTTAACAGTCTTTGACACATCTGAAAATAATATGACCGAACCTTAGGCCTGTCAGTGGATTATTATTATCATTGGCTGAAAGGCTCTGTTGGAAACACTATCCAAATCCCTACAGTGCACAGCAGTGTTGTTTATGAATCTGTCGACAGCCAAGTGAAACAGCCTCTTCCACCAAACACGATTGGAATCCCAGCAGATAGAAACGGATGATGAACCCAGTTCCTGCACAGTTTGGTTTACTCTGACAGGCCAAACAGTACATTGTTGTCTCTCTTCAAATACCGATCTCAAGCTCACAATATCTGCATCAAGGAGGATCACCAGAGGAATGGGGAAGTGGATAAATGGAGTGAGAAGAGGGGGTGCAGAACATGTTTTCCTCCTGTCACACATTCTAGCTTATCAGCCTCTTCTGTAGCCTGAGAGAATGACAGGAGCTCTGGACTGTGTTAATGTGGTGTCAGCACAGGCTTTGTTCTCAGAACGGCTCTGCTGGGCATGAATGGGGGAGAGACAGAGAGCAGAGGACAGCATGAAAGCAGTAAGGAAACAAAGAAATAAAAGACAGAAATAAGAAAGAAAGATTAAGCTTGGCAGGTGAGACGACAGGAAAAAATTTGGAGAAATTATTTGCAGGCTGATTTAGAGATATAAGGCGTTGTGTCAAATACTCTACCTTTGTATATTTGATCTTTCTCAATGTTCTAATTTTTGCTTTGCTGCTTAGATAAGCAAGAATTACTTCCCACTTTAATGCGTCGATAAGAAGGAGCTTTAAAGAGTTGACTGCAGTCACGCACTTTATTGCAGTTTAATTTTAATTCACTGGGTCTATCCAGTGTAGCAAATTACCTTACAGTTTATTTGATTCTATATTGGGCAATTTAATATACTATATGTTATTATCAACCAGGATACTCAAGCAATTTATACTTTACTTACAAGTTTGCACATGTTGAATAGGTTACTACTGTATGGCTGCCCCCTTTTATTCAAAATTCATTTATAAACGTAAGGCTGTTCAAAAACTTTCAAAAAGCGGCTGTCTTACAGTTACATTACCACCTGTTAGCCTGTCACTCAAGTGAGGCAGCGGACACACAGTGAATTAATGGAACTATGTTAATTCTACTACTTAGTTTAGGGTAGTTTAGGAGATTTGTGTCTGAGTAGATTCTGTTCCTCTGAAATATTCACAGTATTTTGTTTATTGATGGATATCTGTGATTGGGATATGAAGAAATACGTTTCACTGGCCTACCCTTCATGAGCTGTTGACTGGAATGCTGTGAGTGCAACAAAACATTGCCGCCTCCTCAGAGTTGATACTGGAAGAATTGCTCAATGTTTACAATATTTACTCCATGAAAGCCTCTTGATCCCAAGAGGAGACGCGTGGCAACAGTGAGCTTCGCCTCGACCCTGAACATAACACATCCATCTCTCTGTGTCTGTTTCCTTGTGTCTGTTGCAAGGAGGCATTCACTGCGTCTGCACTGTAAATATTTGTGGTCTCGATGTGAATGACCGAGAGATCCCGGCAGTGGAAGACGCGTGGACATAAATTCCACAGAAGAATTAAAATGACAACAAGAGGTGGAATTTGTTAAATGTTAAGGAGGATTATGAAAAGTGTTGAAATGGGAGGAATGTTGCAATCATTATTTCTTGTCTTCTCTCCTTTCACTCTCTCAACCCCCTTGCAGAGGTCTCCCGTGTAAATGAAGACAAGTCAGAATAAAAATAAAAAAGCTGCAAAAGATAAATGCTTTTTGTGAACTCTGAGGAATGTGGCTGAACTTGGCACCACATTGGTTATCATCATCCCTCTGCACTGTCACGCTAACACTTGGTTACACACAAGTATATACTATGCAGGGATCACCACATATGCACAGCCACATGTTTTTGGCGTGCTTTGTGTGCACACACCTCTGATCCATTAAAATATACCACATTCAAGGATCTGACACATTCCAGATGCCTGTCTGAGGAGGCAATATTGCAGAGACCAGCCTGGTTATATCACCTGAGAGAGCACAGACATTACATACTGTAGTAATGGATAACAATGAGCTTTTAAATCTTTTACGAACACCAAATGAATACGCTTACGTTAAGACTTGTGTCTTAGAAATCCTTTTGTAAACATAGCAGTGGATTGACAGTTTCAGCCTACAGTAGCACAATGAAATGGTCTTCTCTCCAACTATCTGTTTCTTTATTTCTCTCTGTTTATGTGCTTCTCTTCTTTGGCTATAGGGATTAAAGGTGGGGACCCCAACTACTGATTGCTGAATCGATTTGATTGATTTGGCCATGACAACTGACTGCACCAAGTTGGGTGGAATCAGTTTCAGTTGTTGTTTGCCGTTCTAATTAAGATTATTCTAAATAGTGTAAATCTTTCTGATGAATGTTAATTTATGTATGTGTATGTTGTTGGAAAGTCATTATGTGTGGTTTGTCCGTTCTTGTCCACATGGTCACGAGGCTTTTTAAAAACTAGTAGTAAAAATGATTGAAAACATGTATGAATAATGCATTAGAATATGTGTTTCAAAGAAAAGAGTTAGTTAAAGAGCTTGTATTGGTACCAGTTTAATGTGGCCAAAAGTATTTAAAAAGCTACATGAATAGAGGTAAAATTATAGATGAATAAATAAAAGACCAAAAGGCCACACTCCTAAAACATCACAGACTACAATTTTCAATACACACCCAATAAAAACAATGTAATGATGGTTTTGCTATTCCTACCAGTGTTGATGCTCAAAAGGTTAAGTTTCTCCTGATGGTGCTGCTGGATGAAAGGCCATCAATAAGGCTTTATCGCCTAGGAACAAGTTATGCTCAACAGATGTCATGGCAAACTGCCCATTTAATTTTGTGTGGAAAAAATGTGGCCTGATGATGGCACAAGAGCAGGGTTAGGAGGGCTAAGATTCAACATCTGAGGTCCATGACAATTTACAGCAGATGTCATGGTCAGTGGTTTTGAAGATACCTGACCAAAATGTTCGTCAAGGGCAAATGCCAACCACATGGTGATATTAGACGAAAGGTCAGAGAGTTAACTGAATCTTAGCGTGTTTTGGACCAGCATGTTAGACTAACAGAAAACTGACATTCATTAGCGCCTCTGCCAGCAGACGGATAAAAGCGGCCTAACACTTGACACTGGCCTTCTGTTTGCGCAGTCGTTGTAATTTGCACTTAAATGTTTTCAAAAGTAAATTTATTTTCTACCAGGGGAGTGAATTTGACCAACTCATCCAACATGTTACGTAAACATGCTTATAAAGACTCTCTATTTCCTCTAACTGCACAAATCCTAATCCCCACGGCTTCAATAACCACAGCAGACTGTCTGCTTCTGTACAGTATCTCTGCGTCCATCCAAGTCCTTGTTTCTCAATGTTTTTGTGGTGAAAATAAAAGCTTCAGTTGCTCAACATGAATCCTGGCCCAGTTTTGGTCTAGTTATGAGCGGGGGGCAAATGACTGGGATTTCCTGAGGACAAGCAGAGAAGGGTTTTTGGGGTAGCATCACCCCCCCACCCCGAGTGGATGGAAGTGTAGGTTTGTGTTTTTCTCTGGTAGCTTTCAGTGACTGGGGAAAGATCAGACTGGCTCTGTGCCAGACGGGGGGGGGGGGGGGGGGGGGGACTACCACTAATAAGCTTGGTAATAAAGATCATTTATATGGAACGTACCTGCAAAGTGATTTATAGGCCGTAAGATATTATGTGATATTCTGATATGATGTTATGTTAATGAAAGCCAGACAAATAAAACATCAAAAGGTGATTACAGAGGAATGAAATGGGCATATAAGTTAGGTTCAAACTTTTTATAAAGTGCACTGTATATCCTGTATGAACCTACCTGTGAAAGTGTCTTTATGAGTGATTAAAAAATAACCCTAACACCTACAGAGGACCAGCCTTGTAGCACTCTAATGCAAAGAAAGTAAATCTCTCTCCCAGACTCGTTTATGACAGCAATGTACTTTTTATTAGCCATGCTAGCAGCGTGGCTCTAGGGACGGCAATGACGGTCTGTCTGTGGGTCGGTCCACCACTTTGGTCAAGACTGAAATATCTTAACAACTATTGGATGGATTGCCATGAAATGTTTTACAGACATTTATGGTCCCCAGGGAATGAATCCTAATGACTTTGGTTATCCCTGGTATTAGTAAATATCTCAACAGATACTGGATGGATGGGATCAAACTTTGGCACAGACATTCGCGGTTCCTAGACAATGAATTTGTGGTTTTGAGTGAAATGTCTCGAAAACTATTGCCATGAAATTTGGTACACCACCACAGCACTGCTGTGCAGTACAGCCTCACAGAGCTGCTAGCATGGCTCTTAGTCTTGTTTCTTATAGATAATAATAACAATAATGTGTCAATAAAAAGAAGTCAAATGGGGCAAGAAACACAAGCATTCAGATGAACATACAAGAGGCTGGCCAAACTTTTTTGGATTAGAAAACAAAGGCAAATGATACTATTATTCAAACTGTCCATTGTAAACAGTCCTTCACACTTTACAGGCCGACTTTCTGGTTCAGTTTTGGCCTACTGCATTTCTGTAGTTGTGTGCTCAGTTTTTACTGGCCAGTGAGGGATTGTTACTGACATTTCAGGTGTGCTCACTTTGGGATTTACCTACAAATAAAGTGGTAGATAATGAGGTTAAACTGCTTGCTTGTTTAAAACCTGACTGAACACCTGAACACGCGTGTTTCTTGTCCCTTTGGACATGATGCCGCGTTTCAGGTCTCAGCTATTACTTTGTGAGTACAATGTTATTATAATAGATATAAATGATGGCCAAAGCTTTGAAAATAAAACCCAAGTTGTAATAAACGTTAAAGTAATCCTTTAACAAGTGAAATACAAGATTAAATGGGGCGAAACAGGAGGTACAGCAATTGAAACAAAACTTGGCAGCTCACCAAAAATGTCTAGAAAGGAAGTAGAAAGTTTTTCTACTGCTTTTAAAAAAGAGCCCAGTGTCTGAACCGCCCTCAGGTGTTTTCAGACAGTCTTTCATGTCATTTGGCGTTTGAAGTTTTTGCTTTAGAGCAGACTGTATACGTCAATCTTAAAGTACAGGCAGTGTTGAAATCCATATTAGTCCCTCCCTCGACGCCACATGTTTCAGCCCCGTTCCACCCTCCCTCCCCTCATTAAACGACACATATAGGTCTGTAAAAAGCCTTAATTGATGACTACTGCTGCCGTGTTTGTAGGTCACGGATGCTGTAAAGCAGACACGACTTGTGTTATAAACTGAGGCCACTCTGTGTGTGTGTGTGAGTGTGTGTGTGTGTAAAAGAGACAGAGATGAAGGAGCGAGGAGGCAGAGAGGCTATAAACTGGGACTAATAGGACCCTCCTCGGCAGGAGAGCATGAAAAACAAGGAGCCGTGAAACAGCCAGTGGTGCAAAGCAGAACCTCACTGTGTCATTAACACTCCTCTTTCCATCCATCCATCCCTCCATCTTTCTTTCCATTGTCAATTTCTCTTTTATTTTCCTCCTGCCTTCCACTGCTAGGTCTCCTCCCTGACCCCCCCTCTTCTCTCCGTCTTTCCGAGCCTCTCTCCAGCTACTGTACTGTGTCACCAGGTGTGCCAGGCTTAAATTGGCCATTTACAGAGCCGTATTAAGCAGGCCAGAAACACCTCTTGTTAAATCTTCTCAGATCCGATTCGTAGCTTTAGGACAGACCAGGGCCATGGTGGAGACACAAACATAACCTCTTAGCTCAGATAGGGCTGACAAAGTGCACATTATATCTTCTCTGCCTTGCTTTTTGCACTTAAATATTTCTTCTTCTTTGTGCTTCCAGTTCTCTCTCACACATAATTTAAACTGACAAATGTGCCCATGGGAATTTAAGGTGGAATGAAGTTCTTCTTTAGCATCTTAAGTGCTTTTCTCCAGTGTCTTTTTCAAGGCCTTTGCCCTTCTTCAAATCCAACATGTTTGTCCCTTCCTATGACCCCATCCGTCTCTGGATATTTTCACCGACCCCCTTTCTTTCAGCTCCCTCCTACTTCCTTTCACTTTTTGATCTTCCCATTCTGTGTGTGTGAGCTGTTGACTGAAATCTCTCCAGTTGGTAGGAGGTGACGAAGAGGGACACACGCTACGTCAAAGGTCACAGGCTAAGGATGGAGGAAGTCAGCAGCTGCCAGCTTTCTGGAAGAGAAACATCTGTCTCTCTTTCTTTTTCTCTTGCTCTTGTGACCCACCAATCAGCTCCTGTTCTGATTCAACGGCTTCTTCAACTCCAGAAATTGTTGTGTTGCAGTAGAAATAGTGTGTCAATGTCCATTAAACACACAAAACGCGATGTGAGATAATATTAGGGTGTGGAGAGTTGGCAGGACAACAGGGCAGACACCACAATTGTTTTCAGTTTGTTTATGACTCATTTGGATTAGCATCTGCTTTATGCACACACACACACACACGCACACACACACATAAACACATACTGTATATAGATACACAAGGAAACACAGAAAGACACAAGCACACACACTGGATGGGCTTGTGTCCTGTCAGTGAATCTGTTTAGGAAAAACCACCCCTCAACTCACAATCCCACAAGGAAACACCAACTCTGAGGCTACTGTGGGAACGGCAGATTGTGTGTGGTGGACGAATGTGCATATGGTGGTGTGCTTTTTACACATGCATGTACTGTATGTGTGCATATACACGTCTGATAACACATCCTTCAAATCCCGAAGTGTGAAAACATTGAGGGATTTGGTGAAACGGTGACGTAATGAAAACAGGCCTTTTTCTTCAAACATGTTAGTGTTAACATTGTGAAAGTTATGCTACGTTGTCCAGAGTGTACTGAGATCATACCACAGTCTTTTATCACAACATTTCTCTGCACACTGACATCTGTAATCAAGCACACCAGACTGGGGATCAACCTGTGTTTGTACAGTTGTTTAGCGGTTTGCCTCGCTCTCCCGTTGAATCCCAGTGTTCCCGGAGTCTGTAATAAGTGAGCAGGACAGTCTCCCTGTCCTTGGGAATCCAGAAGAGGTATCTAGCAATTGCGGTGAAGTCATTCTCCCTGGGGAGTCGGATTGAATAATAAGCAGGCAAACAGCAATGGAACAGCCACTGAACTTCCTAAGTTTCCTCTCCAAAGACTGCCTTGCATCACAATGCAGAATTTTACATTTTTGGGATCAGGGGGTCCGTGGAGGTCTGTATCCCCCCCAGATGGAGGCTGTGTAGGTGGACAGCTGTGCAACCGCCACATCTCACCCCATCCCCCTTTTTGACTCCACAATCCAGCTGGAGAGCAGACTAGACTTCAATGAGACTCTGGCGATGTGATTTAGAGCCTCCTGACATTCCACGCTGATGGGACTCCCAAACTTTTTTGCTACAGGTGACCCATGCATTGAGTTTGGAAAATTCCTGTCACCCTTATCGTTGCAAACACAGACACATTGCACATCTTGGTTTCAGTCTTCTATGAGGGCAAAATGTATCCTCAAACAGAGCAGAACCAGGTGACAGCTGTCTGTAGGCTGGCTGTGTGATTTTTCTCAGTGGATTTTAAGTCTGAAACCTGCTGAAAGCTTCCCGCTTCATAATAAATAGCTGAAATATTTGTTTTATTAAAGCTGGAAGGGTCCCAGTGTCATGTTCAGGGACACTTCAGCAGGGAGGAATTTTCCTATTTACAATGCATTATGTTTATGTTCATTTTCTCTTGTTGATATTATCACTTTACAAACAATTTGCCATTGTGTCATTGATTCTCTGCGCCGCTACACACCCATGGTAGCTTCTTGGTACAATAGGACCTCACAGATTCATCTTCCTGAAACTTGGGAAAGTCTGCCATATGGAGCAGTGTGAATGAAATGGTGAATGGTAGACAGATGCTAGTGCTCTCTTGTTGTGGTGGCTTGTCATTGAGGCAACCGTATATGCAATGATAGGAGGAGATGTAGTCTTCAATCAGTGCTGTTAGGGCTGATTGTGTTTGACTTTCTGACACTTGTAGGATTAATGTGTTCATCTTAGTCGCACTTATGTATCCTTTACATTCTTCACATCCCTAAATCTCACCATTTTAAGCTAGCCTGGTGGTCCAGATGAATTCAGTATGAGTTGCATAGTCTGCTGGCTCAGAATAAATGTATATACAGACTGTGTTTACCTGAAATGAAGCAGTCAGACTGAGCACCAGTTTCTTCATGTCTCTGTCAGGCCTTTGCGTGAATGTATGTCTGTTTTTGAGGGCTAGACTATACATTTTAATTGTCCATTTCCATTTTCTATTTATGCACCTTAAGAGTGCATGGGGAGTCTCAGTTAACGGTGGAAAGTTTCCTCGCATGTGAACATTGTTTTCTCAGTGAAATACCCTGGAATTTAAGGCCCAACTTAACAACATTTCTTGTGTGAGAGGGCCTTCGACCACAAGTGGCCGGGCCTCTGTCCAGATTTGGCAGCCCATTCACAATATTGCTGGACTTCCTCGGTCTCCATTGTTTGGCTTTGTAGATGACAGACAGACAGAATTGGGTCACGGCATCACAATATTATAGGATCACAGCAACATTTGCTACTTTTATTTTCTGCTTTGCACATTATGCCCATAATGTTAGCTACACGTTGTGTCAGTGACAGTTATGGTCCCTAAATCTAAATGTTGTCTGTTAAATGTAGAAAGAAGAGTCTTTCAAGTAGTAGATCGATGTGGGATAAAGACACGGTTGTGTTGTTCATATTAATTTATTTTTCTTGGTACTGAATGTTAGGTATAATATTGGCACAAGCATAGGAAATGTTCGAACTTTGCTTACATGAAATAGTTTAAAATTGGCAAAATTATAATTTAAATCAAGAACTATCTGATCAAAGAATGAATAAACATATCTGACCAGACAACGTTCACCTACTTATGAACCACACTGACTTGCAAGATTTGAGATCCATATAGATTGCTTCTATATGGGAAATATCATAGATATGTGGTTCATGTTCAAGATAACATGTAAGAAGCAGTGTGTGTATGAGCACTGTATGATTTTGTGTGTTTGTAAGCATGTTTGTGGATTTTGTTGGACTAAGCAGAATATGTCCCTCTAAAATGGAAACCACTCTCTCTCTTTCTCTGTCATTGTGGCTAAGGAGGCAGATGTTCTTGCTCTCCCTCTGGATCTCCTTTCATCGTTTCCGTCCCAGTCTGTTTTTAGGCCTGGCTAATCGAACACAGCCTCCCCCCAGAGACTTGAGAGATTCTCGTGTGATAGTAACTTTGGCTCCCGGGCCAGACGTGTCTGCCAGTTTAAATTTACTCACTTCATATTAAGAGAAAGGACTTTAACAGATGAACCGGCCTATGTTTGGTTTTGTCATTGTCTTTTCTTTTTGACTCCCTATTTAATCCATATTTTGTTCCCCATTTTAGATGTTAGTGACAAATTAAGATACTGTAATTAACTCTTATGTGAGTTATGTAAGTCTTTATATTCAGAGGTGAGGTTTGGACTCCTGAGTAAAGGTTACTCCAACGACTTTACACATCAAAATCTGACTTGTACAACTAAATTATTTTGTAAAACAATAACACAATATGTTCATGTCTACACATGATTCCACTGAAAGTCAATACATGATAAATTAAAAAGGCACTGCAAATTTCAAAATGTCTTGAAATGTACAGAAGAAAAATCCAAAATCAAAATCCTAGATTGCCTTGAGGTCTTTGGAAGCACTACTGCATATGTAAAAAAAAAAAAAAAAAAAAAAAAAAAGTTCTGTAAAGTGTTTTGTGGCTCGAAATGTGAAAAATTGCCTTAAACAATGTCACTTGAATCAGCATTGGTTGGTGCTGAGGACTCAAAATTTAAAAATTTAAAAGATGTGAGAGTGTTGACTTGAGTAGTACCAGACCTCTGTAGCCCTTTCCTCATCTTTCTTGAGGCTAGCGGCTCGAGGCTACATTAGCCACTACTAGCATAACACACCTAAATCTCCGACCAAACTGGAGGTCTACGGCACAGGGGAATAAGATACACTGTATATCAAGCTTCGGCTACTGTACACAGGCAATAATGGTTAAAAGGATCAATTAATTGTTGGTCTTCTCATGAAGTTTGTTGACCATCAGAAAAATGCAGACTATCTCCAAACTCATTCTTTAAAAGGAGGCAGAGCGGACCTCAGGTCAGTTGTTGAGGGAGTCAACATTAGTCGCAGGAATGATGAAGGAGACATCCCTTGTTGGAAAATCAGACATCCATTTCGATTGCTCTGTTTATCTTATCTCCCGTCTCCTCTCAAAAATGATTGTTTGGCGTACTCAGGACTTCCTTTATTAAAGTAATATTTCTGTCTGATGTAGCAAATTTTTGAAGAAACTATTTAAAAACTTCATTTTCAAACAGACCTAATATGAATCGGAAAATATGAAAACTGGTGATGTTATGATACATAATTTAGCTTCATTATTAGTTATTAGGATTGCTCAAATATTGCTTTAACTTTAAATAAATAGCTTCTGATCATTTTCCTTTCCTAAGATCATTACTGCGTACAGTAGATCTCTTTGACCAGCTGCTGTTCCTCCATATAGTTACAGCCAGTCCAGACACAGCGGGCTCTTTCTGTTTTATGGTCATCTGGCCCGCTGACGGTCCACTTCCTCTCTAAATGACGGGTACAGTGCAGCAGAGTTAACTCCGCAGTCATAGGCAGTAAATAGATGGACCCAAAATGAGACTATTGGCTGCTGCGTAATTCAGACCGGTGCAGGGTCCAAACACAATTAGTTTCAGTATGGGGTCTGACTTTTGGCTGAAGTCATGGAGCAGTGATACATTTTAAAGGAAATTCACACAGTTTTCTCCATGTTCACCTTCCAGCTTTTCCTTTTTGCTGCTCGTTCTTTCATCATTTATCCCTTCCTGTTCATCCCGCCCTCCTTCCTTTGTCCCGATTCCCATAGCCAGAAGCCCGGTTTGGTTGGTTTAAACTCTGCGTGTGGGTGTATGTGTGTGTGTATGTGACCATGCGTCTGTCTGTGTACATTTCTATCTGCCAGCACATGCAACCTGCCAGGAATTTAAATTTTATGTTTTTTCGATACAGTATTTCCACTGTTGCGTTGGGGTGAATTATTATTCGCATTAAAAACGACTAGGCTTCCTGTAAACCTTAAATGAAGCTGTAAAACAGATTCCTGAGGACTTGAACAGAGGAGACACTTTTAGCCATCTTATGTAAGATGCCTCCTCTGAGTTTAAAGGACACAGGATGGAGAAGTTGCATCGGCTGCTTGTGTTATCAAATGAAAACTGCAGACCGACACACACATACACACACACACACACACACACACACACACACACACACACACTGTCTGCACCAGAACAGGTATACCACATGGTTTTTCTGTGTGTGTGTTTGATGTGGGTTACTGGGTGCATTTTAGTGCCAGCAGCCAGTGCCTGCTTTACAGTCAGTTAACATCTCCTGGCTGACCTGCTGCCGGGTTTCATTGGGGGGGGGGGCGTGGTGAGAGGCCAGGCTGGCATTGGCTCAGCGGTGGAAATTCACACCTGGCCTCTGGCTTAGCGGCGAGTAAATGACTTGTGAAGAATATTAGTACTGTGGACTCTCTGTTGCACCTACCGTACAGAACAGCTTGTAATTCAACCTGCTTGTTGAATGTTTTTTGACACAGTTTACTTAAGCTTAATGTTATGAACTGGAGACCTCTGAACTGAAGCCAACAAAGACATTGATATAAAATTGTCATTTCATATACTGAAATAGTGGTAAAGCTCATAACTAGTCTAAAGGGTTTTGAATCCCATCAGATTTCCCATATGGATACAAGTTTTTCCTCATATTTTTTTTATTTATTAAAAGTGTTTAAATGATGTGTGTGGGTGTGGGTTGAGTCTATGATTTTCTCATTTAAAGTGCTCAACACCAAATGAAACTGTCTAAGAAGCTGTCTGAAACTCCCCTTTTCTCTGTAGCCTGTTTTGATTTGGAAACTGCTGTAGTTAATACTAAGGGTGTGTTTTTCCAATATATGCAAACAACATTTGGATTTGCTTGTACAGACTATGATGTGAGTAACAGTGCAGCACCCAGGAAAGAAATGACAACTGTAATCTGTTAACAAATTAACTTTATTTGATACTTATGTAAAATAGCAAAACATGACAGCATCAATATTAAAACCACACTGTACATAGCACTAACAACCAAATAAATAATATATGTATAAAAAGAATTTATTTAAAAAGGAAAGATGCCAAATGTTCTGTGACTCTAGGCCCCCGTATATAAACACTATTATAAACTGAGTGTCTTTGGGTTTCAGACAAAATGATTAATCGGTCATACAAACATTAATTAACCAAGTCATTTTGTAGTTATTCCCGAGAGGGTTTTCTAAAGTATGGACGTAACGGTAAAACAGTTGGAGTGAATCATATGTCCATGTGAATAACAACTGCAGTCATCAAAGATATAGTGGCTGTGATGTGGTGCTGTTTCCTTTTAAAGTGGTTTGGAAACACAGGAAGAAAAACAACACGGGAGAAAATTGCTTTGACTTTGGGGAGCAACTGAAAAAGGCTTTTCCCTGCAAAGTGCACCAGTAATCGCTGTGAATTATGGGAATCACCAGAATAGCTAATTGCATGTGTGAAACTACCCCTATAATGCTTGATAAGGGCTGTTGTCCCTGGTAATAACGTAAGTCAAATAATCAGAATCAGAATTTTGGAGCTAATTTAAAGAAGTTGATCTAAAAACATCAGAGACTTATGAGATCACTGGATATCAGGGGATTAGACGCACATTACATCACTGAATATATTACAGTGAATTGCATCACTGATCACACGTTTAATCAGGAAATCTGTAATTTATGAACAGTCCCACGAGAAAGTAACCTTTAAACCCTGATGTGATGGATTCAGTCATTCATTTTCACTCCTCTGCAATGCAAGTAATGCATGGAGATGGTGATTGATGGTGAATGAAAGAATGTTGGAGGGCCTTCATATGACCCCTGCTTCGTCTTCATCTTTACAGCATGTCCTCTGATCGGACTCAGGTGATGCTAATAGGAAACTTACTGTATTATGTCTGTGTGTGCACGTGCAGGTGATCAAAAGGGTTTCTCTAATGTAGCCCATGTGCGCTCACATGTGAACGGTAATTGGTTTTAGATGCTCATAAACCTTTCTTTGATTGTTGCATTTCTTTCAAAATAAAAATGTTCTATATTGTGTTTGGTGCCACGAAACAGTTTTCCCTGCTTAGAACAATTAAGATGCTTTCCTGAACTTGTCTTTTTTACCTAGCCAGTGAGATCATTGTGTCATTTTTGCCACATTTTCCTTCACTACATGTCCAGACATGAATATGATCAAAGTCTCCTCATAAATCTGTGAAGCTGTTTTTCAGTTTCAGTCACGAAGCTTTTTTAGCAGTCTTGCAGTAGTGAGGCAGTTTTTCATCTCAGCTAAATTTTCTTTTATACATGTTCATCATCCAATCTTTCCATGCAGCTGTCTTTTTCTTTGTGCATGACATTACACACATTTATAGTAAGCAGTTTTGTTTCTAACTGCAGTATTTCTCCTCTTCTCTCCTCCTACCAGCATGTCCACCCGGCACCTATAAACCAGAGGGAACACCAGGAGGCCTGAGCTCCTGCCTGTCATGCCCCGACCCGCAGCACACCTCCCAGCCTGGCAGCACCTCCCTCAGTGACTGCATCTGCAAGCCAGGCTATCAGCCAATTGGCATGACCTGCCAGGGTAAGAGGAACTGATCTGTTAACTGCAATGCCTGATGAGTCTCAATCCCAGACGCTTGTGTGTGCTTTTGCAGAAAATCACTTTTGGCACCTTCTACATTTCAAACAGTTGATAAAACAGATTCAAGTGATTCAACCTGTATCATGTTCATGTTAAACATTAAATGTAATGTAAGGCTTTCCCAAGACAGCATTCCTGCTGCATAAGAAATGGCTGTTGCGAGAATGGTGTTTAAACAGTTAGTGTGAGCCATAATAAAAATCGCCAACTTAAACTAAAGTACATCAAGAGAAAAGCCAAGAAAAAAAGGCATCACATAACTTCACTATTGCTGATTTCCATTATTATACTTGTTACCATGTCCTGTGTAGGTGGAGCAGATTTTATGACTGTTTGATGGCCCATTAATGACGCCTTTTCAGGAGCCATAATGCAGTTTGAATACATCCCTCATGATTGAGAAGAAGAACGTAGGTCTGAAATTGATGATTTTGCTATGGCAAGATGGCACAGGATTTAACACACTGTTGCCTCAAAGCAACACAGCATGACCGTGCTGGGTGCGAACCCTCCTGCAGAGCATACATTTCCCAACTAATATCCAAAAGTCCTCCTTCCAAGTGCATACTTTAGCTCTTCATCTCACTCTGTTCCCAACAAGTCATTCAGTCAAAGCTGCTGTGTAGTAAACCCTGGAAATAGTGTGATTTTCTGGCCTCATGAGTTTGTAATGGTGGGAAAAACTATATAATGGTCTTAACACATGAATAAACATGTTTCATAAAGTAAGAAATATGGGAGAATTTGTGGCCACTGGATGAGGGCAGTGAAAATCGTGAGGGTTTGTAAATACATGAAGATGAATCAACTGGAACAGAAACACAGTATTCCACAGAAGTACGAGGTTAGCATCAGCACATCCTGCGTTATCAATCTGCTTCCTTGAAGCATGAGCCAGTGATTTCCACACAGCAGTTTATCTCAACACAATGGTGTTCATTAATCTTCAGCTTCATGGCTTCTCCTCCCGCCTCTCTGTATATTGGGGAGATGATGTTTGACAACCTGTAATTTTCTGCTTTTGTGCCTTCTCATCCTTTTTGTCAGGAACATTAACTTTCCATTGTGTCACAGAATCAGTGTTTCCCACCAGCAGGCTTTCTGTGTGTGTGTGTGTGTGTGTGTGTGTGTGTGTGTGTGTGTGTGTGTGTTATATTTTGTGTCTCTTTGTTTTTGAATGACTTTTTGTGTTCACTACAATATGAAAATGTCTCCTTTCTTCTCTTCTCCCAGTGGTATACTGTCCAGCACTCTCCCCTCCAGAAAATGGCTTTTTCGTCCAAAATGTATGTAACAACCACTTTGATGCGGCCTGCGGCGTGCGATGCCAGCCAGACTTTGATCTCCAGGGAACCAGCATCAGACTGTGCCAGGCTGACGGTACCTGGTCAGGGACACCTGCCAGCTGCAGAGGTGAGGAGGAAGCAGGCCGATGAGACTGCTGCTGGCCTAGAGGTTTAAGGCTCTGACAAACACCTCCGAGACCTTCCCCATATCTCTCTCTCTCTCCCCCCTCATTTCCTGTCATCTCTCTATAATTGAATCTCAACAAAAAACAAGGCAGAACTGCGAATAATGAAGCTAAATGTCTTTGGTTGGCAGAGCAAGTAAGCACAGAAACCAGATCGCCTGCTGATAGCTGGTGATCACGAAGAATTTGTCTTTTCTAGCTTGTGGAATATGAATATCAGTCAAGCCTCTTGATTACTCAGGTCCTTAAGCGACTTATCAAGAGTGAGTTGATCTGTTGTACTGATTCGCTGTCTCCTTCAAGCCAGAGTGAGAGGGAGTCCGCATGTCTCGGCGTGTAAAGATTTCTTGCCGTGTATTGAGATCATATGTGTTTAGACTGAACAAGGAATCAACATTTACTGGGAGACTACTGCTTTCTGCCAGACCAGATGTTGAGAGGAAGAAAGGTAGGGAGGATTCAGTTAAATAGAGAGAGAGAGAGAGAGAGAGAGAGAGAGAGTCCATGGAGGAGAGACTGAAAGGAAGGGAGGATTAAAGGAAAGGAAGGACAGAAGGTTGTTGAAGCAAGAGTGTAAGGAAGTTCAAGAAAGGGAAGAAAGAAAAGAAGAGGGAGTTTGAGAGGTCAAGAGATTAATGAGGAAAATGCCAGTTTTAACAGAAAGACAGCAACAGTGTGACTCATAGAAATACCAAGACAATGATTATTCAAGGGTGTGTGTTGAAGATTTATAGTAGTGGCTTTGGGTATATATGTTTCTGAGTGTGTGTGCATACATCTGCTTGTATGTGTTATACTAAGCCTAGTCTTTGCCACATACTGTAGGACCTCCCAGCTAGTAAAGCCCCGAGGGGGGGGGGTCTCCTCTGAACCGCCTGTCTGTCTGCGGGTGGTGATGAGAAATAACACACTACACACCCTCTTCTAGACCTCAGCAAAATTCAGAACAGGCACTCATGAGAATATTTTATTTTATTTCATAGGGACTTTCACACATTGGGTTAAATGATAGACCCCAAGTTGTAGCTGAAGATGATAATAGTGCTGCACATTCCTGAAGTTGATTTACTGCTTTCTCCTCCTCTTGTGGTTTATATACAGTACCTGTGCTTATAAGTTACAACTCATATTTAGCATCAAAAGCATTTGCAAATCATATACAGAAGTAATAACTAAATGATTAGCATTTGTTTTAGTCATCTTGAAGAAGCATACAGGTGAGCATATTGCAGCTTGAGGTTGGGTGCCAATCAAAAAGTATATTTTTTTCAGAGTAAAATATTTTCTGTGATTGTCACATTTTGTAGGCCTCTAAATTGTCTAAAACGAACCCTAAAATGTAGTTGAAAGTGCTTTTTCATTCGTCTGTTGCTCTCATTTTCTTTCACTTTGACAAACTGTAACAAATAAAGGGAGGTTAAAAAAACACAATAAATAGATCCAGTGAAATCTAACAATATATTTCTGTTTTGAGTGATTGGATTCTTATGTTTATTTTTTTTCAACCCACAGTCCGCTCCTGCCCACCCCTCTCTCGGCCTCAGCATGGCTTCCTGAGGTGCAGCGATGGCGGCACCTCCTACAGGGCGGAGTGTCAGGTGGGCTGTGAGCGAGGCTACAGGCTAGAGGGAGACTCCAAACTCACCTGCCAGGCCAACTCTCAGTGGAGTGGACCCCAACCTCGGTGTGTGGGTAAGCCTTCATCACCTCCAAACACTATCTCACCCTGTGTGTTGTCAGAAAATGTCGTCATGAGGTGCTTTGATCTTAAGTTTCCACCATCTGCCAACGTGAAAGGAACTCAGAACGCTTTAGCTTGTGGTTCTGTATCAAAATGCATTATTGAACATATGTTCTCAATTACATTTATGACCTAATATCTAAAGGCAAAATATGATTCCAAAACAAAGGAGGTCCCATGATTCATTGCAAGAATAAAAGAACACATAGACAAGGCACTTAGAAAGTAGAAGAGGAAAAACAAGTTGAGGGATAGCTGTCTTATTTGTTTGTATAGTAAAAAGTGAGACATAACCTGTTTTGTGCTATCAATCTTTTTGCAATCACAGTTTATTCCTGTGATATGTTTCTTGTTTTTGGTTATAAATTCTTTATTTGAAATATATATGCACTGTATATGTGGCCATTTTGGCAAACATCCTAAAATAAATCTGCTCGGAGACACTGGGTCGCAGTTCAATCCCAGTTTAATTAATTTACTTACATCCTCTCCAAGGAAATTAATCTATCTCATCCAATAGTTTTTTTGTTTTCATTTGTCATGTCGAAGTTTTGTAGTTTCCTCATCTATGGAGTTTAATGAGATTTTTTTATTTGGTTATTCAATTTACATTATTTTCTGTGATAAATGGCAGAGCCCTGCATTCACTCAAACACACACAGTACATTTCTCTAGCAGTACATCTTTCTTATAGCCTGACTGTATTTAACTGTAAGCTCATATTATCTGTTTAGCTATTGCTTAGTGATTCCTGTCTGGCTAAAATAATAGAAAGACAATTTATCAAATGAATGACTCTAAAATAGCACATGATATGGGTATTTCTATGTAGAAACATGTGGTTTTACACACATATGTAAACACACACAGGAGAACATACACTCACACATGCACCGTGGTTAAACATATGGTGTGTATTTGCACACAGCCACACTACATCATCCAGAGAAAGATACATCTGCTTTCTCATAGCACAACTACAGTCACCACATATACACATGCACACAAAATGACCCACACACTTCAGAACTGATAGTTAAGTTAAAATAGTTGCACACACTCATGCCCGCCACAGAGAGCACCCAGGTCAGGCACACCAACACACAAAAAAGGGACAGTGTAAGAGCCACAAACCTCCGGCCTGCACTGACTCACTTCCAACCAACCAGCTAGCTGCTCTATTTAAAAAACCCAACTCTGTAGCTTCCGGAAAACTCTCTCCATCATCTCTATCCATACATCGATAGCTACCATCTCTTTCCCGCATGCTCTGACTGAGCTACAGCTTGTTTGTTTGACCATCTCAGTTTCCCCGCAGACTGTTGTTACCTCTTTAACACAGCTAAGAGGACTCTGTGGGCCGATGCAGCTGAGTGGCTTGTTTTAGTGTTTGTTTGCACTGTGGTGAAACAGGATCGCCTCTGGCTGCCCTGAGAGGATGCAGAGATATTTTTTCTGATTGAAATCTCCCATGTTTAATCTCCCTCTCAGTGAGCTTTTCCCTTTATAGCTCCTACAGCTAAAGCCAATGAAACAGGAGTTAGAGGAGAGAATGAGAATGATCCATCCATCATCAAGTGAAAGCCACAATGGCCTGCATCTCAAAAATGCATAAAAAGCCTCCAGTGCATGAGTCCTGTGGTCAGAGCTTTCTTAGGTTGATTTCCGACCAAATGTTTGTTGTTTTTGTGCCAGTTTTTGATAGACAGCCCCTGAAAATAGCTTTATTGTTAGCAGTTATAGTGGAGCCAGCTGAAAGTAAGATTTTATCGCATTCGGGTAAAAACACAGGAAGCACGCTCATGATCTTGGAAGAGGTTTGTTTGCCTGTTCTGTTCTGTCTTTTCTGCTCAGACCGACCGTATCGTCTAATACTCAATAGATTGTTTTTTCTGCAGCAAGCCTGATTTCATTAACGCACAATAAATGCCAATTCAAATGCAGTTATGAAAACTTCTTCAACTACTTTTAAAAGTGAACAACAACAAAAAAGAGTCATGAGATGTGGAATCCAGTTCAACTCTGACTGATTGAGGTTGAAATAAAAATAAACAAAAAATAAATTATTTCAGATATCAGATTCATCTCTCGGTTTCTCCCATTCTCTCCCCAGAGGTGCGTTGTCCCCCCATCGTGACCCTGAAGAACATCTTGCTGATGCCCCCTGCCTGTGGGAAGAGGGCAGTGTCGCCGGGCTCCGCTTGCCTGCTCACCTGTCGTCAAGGTTACAGTCTCCAGGGAAACAGGAAGGCGGTGTGCCTGGGCTCTGGGAACTGGACAGCTAATGTCTATAAAGCCATCTGTACAGGTAACGTACTCTGTGTGTGTGTGTGTGTGTGTGTGTGTGTGTGTGTGTGTGTGAGTTTCCCTAAAGAGGAAATTCATCTTTTCACTTCTGCCATCCTGAGGTCAGAGGTCAGGGTCAGCTTTAAGGGCTGTAAATTGGTTGTAAGATCGCAACAAGGATGTGAAATATGTTGAGGTCAAAGGTCAAGATTAGAGTAGGCGGAGCTCAGATCGTGGAGTTTAGATTAGAATCTTGTCACCAATTAGTTTGGTAATTTAATTGGGGTAGGGCATATTTAAAGCAATACTTCAACATTTTAGGAAATACACTTGACAAGAGTTAGATGAGAAGATTGACATTTGTAACATGGAGGTTTATTTGCAAGGCAGAAGGAGAGAGTGAGACAGATACTGAATACGTGGAGAAAGAGGTAGACATAAAATGAAAACAGCAGGAAACTTGGAGGGAAACATTTTTCCATTCTCTATTTCTCCTTTCTGCATTTTTCTCCGCTTTGTGAATGGTGAGAATGGCGCTAACCCCGTTTTGAAGCAAGCCTCGGGTCACTAACTCAAACCATACCATGTCCGAGCTCTCATGTCTCCCCCCTCCACTCCGACTGGGCTGGGGATCATTATAATAGGCTGCAGCCCTCCAGATGCCTTGCAGGTGAAACAGGTGGTGCAGCGCCTGCCTCCCCTCCAATGTCCTCAATCCCCTCATTTCCTCACAGTGAAAGTTTGCTAATGAAGGAACTGCTGTCGTTAAGGAAAGGAAGAGGTGCCATAAAGATGAAAACGAATGGAGAGGTAGGGCGGACAGGGAGGTGAGAGGGGAGGATGAGTCATCTGTAGGTGTTTTATAATGGGGTGGTAGAGAGAAGATGAGTTTTTCTGATCCCCTCAGGCACAAATGGGCTGAGGGAGGGAGAGAAAAAGAGATATTAAAAAGAAGATGTAGATGAGATAGAAAGAAAAAGGAGAGCATGCTGCAATATGAGCGGCACATTATGAGGAGATCAAGAAACAGAAAGTTATTACAAAGTTGAAATTGCTCTTTGTAAGCTTCTGGCTTCTTTCGGCTCTCACTTCATGTTGGTGACACCCATAGTGAAATATTCCTCCCTTGTTATGAAGATGAATGGAGCCGATTGGAGCTAAGTGTGTTAGTGTTTAGCAGAGATGGATGCCTAAGTGGATCGGTTATCAGGTCCAGATGAGAACAACTCTCTTACACAACGCAACAGGCATGACCACTGCCGATCGATGGGAGATTCAGCTCTTGGAGGGTTTACTCATTTACTGCAGGCTCGAACTGAGTTGAACTGAACTGTGCTGGCTTCTCATTTTTACAACATACTGTATGGAGAATGAGAAAAAAGAAAAAGCTGTTTCATCCAAGGGTCATGGTGGCTGGTAGCCAAATAGGTAGACATTAGGGTAAAAAATTTACTTAATATATAGAGGGTTACCCATCATCTGAAGCAAATAGGAGTTCTGGTTTAACTTTTTCAGCTTGTTTGGGACCTTGCAAACGCATCCACGTTTCTCAAATCTTAATGCTACTGCTGCCTCATTGCTATTTACTGTACCTGGCAGTAGATACAGGAGATCTACATTTGGCATGAGGTTTTTTTTGTTGTTGTTTTTTTTTCATTTTAACCCTTTAATCCCCTTTTTTTACCTGCCTCTCAAAATATCATATTTAAAATAATCGGGGCTGTTTGAAAGTGAAGATTTGAATAATTGTGTTCACCCCCAAGCACCAAGTTGTTGCTTTTACCAATACAATGTGGATCTTCTGTTTTACTGATTATCAAGACTGAAAAACGTAATGTATCCCAGTTGAAGCTTCCATGAGCCCAACTGTTTTGACAATGACAAAGCCTGTTTCACACACGTCATTTCACTTCTATATCTATTAACCTGTGGCCTTTACCATTGTGGCCTCATGTTGAGCTAATGGATGAAGAGAGATAAGGGACAGTTACACCCACATACAGTATTAATGTAACATCAGTGGGATTTGGTTGGAACAATGACTGTGACAGTGATGCACTCTCTCTTTGATTCAGTAATGACCAATAATGAGTGTGTGATTAAAAAGGTCATGGGTCAGATTACATCACGCAGCGACTTCCTCAGTGATAATAAGGAGCAGGCTGAGGTCAGTGTATACAGGATGTGAACATCTGCAGTATTTGGAGTGTCCAGTCCCTCATCTGATTCTCTCCCTCCTCTAAAATAGTTTTTTTTCTGTGTCTCTTCAGATGCTGAACCACCGTGGATCCAGTGCCCCGGGAACATTGTTGCAGAGACAGATGAGCGGCGCGGCACCGCCAATGTTAGCTGGAACGTCCCGACTGCCACCGACAACTCTAAAGAAGAGGTTGGACACTTGACACTGCAAACAATGCATGCAGTAGAATGGACGCAACTATGAATTGTTTTCATAAAAGATTTTCATTATTTAGAAATCATTTTGTCTATAAAATGTTGGAAAATAGTGAAAAAAGCCATTGCCAATGCCTAAGTTGCCATTTCAGTAGCTGGAACAAGATCATTTTTGGAATTTTTGATGATTAATCGGCTTTAACAGCTATGAAAATGTTGCAGATTAAATTTCTTTTGACTAATCTTAGTCAGTTAGCCCTTCTCAGTCACCAGAGTGACTCAAAGATTTAGATCAGTGGTTCCCAACCTGCGGGTTGGGGCACTCCAAAGGGTCTCATGATAAATCTAATGAGTCATGGGATGATTCAAGGATCAAAAAAGGACAAAAACAGTTGTGTTGGACAAAATTTATTTTTTGCAATTTTCTCATGAAATACTGGATACTTTTTGGTCCATAAAGATCCCTCAAATGGATCAGTATATAAAGGAAAACTCACTCTTATATCCAACATAACCTGTGACAAGGGATCATAAGTATATACTACTTCATTTTTATGGGTCATAAGCCACTGAGGTTAGTTTCATATAATTATCAGTTAGTGAATTATACAGTGATGCTCAGTAAGTAAGTAAACTGCATAAAATCAAATCAATCAAAACTATCTCTTTTCATGACGCCACTCATTAAGTTCAGTTTTGAGTCAGTTCTTCATATTTTACTGTCTCTCCCTCCTCCAGGTGGCCGTGCAGGTGAAACCAGTGTACACCCCTCCCCAGCTGTTCCCCATTGGAAAGGAAACCATCACCTACATTGCGACAGACCGCTCGGGGAACCAGGCCAACTGCTCCTTCACAGTCACTGTCATCGGTGAGTTCATCCTTCTGGAGACTGCATGAACGCAATGTGTGCTTCATGTGGTCTGCGGCATGCCTTGCATGAGAGGAAAAGCTTTGTTCACACTGTAGACCCTTTTTTGACAGATATAAAGACAAAAACTCGATGTATAGAATAAGATCATTTTTGACTTCGGTGCACCCTGGGGGTAGTTTCCCCCAGGTTCTGATGTCTCATACACATAGTGGCTTTAAAGACATCAGAAAAGACATAAGACATCTCATCTGACTGATGCGATGCGTCTCCCTAATAACAGTGACGTCAGCTTTTTGGCTTTCTATCTATCGTTTTGTCTCATTTTTCTCCCTGCTAATGCTGGCTCAAGTACACACGGCTGAGCTTCTTTGTTTACTTATGAAATATATTTTAGATGACTGATGTAAAGATTTATTTTTTCTTGGAAGTTCTGACAAATTCCAATTAAAGTGTTTAAATACAAGTCGCATGTAGGTTGTTGATCATGTACCACTCTAAACCACAATATCTACCCTGGGGTCCACATCAAAACCGATTCAAAGAGAAAGGCGTGTACATCCTGGCAACAAGCAACATGTGTTCAATCTTAAAAGTCAAAGCGCTTCAACTCAGAGCAACCATGTCTTTCAGAGGACGAGAGCCGAAGGTGACAGCGGTTTGAAAGCAAAACAGATATTGTACGTGCAACTTTGTAGATGATTAGCGTTAGTGTGAATGTGGGTAAAGAGTCAGCATTTTACTTTTAACATAATTAGCTGACATACTTGCATGGCACAACTTAAAGTCAGTTTTCAGACTCACTCTTGCCTTTGTTAGGTTCAAACCAGTGGCCTCTCAGTTACAGGACAGCCTCTCTATCCATCAGTGCAGACCCGACCGCCTGGATTGTTACTCCATCTCCATCCTCTGTGCTGCAGCTTATTTCTGTCATTCAGTGTAAAACTGTGATTTAGTTGAGGAGTCCGTCCACCCCTCAGCAGGTGCCAAACAGGGTTACTGCAGAGAGTGAAAAACAGGGGTGTCCCATGTCAACCGCTCAATAATCACAGCAGTCAGGGGGAAAAACCTCAAGCATGGTAGCCATGAACATTTCCATATGTTATTATGGTGGTGGAACGTTGTGGTTTTTTATTAGAGACATGTGTTTAACTAGTGCCCTCTGACACTCTGTACCGCTGCATCGAAGAAGTCAGATCACAGCGTAGCACTCTGCTCCCAACTTCTCTAACATTGCTATAATCTATTCCAGTCTTTTGAGCAAATGTGTGTAAGTTTGATTTTCTTTGCATTGGTGAATGTCAAATGACTGCTATTGATATGTTTAAATGTTTCATTGTGTCTTCTCCTTCTGGTTATCAGGCATTACACCTGCAGCTGACAACCTTTTATCCCTTTCTAGATACGGAGCCCCCAGTGATTGACAGGTGCAGGTCGCCGCCCACAGTCCAGGCCACAGACACGGAGACGGCGGTCGTTTGGGAGGTGCCACAATTTTCCGACAACTCAGGTATGTCTGGTCGCCGTTCTCAGACAGCAGCTCCGTAGATGGTTTATTCTTTTGCTCCTCTGTTCCACTCCGCTCCACCCTCATCCTCCACTGATGATGGTTAAACAGGATCTTTTCCATTGGGTGACTGGAAAAAGGGGATCAGGAGACGGATTTATTGTGTGTGTGTGTGTGTGTGTGTGTGTGTGTGTGTGTGTGTGTGTGTGTGTGTGTGTGTGTGAATAATGATGAGAGACACTGGACATATGGTCCAATGGTGAGAGGATGGATTGTAATTGTGTTCATGAATGCCTCATTTGTGTGTCTGTTTAAGAGAGAGATAGAGAGAGAATAAGACTTGTGGACAGATGAAGTTGTTACAGTGTCTGTTAGTGTCATTAATGTTAAAACAGACGGAGGCAGCAGAGAGAAACAGGTGTTTTTGCTATAAAAATAAGCTCTTTTGTGAGAATCTGCACTCATTCCATCCATTTTCACAGTCATTTGTATAATTTTGTGAGCATGCACAGTACTTAACTCATATGGGAGTTAAATGTTTTTGAATATTTTCTTAATCAGTGTGACTGCACTGCACAATAGATCTGGCTATTAATCAGTGTCTTAGCAAAGTTGACACTCCAGCATTACACCCACTGGAAAAATATTCATTTAGTTCCCAGTTCACAACTGGCCAGAAGTATTCATATTCTAGAATAGCAATACTGCAGAGTATAACAGCTAAAAGTCCTGCGTTCAACAGCAAATTAATTAGTACTAACAGCAAAATATACTGAGGTATCAAAAGTAAAAGTCCTCATATGAAGGAGGGTGACCCCCTTTAAATGTTAGAGTAGTCAATTATTGAGGAGTTAAACCTGGTGGTGTCTCTTATTAACTATCTATTAGTCCATAAATCTGTTAACTATTACTGTTAACTAAAAACTTGATCAAGCTTTACAATCACACTGAAACTCTATTTAATTTCACTTCATTCACGCTATATGAATTGCTGAAGACATGGGAGATGTGATGATTACTTTACTTCATCTGTAGAAATTCAACTTATTTCATAAGCTCATGATATGTTAATACATGTGTAACATTTTTATTTTTAAAGTGAGTAGTAACTACAGCAAATGTACTGGAGTAAAAGCTATGCTAATTTCACCTGAAACATATTGAAAGAGACAAAAACAGATTTTGAGTTGTTGAAATACATAAGTAAAGTACAACAGTAATATACTGTGTCCAGTGCATAGTTACTGTCCTCCTCTGCACATTTGCCTGTAAATGTAGACCACTTATACCTGACTCAGATAGTTCAAGGGCAGTCCAGAAGGTCACAAGGCACATACTGGCTGTCGTGAGGATTTAATATGCAACCCGTTAGTCTCTCTTTTCAGCCTATGCCACCCTGCTACGCTCACTACGTTGATGCTTAGCAATTCAGGCCGATCCTGCTATAAAGGAGTGCATCAAGGCCACTCTGCCAAATAGACTAAATATCGTAGAGCTGGCTGGCTCTTTGCTGGCGCTCTAGCTTTACCCAAACAGCCATAGTGGTGACAGACAACAAACCAGACTTCTCCAGGGTTCCAGCCCACAGCCAGGCCCATGTAATTCACTGGCTCTGGCTCCATGCATACGCATATACATGAACAACACTAACACAGCTCAGATAAGTGTTAGTGTGCGTGCAGAAACATACGCAAGCATGGGCGCGCACACAATCACAGGCCTCAAACTTAACATCTGACTCCCAAAACCCAGGGTGCTCCTTCCCCCACCTGTCTGCAGAGGTGCACCCCCATCAAACACACACTCGCATACACACTCGTCTCACACACATACACTGTAATAACAGGCTGCTGCGGCTGCTTCGGGCCACACGACGTCAGCCCAGTGCTGCTTCGACGTCAGTGTTTTGTTTTTCCAGGCCCACACCCTGATGCCAGCGCTATATATAGTCACGACTCGGTAGACACACACATAAACACTTGTCCAAACACACACACACACACACACACACACACACACACTGGCTATATATAAGGGGAGACACCAGACTCTAACAGGCCAGACGTGTGTCAGCCCTGTTAGAACGACGTTAATGGAGGAAGTGGATTGGAGTCAAACGAAAGGTCAATCACTCAGTTTTCCACCTTCTTGCTTTGTTTTTTAATCTTGTCTGTGTCTCTCACACTTACAGTGCAGATGTCTTCACTGTTTTTTTGTTCACAGCCAGTGTGTCAGCCACAAGATTTCAATCATGCAAACACACACACTCATACACTCCCCTCATCACTGCTGCCTCTCCCAAGGCTCTCCATCACTCTCTTCACATTCAGTGTTTTTAAGCCAGCCAGACTTAAACAATTTTCCCTCTCCAATCCCAAGAGCTATATTTTTCTGCTGACACATTATGTCCAGACACATCATTCCCATGTCAACATATCGTTGTTTAACATAACTTCTATGGTTTACTAAGAGTGACTCATTTAGTCCTGGAAAAGGGAGTAAGGCCAAGACTGCCCTCTGCAGGGTAACTGGAGTAACTGTAATTATATTGGCTAATAACTCTTCAAGAGTAATGCTAATGTGTGACTAGCTAATAAGCAATAAAGTATAAAGATATTGTGTAATATTACTATGATGGTGTTATTTTACAGTCACAACACAATTATGTGTTGTTAAATGTACTGTATGTATTACCAACATTTTGTAATGTGTGTCTCTCTCAGGTGGTCGTCTCACAGTGACCAGTAGCCATAGTCCAGGCTCTCCGTTCCCAGTAGGAGAAACTCTGGTCCAGTACACAGCTACTGATGCAGGAGAAAACAGCCGCACCTGCAACCTCACCATCACCGTGCAAGGTACAGAGCTGAGGACCGTGGTACAGCATGGAACTATTATACACAATTAAATATAAGATGAATAGCATTATCAAACCCTGAGACTAGACAGTTGTGCATGTAGCAGTATACACGTCTGTGTCGTATTAACATCACCTAAACCATGGAATTATTATATATTATGTGTGTGTCCAGGGACGACCTGTGACCAGCCATATGTCCCAGTGAATGGAGAGTTCATCTGCTCTGAAGAAGAGGAGGGCGTCAACTGTACTCTTCACTGTAAAGACGGCTACAGCTTCACTCAGGATGCAGTGCACAGCTACTTCTGTGCCTACAACGGTGTGTGGGAGCCCGCCTACTCTCCAGACAGGCCCGACTGCTCAGGTAAGCACAGCACAGGTATTCTGTTAGGTACGTCTCATTACTCTCGCAGGTACATTTCAGTCTACATAAATACCTGCATGTGCACATAATTCTTGGTCTTATTACATGGGTTTTGGCCACTTAAACGATAAAACACATTCAAACATGTGCAGCAGTGCTGTATAAACCCTTTTTTGTCTCTCCCAGTGAACCGTATAGCAAACAACGGTTTCAAGCCCTTTGAGATGCTGTTTAAAGCATCTCGCTGTGACGATGTGGACCTGGTCAAGTCATTTACTGGGGAGTTCAACACCAAACTGGGAGGCATGGTGAGGACTTGCGATATACACACACATACACACTGATATCCTGTAAATCAACTCTCAAACACGTGTTGCTTCTTTTCTTCTCCACAGCTCCCCAATATTTGTAGCAGCGATGACGTCACCTGCAAGCTGGAGGTGATGTCACAGGGTCACTGTCTAGAGTACAACTACGACTACGAGAACGGGTTTTCTATTGGTAGGATTTACATGCACAAAATACACCCTCACTAAACACCCCACCTATATTTTAATGGAAGCATCTTATTAGCTCCTTGTTCTTCCCTCTCCCTATCTAATATTTAACAGTACCAGGGGGTTGGAGCAACAGCTGGGGTCCTCAGGGTGCCCAGGACTATGCCTACTTTGAATCAGGCTTTGCCACAGGTACCCGGCAGCTCGCCAGGCGGCAGCAAGGCAGCAGCATGCAACCCAACCACCGCACCAAGAGGCACCGAAAAATCACAGGACCCACCAGAGACCAAAAGATCCAGATCTTTTTCAACATCACAGGTATATCGAATGTGATTTGCTATGTGTTTATTGACTTTATTGAGTGCTGGGAATATATATACATATATATATATATATATATATATATATATATATGTTATGGTCTGCTTAATGATCATATTATGTGTTTTAAACCCATTATATATATACAGTATATCTGTGTTTTTTATATTCAAAACTATCAGTTGTTAGTTATCAGTCTTTTAAACTTTGTCCATTCTCCCAGCAAGCATCCCTCTGCCCCTGTCGAGGAACGACTCAATAGAGGTGGCCAATCAGAAGAGACTCCTGCGAACCCTGGAGCAACTGACCAATCGTCTGAAGCGAACGCTGGCCAAGCAGCCGCTGTCCAGTTTCCACGTGTCCTCAGAGATGATTGTAGCTGATCCCAAATCTCTGGAGAGCAAAAAGCCCTCTCTGTTCTGCAGGCCGGGCTCGGTGCTCAAAGGCAGGATGTGCGGTGAGTGGGAGGGAATTCAATGGAGCCTAAACTCATCTAATCTCTTTTTCATTTGTGGTATTGGGTTTAATTACCTTCATAACAATATAAAATACATGAACATTTATGGGATTTTAAGAAAATCTAATACTGCTGTAAAAGTTATGTGTTTGTGTGTGCTCTTGCAGTCCAATGCCCGGTGGGAACATACTTCTCTCTGGAACATAACGAGTGTGAGAGCTGCTGGCTGGGCTCCTTCCAGGACCAGGAGGGTCAGCTGGAGTGTAAGTCCTGCCCTGAGGGAACATCCACGGCCTACCTGCACTCCCGCAGCGTCGCTGAGTGCAAAGGTAAGATACATTCACAGCATTTGCAAATAACTTAGATGGTATCTGGTACATTTTGATAATAAAAATGTACAATAATTGCCTCTTACTGATACTAATCTTACTATCCTTAGCGACTATCCTGCTCATTTGGCACCATAAGCTGGATGTAATAATTACAAATGAGTCACAAATAGTGCTTAATTTTCATACATATCCTCAGATTGAAATTGTTGCGTCTGAATATTGCTCACGATGTGGTGGTTTGCACGTGTTTGCAGGGCAGTGTAAGCCTGGTAGTCACTCTCTGAATGGGTTGGAGATCTGCGAGTCATGCCCGCTGGGTCACTTCCAGGCTGGTTTTGGCGCCAGGGAGTGTCTCGTCTGTCCTGACGAGACCTCGACTGTCACCAGAGGAGCAGTGGACGAGGCAGAGTGTGGAGGTGATACAGTTTGACAGTGTGGAGTGCACTCCCTTAATGTCCTATCAACTTGCTTATTTTAACTTTGAAAAGCCTTAATCATTCTGAAGTTATTCAAAATGCTGCTAGGTAACAAAAACAAATATAATTGCTGCCTGTAAGCAAAAATGTGTCTGTTAGTATTTGGCGTTCATGTGCAATTATATCAGACATTCCTACTTGGAAATTTCATATGATTGCCCTTTAAAGTTGGATGATAAATCTGGAAACTGTGAACATTTTTGCTACCTGAGTTTCCCAGTTAAAATACAAAAATAATCTATAACCTTTGAAAATGTAGACTTGAAGCTCCCAGACATTTGGACTTTTCAACCAGCAAATGCCACACCTTTTAAAAATAATATTTGGGTGATTCTGGCTCTTCACCTGCCCCTTTATTTTCCTAAACTTCTTCTTTTCTTTCTCTGGTTCTCTTCTCTTCTGGTCTACTCTGGTCTCCACCCTTGCAGTCCCCTGTTCGGCAGGTCATTTCTCCCGTACCGGTCTGGTTCCCTGTTACCCTTGTCCCAGAGATTACTACCAGCCTGAACATGGCCGCTCCTACTGCCTCTCCTGTCCCTTCTATGGAACCACCACCGTAACTGGGGCAACCACCATACAGCACTGCTCCAGTAAGTGTCCCTGACCAGAAAAACCCCCCAAATCCTCTTCAAATTGAATTGGTGTCAAAATGAAATCTCTCAACAGTATTAAACCATTCTTTAATAACTAAAAATCTTTTTAACACAATGAAATTAGCACATTATTCAGAAGTATAAAAACATAAATGTAATACTTCAAAATAAAGTTACAGTTCACCAGTTGTACTGGCTTTCTTCAAATGTTGTCATGATAAACGCAATGCCTATAAAAGATATTTGATCAATTTCCATTTTTCATTGATTTACAACATCGAAACAAAGTAGATTTAAAGTGACACTGATCAACACAGAAGGACTGTTTAATGTCAAAGTGAAAACAGATCTCTACAAAGTGATCTTAATTAATTACAAATATAACGCATGAACTACTTGTTGGCATAAGTAAAGGAGGTCTTTTTCAAGTCAATTCACAATTGGATTGAGATCTGGACAAATATAGGCACTGTATGCATTGTATTCCCTGGTATGTTGCACCTCGAGTTCTATTTTAACGCCATTGTGCTGTGTTGAGTTGGCATTTAAAATGACTTATGTTAAATTTCTACAGGACGTGCCAAGTGAAGTCAGCAGAGAGCGAAATATATGGAACTGTTCTGTGCCACTCTGTGTGACGGCCAGTCTACAGTTTCAAAACTTGCTGCCATTGCTCCAGTTGTGTGGTGTCTGATCTGTGTTGTGACAGCTCAGTCCAATTGGAAAAGGAATTACTGCACGGGATCAGGGGGGAAATGGAAATAATATGACTTTTATTGCTCTGCTGCTGAATGGAAATGAAAAACACTGTATGCCTTAAGTGTGGGAACGAACAGTGGTCGGGACACGCTGCCAGTTTTCAATAAGAATACAGACTTTTGTTCAGACAGATCACAACCGTCTGCGTGTCTGGTGGCAAGGGGAAAGATCCTTGCTGTGTTTTTCCAAGTCGCTTACATTGCCTGTATTTTCTCTGGGTGTCATTGTCAGGTTTTGGCTCCAGTTTTCTACCCAAAGAGGAGAGTGTAACTGCAGCTCCAGAGGTGGAGGTCATTGAGGACTACCAAGCAAGCAGTCAGGTTTGTCTTGTCTAAACTTACATTACATGTTTAAAATTTTAAAAACAAATTTAAAAGCATTTTACCACCATTATAGGTCTCAAATGTCCAAAATTCTACATAGGACATGTATTATAGATAGAGATCTGTGTGACAGATTGATGTGATTGGTTGTCCCTGCAGGTTTTCCATGAGTGCTTCCTGAATCCCTGCCAGAATAAGGGGACATGTGAGGAGGTCGGGGCGGGATACGTCTGCACCTGCATGCCTGGGTTCACAGGTAAACCACCAGTCAGAGATTTACCTGGTCTGATGTTTATTAACTTTAATGAAGAACATTCATCATTCATCTCAACCATAGTTGTGTTGTATGTGACTTTGTTATGATGACAATTTGATTCAGCCTCTTGATATTTCACTCTCAGGTGCCAAGTGTGAGATTGACATAGATGAGTGTGACTCTGCTCCATGCCAGAATGGAGGCCTGTGTAAGGACGGCATGGGAGAGTTCGAGTGTCAGTGCAAGCCTGGATTTTTAGGTAAGGGACCACTGAGGGAATAAAGTCTTATCACAAACTGTTCTGTATCTCACCTTTGTGCTGTTCCCCCGATCTCTGTTTGACTCTTAACTTTTGCCCCCGTTTGTCTCAGGCTCTCTGTGTGAGGCGGAGGTGAACGAGTGTGTCTCCTCCCCCTGTCTGAATGAAGGTGTGTGTGTGGATGAGGTCAACAAGTTCACCTGCAGTTGTGCTGACGGCTTCACAGGTTAGATAACAGGACTGGGTTACATTCTCATTCAGTTTGACAGTTGATTTCCTCATCGGACATAACATCAGATAATTATTCATGTGTATTCTTGGCTCTTTTTCATTCTGTAAATTATCTGCTATTACTACATAGACTACATACAGTATAACCATATGATAATACCGTATACAAAAAGTCTTACCTTGGTGCAGAAAAAGGCTTAATACTTCAGTTACGGCTTTGAAAAGCTTTTTTCCATCTTGTCTTTTCACATTTCCGCAGGATCTCGTTGTGAGCTGGAAATAAACGAGTGCCTTTCCAACCCCTGTCTGAACGGAGGTGTGTGTGAGGACCTGACGGGTGGCTACACTTGTAATTGTGCTGTTGGCTTCTCAGGGGATAGCTGTGAGGTCAACATCGATGAATGTTATAGCGCCCCCTGTCTGAATGGAGGCTCATGTCTGGACGCTGTTAACAATTTCAGGTAATAAAGATCCTGATGAGAGGAAGCAGCTCTTTGCATTTGCGACACCCCATGCATGCATGATGCTGTAATGTCACTTCTGAACAAGGATTTGAAAATACATGATCTACAGCTTAAAGCTTTAAAGAGAAAAATATTCGGAAATTTCAAACATAACTTTTTCAAATGAATGAGAAAATGTAATTTGTTGTAGAAACTGTGCTTGCTGAAATGATTTACTCAAAACTGAATAACAACATGGAGGATACAGCTTTATATAGCAATGCAATACACCATACTTGCATGCATTTCAGCTGGAAAAGGTGAAGTGTCATGTAGGTGGTATTGTACCGTGTCTTGCTTCCCTCTCTCAGGTGTCAGTGTGTGGAGGGCTACCGTGGCCACCTGTGTGAGGTGGACGTGGACGAGTGCGATCCTAACCCCTGTGTGAACGGGGCCAGCTGCCTGGACGGTCTGGGATCCTACACCTGCCGCTGCCTCCCTGGGTTCAACGGAACCAGGTGTGAGACAGGTACTATAGGACAGATGACACATCACCATAGCAACTCTAGAGGAGGAAAAGAGAGATAACTGATTTAAAGGTTATCCAAGTGTCACTTTTTCGGCATATGACCCCTGAAAACGAAGCAACTTCTCCCTTTGTTACAAGTTGTATGTATTTATGAGTTGTGAGTAGTTAAACCAATCATTGATTAAAGAAGTCATGAACAGTCACGTAGGAGAAGATAAAATAGTAACACTAATAACCTAATTTAAAGAAATTGTTTAATTCACTCTATTAACGTAAATGCTTTTCTGTCCTATCAGAGATGTCCGCTGCCTTCAACCTGGACTTTGAGGTGTCTGGTATCCATGGTTATGTAATGATGGATGGAGTGATGCCGGCGCTGACAGAGATCACCTGCACCTTTTGGATGAGGTCATCGGACACCACCAATTACGGCACACCTGTCTCCTACGCCGTGGAGGGCAGCGACAACGCTTTCCTACTCATAGACTACAATGGGTCAGTGATGCAAGAGTTACGAGAATATAAATGGACATACACTGTATTATTTCATGCAGTACATCTTTAATGTTTTCTTTCTGTGTCCTTTTTTCACTTAAGAAAAGGTTGAATTAAAGAAAAACTTTCTGCTTAATTATATATCTCACTTCCTTCTGTATGAAATCATCTCTGACCATTTTTCCTTCTTCCCATTGTTTTCCCTCCCTACAGGTGGGTGCTGTATGTGAATGGTAAGGAGCGGATCACTGACTGTCCTGCAGTGAACACCGGTCTATGGTACCACATTGGGGTGTCCTGGAGGAGCTGGGATGGTGACTGGAGAATCTACATCAATGGGAAGCCCTCAGACGGAGGCAAAGGCCTGTCAGTCGGCACCACTATCCCAGGTGTAGTGCTATCCTCGACCTGGTCACCTTTCTGCTATAAGAAAAGTTTTCCATATCTGTATTAATTTGCTTAATTGCTTCAGTAAAACAGCGTTGAATGTCTTTGTTTCTGAACACAGTAACCCAGTAGGCAAGGACAATCATTTCTCAGTGAGTTGTGGTTAACATCTGACCTTTAACATGTGTCGTATAGGTGGTGGGGCGCTGGTATTAGGTCAGGACCAGGATCAGAGGGGAGAGGGCTTCAACCCCGTCGAATCCTTTGTTGGCTCCATCAGCCAACTCAACATCTGGGATCGTGTTCTCACACCTCAACAGGTAAATGTAGTGATTAGTTTTTCTGTTAAGTGCCAAATATTCTCCTGAGGATTTCTTTGGCAAATTTGAACCCAAGTTTATGAGACTATGAATGTGAATGATTTCTTTTATGTGTTGTACCAACTGATCTTCCCCTCCTGTTTACTCTAGATCAAGGTCCTGGCCAGCAACTGTCCAGCCTCCCATGTGACCCACAGGGGGAACGTCCTTGCCTGGCCCGACTTCCTCAGCGGGGTGGTGGGCCGAGTCAAAGTGAACCTCAACAGCATTTTCTGTGCTGGTAAGAGAGGCTTCCTAAGTGTCAACGTACCTGGAATGATGAACTCAAATACATTTCTGTATTCCTTAGGAGAATGCTTTACTATTTGCAGCCACTAACAACAACAGTTTGGTTCTTTAAACCGACCCTGTTGTGTGCAAATAAAGTCACATTGGCTCTTTCACCAACACTGAAAACCACGCCTGGTTTCTCCAGATTGCCCCAAGCTGGAGAACGCAGTGCCCCACCTGCACGCCTCCACAGTGGAGGTGAGCCCCGGCGCACAGGTCCAGCTGTCCTGTGATCCTGGCTTCTACCTGTTGGGGGAGCCGGTGCTACAGTGCCAAAATAAAGGATTGTGGAGCCATCCTCTGCCCAGCTGTGAACGTAAGGCAGAGACACAAACGACTCTCTGATTTGAATTGTAAATGAGTCATATCTTACCATATGTTTTTCCACCTTTCCTGGCTGATTTGATGTATGTGAGTACATTTCTGTGGTGATGAAAAAAATCAAGTAATTTGAAAGATCCTGATTCCTCTGTCCTCTGTGCGTGTTACAGGAGTATCCTGTGGGCCTCCTCGTCCTCTGGAGAATGGCTTGTTTCAGGGGACGGACTTCCATGCCACCAGCTCTGTGGTCTATCAGTGTAACGCTGGCTTTTATCTGCTGGGCGACACCAAGGTGCACTGTACCAACAGTGGCAAGTGGGGAGGAAATCCACCAGCCTGTCTGGGTACTTCATTAGATTTTTTTTAATCACTGATATATGGGAGAAGAAAACCCCTGTTTGAAAAATATTTGAGTTATGTATATACTATACTACATATACTATGTGTATACATGCCTTTGTCTATGTGTGTGCTCAGATGTGGATGAGTGTGCTCTGGGATCTGACTGTGATGAACACGCTAGCTGTCAGAACACGGACGGCTCCTACACCTGCACCTGCATCCACCCGTACAGTGGAGACGGCAAAAACTGCACAGGTAACGAGATGCAGGTCCACAAGCTTTCGTGTTTGGAGAAAGTGCTATTAAGACACTTTGTGAGCCATTTTATCTGTCCATATATAAACCTATTTATTATATGTGTTTGTGTTCCCGCCAGAGCCAGTCAAGTGTGAGAACCCCGGGTCTCCAGAGTTTGGTCACAGAGACGGCAGCAACTTTCTGATGGGCGGTGAGGTTGTTTTTGGCTGCCAGGACGGCTATGAGCTGACCGGCTCGTCTCACCTCCGCTGCCTGGAGACAGGAACCTGGGACAATCCAGTCCCATACTGCAGAGGTGAGGGGTCATGTCATGCCATCGCAGTGCAGCAGTGGAATATTAAGTCCCTCAGGCATTTCAAGTGATTCATATTCTTTCTAATTCTAAAGTCAGTTCCTTAAGGTCACTTAAGTTCCTTAATTACCATGAACATAGCCACTGTAGTTTATATAAGTCAATCATATATACACAATCAACAAATACAAAAAAACAGTAAAAATAAGTCTTTATATTTGTGACCTGTCACTGTAAAATGTAGACATGTAGCAGGAATCATGGTGGCCTTGTTGTCTGAGTGATCACGTAAACAAACTTCCCCTACTTTGTGTGGTAAAGGTGCTATGTGGTCTTTGGTGTGACAACAAAAGCACGTCAGGAAGACACATTTTAATTTCATTTCCTGTTATACACAACGCTTTTGCATTCACAGCATTCACATTTTATATAATTATTATTTCTTTATTTTATGTGTTCCACCACACAAATGAAACTACACAGATGTAATCACAGTCTTTTGTCATTATGCAGATTGCAGAAGTACTGATACACTTCACGTAAACACACAAAACAGAGATATTGTGGATGCATAAACACACAAAAGGAAATAGTACAGACATATACAGAGATACATACACAACCATGTACACTTTTCACAAACACACATTATGCAGTGTGCCTGACCCCTGTTGCTAGAAGGGGTGATTAAATATGCAGCTGTCTTTTTGTCTTCCACTGTGCAGCGGGCTGAAAGGCCTGACTGCCGCAGCACCTCCACTGGCTCTCAGCCACATTCTTGCTCATAGAGAAAGAGGAACTGACTTACTCAGCGCCTGCAGACTGCATCAGTTTGTTAACCCTCAGCCCACATTGACTGTTGATCGTCAAACTGAAAGTGGAACTCGTCTGTATCATCCGAAAATTATAAAGCATCTGTGTGATGTTCTCTGCCAAAATCAAAACAGTTTAATTTAATTTGGATTGTTTTCTTGTGCGTTATAGGTAACAATAACAGAAGTTAAATAACTGATGTTGTTACGCATTAGAGAGAAAACTAATGGCTCAACATGTGGCTACAGCATCAAGGTTTTCTGCAACAGTGATAAGCACACACAAATACAGTTGCATCATTGTGTGAGGTGGAAAATTTCCATCTTCCATTGTTGTAATTAAGCATTGTTATCTGAATATTGAAAGTATGAGGTGATGGGTGTATGGCTGGTAGAGTCACTGGTGCCAAACAGTACCTGACCCCAGCTTGTGAAAACAGTTGTATAATGTCTTTTGTGGCTCTAAAGGGAGCTTTCAAAATGCTGAGATGTCATCCCTGGGGTCTAATGAAAGCATGCTATTTGTTGGATTATGGAAAATGTAGGATCCAGTGTTTTTGGAGCCTTTGAAAGTGTCAGGATATCTCGACCTCTTCTGCTTCAAATTTGGCCTTTCTTTTTTTTTAAATCTTTCTGTTGTGAGTCCCACATATTCATGGAAGTGCAATACTTAATCACTGAAGTAACCATCTGATTAGCGCTCCCCTCTCAGTCACATCTCTTTGGCTTCTGTCCATTTATGTACTTTCCTGTGTGCCTCTTTTATCCTTTCAGTGTAAAATGTAATGGGGCATTTATCCTAGACGAAGTCTTTGCCAAAATCTAATCTACATTTAATCAATAACACTTACAGGCGTCTGTAAATTTATCTCTCCTCATATAAATGTGTACAGCGGTTCTTTAGTCTAAAGACAAAGGTAGCAAGGCTTGCATTTAGTCACTTCATGTTTTCAGTAGAAAACAGCAGTTACTAATAATCTCTGTGCACTCTAGCTCTATCCTGCCCGCCACCAACTGTTCCAGAGAACTCCATCATGAAGGGAAACAACTTCACCTATGGAAGCAAGGTGACTTTCAGGTATCATTTGCATCCCCTACAACACCAAGGTGTAATGATAGCAGTAGGAAATATTACAGAAGGTGTTTACAAATGTGTCAAATTAAATATTACAAGCTTGGAGTTTCTTGTTAAACTCTGTTTCACTTTGTTTTCATTCTCCTCAGCTGTATGAATGGCTTCCTGCCTCAGATCCCCTACGAGTTCCAGTGTCTCACTAGTCTGAGGTGGAGCGGGACGCCACCTGTCTGTCACCCAGTGACCTGCGGGAGGCCTCCAACTATCGGGAATGCCGACTACACCCTCAACACAAACACATACCAATCCACTGTCACATATACCTGTGCTGAGGGATACAGGTATGGATAAATGACCGTCAGCTGTACTGTTCACTATCCCGTCTGATGATATTTGATCAGTTGAATCTTTATTGTTTGGAGCATCAAAGAGTCCACTGTTTATTGAATCTGAATAAACCACATCATTTCTCTTGAAATAAGTCCTTTTTATTTCAAGTTCAAATTTAAGCTTATAGACTCAGTTAACTCGTCAGCGCAATGCAGTTGCGACCTCCAATGACATTATGAACTCTTGAACTTTGAATTTGTAACATGTCATCAGTTTTGATTTATTTATTTTCACAAGTTGTCCTCTATGAATCTCTGTGACACTGTAATTACAGTAGTGTGAATGTGTAAACTAAGTAGTGTGTCGGTGCGAAGACCACAGGGCTCCATGGAAGTGGTCTGTGAAGCGACAGGGGAGTGGAGCAGGCCTGTCCCGCGGTGTGTGAGCGTCCTGTGCAGCGAGCCTCCGGCCCTGAGAGACGCCGTGACCATAGGAGAGAACTATGAACTGGGAAACAAGGTGCACTATGTCTGCAAAGAAGGGTAAATGTGGTTGAAGTCTACTCAGTTATCATTCTGTTTTGTCAATAGAAACTGAAACATGTTAAAATTAAGAAGATATATTTAGTTAATGCCCATGGAGAAATGTGTCTTCTGCATTTGACCCCTCTTCAAATTTTACATTTGTTACGTGAGCTGTGACTTCTTTTTGCCCTTTGCTAATCACGTTTGGTCTCCTTCACAGCTACACTCTGATTGGCCCAGAGACCAGAGAATGTCTTCCAAGTGGCCAATGGAGTGACAGCTCTGCCCAGTGCGTCCCCCGCTCCTGTGGACCCCCACCTGCCATCGACCACGCTGAGCCCTACGAGAGCCACCAGCTGTTCGGAGACACTGCTAACTACTACTGCACTGACGGATACACTGCTGGCAACAACTCTAAGATGGTGTGTAATGCTCAGGGTGTGTGGGCGCCCCCTGGTGGCATGGAGGCCCCCCGCTGCATCGCGAACTTCTGCCTGCGTCCACCTGAGCTACCCCATGCAATTTTAGATTCGGTCAACAAACCCAAATACGCCAGCAACACTGAAGTGAGCTATAAATGTGAGGAGGGCTTCATGCTCAACACCACAGCCACACTGAGATGTCTGATGGGAGGAGAGTGGGAGCCTTCGCCGTATGATATCGGCTGTGTGCCAGTGAGGTGCTCCAAGCCTGAGAGCATTGATCGGGGCTATGTGAGCGGATCAAACTATAGTTTTGGAGCTGTGGTGGCGTACAGCTGCGATAAAGGCTTCCTGATCCGAGGGGAGAAGAGGAGGACCTGCAAGGCCAATGGAGAGTGGGGAGGAGCTCTGCCTACCTGTGTACCTGTGTCCTGCTCCGCTCCTCCTTTACTCAAGAATGGATACATCCAGGTTAGTCACATACACCAGAATTATTACACACTGCACACATTAATCCGTCTTATAATGATGAAAAATTATTATATTTTGATAACAATAATAAGAAATAATACATTTTTTATAATATCATACAGCCTTACTTGATACTGGCACGAAGCCTGTTTCTAACCTTAAAGATTCTATTACATGTCAGTAAATTCCTAATAATTCCCCAAGACGTTTACTGGAAGAATGAAGTTTCAAATAGTAAATAAGTGATAAATACATATTTACTTATTTATTATACTTATTATAAACTTTCTAGAAATTATTGAGAAGTTACATGTCTGTAAAAAACACATATTTTCATATTTCAAATTGGTTACATGACTGATTGTAAATATATTGATTGAGCTATCCCTCTGTTTATTCCCCTATAGAGCAGAGGTCGATTAACCTTCAACAGCAAGGTGACATACACCTGTAATGCAGGATACAGACTTGTCGGTCGTCCAGAGCGAGTTTGCCAAGCCAACCGACAGTGGTCCAACAACGACCCTCCCACCTGTGTCCTTTTGACCTGTGACCCTCCTCCCGACATTGTCCATGGACATTACAGGGGGTCTGATTTCCAGGTGGGCCGAAAAGTGCAGTATGTCTGTGATGAGGGTTACGAGCTGGCCGGGGATGCCACCTGGACCTGTCTGAAGTATGGAAAGTGGGATAAGACGAGGCGTCCACGCTGCTCACCGGTGCAGTGTCCTGAGCCACCGCTGGAGGAGAACCACCTGGTCCTGAAGGGCCTGGACTCTGAATCTGGAACAGTGGAATTATCCTGCGAGGATGGCTACGTCCTTGAGGGTGCCCGGATCCTCCGCTGTACCCCATCACAGGAGTGGAACGACACTTTTCCTGTGTGTAAGAAGGTTTTTTGCGGCCCGCTGCCTGAAGTGTCATTTGGTGGCCCTTCCTCGTCCTCTCCCCCATTCCCTTTCAGCTCCGTGGTGAGCTACACATGCATGGATGGCTTTACTTTAAGAAAAGAGGCCTACGTGTCCTGTCTAACCAGCGGGCAGTGGAGCAGTCCTTACCCAGAGTGTATCCCAGTTGAATGCCCTCAGCCTGTGGAGATTTCTAATGGTATTGTTGATGTTCAAGGTCTGATGTACCTCAGCAAAGCACTGTACAGCTGTAAGACTGGATATAATTTAGTGGGTAACTCTACTGTCCTCTGTGGAGAGAAGGGACTCTGGATTGGAGGAGTACCTTCTTGCCGCCCAATTGAATGCTCAATCCCTAAACAGATAGCCAATGGAAAAGCAGTTTATACAAAACTCCAATTTGGTCACAGTGCCACCTACTCATGCCGTCGTGGTTATCGTCTTCAAGGCCCAGAGACTCTGAAGTGCCTGGCCAGTGGGGAGTGGGACATTGAGCCACCTGCTTGTGTGCAGATATCTTGCACCCCACCCCAACCTATTGATAATGGATTCGTAGAGGGCCAGGATCACAGTTTTGGTGTCACTATTTTCTACAGCTGCTTACCTGGCTTCCAGCTAGTAGGACAGGACCATCTGACCTGTGAGGAGTTCGGCTGGTCCAGTTCTGTTCCTGTCTGTGTGCCCTCAGACTGCGGCCTGCCTCCTCACATTGACTTTGGGGAATATATTAGGGTGACACAGCTGGGTGTTGGCTCTGATACTGCATCTAAAGACACTGGAATACCGGCCTCACCTATGGACTTGAGCTTCCTTCATGGGACGTTTATCGAGTACCGTTGCCACAAAGGTTACGACCTCACAAGCCCCACCAGGTTGGTGTGTCAGGAGGACGGAGGCTGGAATGGGACCGCCCCGTCCTGTGTCCCAGCAGAGTGTGAAACACCACCCAGTCCAGAGCATGGGTGGGTGAATGTGACTGATACCTCCCTCGGCAGTATGGTCAAGTATACTTGTGAGGAAGGATATGAGCTGGAGGGGGAGCCTGTGAGGCAGTGTGTATCAGGTCGACTATGGACTAACGACGCCCCAGTTTGTCGCCCTGTATCCTGTGGCGACCCAGGTGCTATCTCTAATGGCACAGCTCACGGAGGTGCTTTTGTGTATCCTGAGGTCCTGCACTATGAGTGTAGTCCTGGATTCATCCTAAAGGGTAGGGACACCATCGCCTGTCATGTGGATGGAAAGTGGAATGGGCCGAAGCCTTGGTGTGAGCCAGTATCTTGTGGTCCTCCTAAAGTCCCCAGTGATATTACTTTTAAAGGAGAGGAGTACAGCTATAATAGTGAGATAGAACTGAGCTGTCAGCCTGGTTTCCTCTTACAAGGGAAATCCATTAGTGTTTGCCAGACTGATGGCACCTGGAGCCATGAGTCTCCTACCTGTGTACCTGCCCGCTGTGGCAAACCCTCACCAATAACCAATGGGCATGTGTTGGGGTCAGAGTTTGGCTTCAACAGCAAGGTAAAGTATGAATGTGATGAGGGATACACACTTAACGGAGATCCCACGCATATCTGTCAGTCAGATGGACTTTGGGACAAACCTGCCCCTCGCTGTGACATCATAAGTTGTGATCCACCTGAGGACATCAGTCATGGCTTCCTGAACGGCTCCAGCTTCGACTACGATGATGTGGTGGAGTATGTCTGCTTCGATGGCTATGAGGTCGTCGGGGATCCTGTCCTGCGGTGTACTGCTCAAGGCTTCTGGGTGGGCACCGTGCCTCAGTGTCGACCCTGCATCTGTGGTCTACCCGTGGTGAAATTTGGGGTGGTCCTTGGTCGCGACCGTGCCTGCGGAGACCGAGTGCACTTCCAGTGTGACGACGGCTACAAGCTGCTGGGTCCCTCTCAGGCGGTGTGTGAGAAGGGAGGGATGTGGAGCCCCGGTGTGCCTTTGTGTGGCCGGGGGAGGTGCAGTGCCGCCCCGCCTACAGTCCCTAACGCTGTCCTGCAGGGCGGCAGTGCCACCTTCTCAGACACAGTTATATACAGGTGTCGGCCCGGCTACCAGCCAAAGGGGTATCCACACCTCTCCTGTGGAAGAGACGGCAGGTGGGGTGAACCCAGGATTAGCTGTGAGCCTATGAGCTGTGGAAAACCTCCCGCTGTAGCCCACGCTCAGGTGGTGGGAGACACCTTCACCTTCCCAAACCAAATCACATACAGGTAAATTAGCCAGTAAGGTGAAACTATAGTCCAATTACATTGCATAACCTTGCCGTGTATCACCTGACCTCCTGCATGTTTTTTAGAAAGCTGTATTTCTGATAGCTCTAACTCTAGCCCTAAGTTTCTGCTCTTTTTCCGAATCAGTTTTTCTCATGAATGTCGCTTCTTTTTGCTTTCTTCATTTTCATGTGTTTCCCTCTTGCTCTCCAGGTGTGAGGATGGGTACGAATTAGCCACACAGACATACTCTCTCTCCTGCCAGAGTGACGGCACCTGGTCCAAACACAGTGTTCGGTGCCGCCCCTCCCCCTGCCCGCTACCCACCAACTTCTCCATCCCCCATGTGGTAGTCACTGGGAAGGAGCTCACTCCTGTCGGGGGCACCATCACCCTCTCCTGCCCTCCTGGTCTCTACCTGCAGGGGTTAGCATTAGCTGAGTGTCAGGTAGGAAAGACATTGGTCAATTATTTATTTGTTTATTTAGTCTCATAGATTCTTAATCTTAATGTGACTACCTGGTGGAATAAACTTTAACAAGATGTTCTTGGTCACTCTATGTGCTAAGAACACGTTGTGCTAGGTAACGCTTTTTGACAATGAAGTGCAGATGTGAAATGTCTGTCTGCTATGACAGACCAGTGAAATCCAAAGAAGTAGCCATTATGGGTGCAATGACCCATGAAGAAATTTCTCTCTGCAGAGGCAACACTTGGCACATAGCTCTCCTCTTTTCCACTCAACATGTCAATTAGAAACCTTGAATAATGTAGTGCTTTCCTGTCCTGTCTGTTGTATTGTGTTATAAGCTGGGTGGAAGCTGGGCGCCAAGCATCTCCTTAGTTTCCTGCGAGCTGGTGGTTTGTGAGAAACCCCCTCCTCTTCTTCACGGTGTCACTGAGGGGGACAGCTACAACTACGGAGACTTTGTCATGTACTCATGCCTGCCAGACTTTGACATGAAGGTACGGCTCATCAGGCCAAGTTTCCTTTTGTAGAATTTAGTAGTTTAGCAGCTAAGATTAGAAAACATTTACCTCACCTGAAAACATACACAGGGGAAAAAAAACATGCAAAAAACACAGCTGTATTAGAAAACATTCTTCCTTTACTGAGTTTATTGTAACAATGCATCTTTTTCCAAGTTTTCATAACTCCTAAAAGAACTAATATTCTCCTGTAATACAACAGAGGGCTTCCTCTCCTCTCCTGCACTGTGCTTTTAAACAACAGGCTGTCCACGCTGAGCTAATGGATAACAATCAGATTACAGAAAGTCACATGATTTCTCCTTGGTAATCAGTACGAGTGTGTAGTTGCAGAGCAAACAGAAGAAGCTGAGTCACTCTGTTTCTGATATCTGTCTCTATCTCCAGCCCACTGATACACTAGCCTCTTCAATTTGAATACTCACGACAATGAATGCCTTTTATTACACTGAAGACACATAGAGAGGACAAACTGCTGACTTTAATAGAAGCTAAAAGAGGTTCATTGTCTAAGCCCAAAGTGAAAAAATACATACCGTGCATTGTATCACGTTTCCTGCTATTGCTACAGATCAATATCGAGTAGGGCACACTTTGCTGTGTTTGGGTCATCTACTATTCTTGTAGCTTTACACTTTACACTTCTTCTTGTCACAGGGAGACTCTGTCCAGACCTGCCAGGGAGACAGATCGTGGAGTGGCACCCAGCCAGTGTGTGTTGGTAGGTTTGTTTACAGACCAGGAAATGTCCGTAAGAATGTCAAATATTTAATCCCATTGTTGTAAATCAGTAAACCTTGGAGCACACCTTGAGATCACTGAAACCTACAAAGACTAACAAGACAACACATTAAATGACAGGTAGACGAGGATTAGAGTCACGAGGCAGCGCCTGAAATTTCACATGAAGACAATTTCTCATGTGTTCCTGTTACAAAACAAAAACGGGCATGTTGCACAATCTGTGCTTTGCTAATTTGTGCTGCAATTTGTGTGGAAAAGACAAAAAAAACCTGATCCCAGTCAGAAATATTTAACATTTTCAAAAAAAAGTATAGAGGTGAAGGTATAGAGGGTGTAACCTAGAGTTCCTCATAATGTTATGCAACCTGTGACAGTATACTGTACAGACATACATCAACCCCACCACGCCCTTGACACTTTGTTTATGCTTGTCTGTTGTCTCCTCAGCACAGTCCTGTGGGTCTCCTCCCACAGTAAAAAATGCACAGGTGCAGACAACAGGAGAGACTTACCTACACAATGCCAGTTATGTATGTAATGCTGGCCTGCAGTTGGTCGGCCCAAAGACTGTCATCTGTCTGGCTAACGGCACGTGGAGCCCACCAGCTCCTACATGTGAAGGTATGGAGGGTTGCCATGGGCAACACAACCCGCATCCATCATCGTTATTCGTTGTGTTTCTTTCTTTTTCAGTTTTTCTTTCTGAGTCATAATTTTAATCCCTTATCATTTTCTCTCATGTCAGTGGCCAAAGGCTGCGACAGCCCGAAGCAAATGCTGTACGGTAAAGTGCAAGAACACAACCTGAACACAGGGCGCGCTGTGGAGTTCCAGTGTGATAAAGGTTACAACCTGGTGGGAGATCGCCTGGTGGTGTGTATGGGGGGCAACACCTGGAGCTCCACTTTCCCCACCTGCCAACGTGAGAAACTCACACAACCACAGAAACATGCACGCAAAATACAGGGGAAGTCTAACTGATGTATTATTATTATGTATAATATTACTACCTGCCACTGTGTACCACTCACTGTGTTTATCAGGCTTCCTGTTATGCTTGACTTTCTGCTTTCTTCACAGCTTGTCGACATGATCGCTGTTGCACATAGATAACACAGTGCGAGCAAACACCCTACTCTAAATTCTTTGCATCACTGAGTTTCAACATCTGTTTCACAACAAAGCCTGCGATGAAAGCGGAGTTAAAGTTTGAGTCAGAGCCCTTCACTGGAAAAGACACTTTTTTGAGTCTTACGTCAGGATATGCGTAAAAAAGCCATGACTGATAATTTCAAAATAATGAAATATAAAACTCAAAAACATATATACTATATACACATTTCTTTGTATGCACTGTTAACACCAAACAAATATTAAGTGAAAATAGGAACGCCTGTATCACATACTGCAGTCTTATATGAGTCCTGCAATGAATACAGTCTTTGTGAAACTTCAAACTTGGTTGTGACTCACTTCTGTGGTAATGTGCCTGTGATGGTGTCTCATCAGATTACATTACATTTAAAGAAGTTTTCAATGTTTGTCTACCTCAATTTACATACATGGAGAAAAAAGAATATCACAGAGTATAGCCTAACTAATTTATATTATTGTAACTCAAAACTTTTAGATTTTATAGGTATCATATCAGGTATCATGTATTACTCTCTCCCTCCTAAACTTCCATATACATGTATATTCTCAAACTGTCTCAAATCCAATCCATGTTAGCGATTACAATCTGTGGTGAACATTTAAGAAATGATCATTTTGTATTACTAACAGATATTGTGTGTCAACTGTATAAAGACCTTAATTAGTCTAAAAAACAATCCTTCGTCTGGGTTCCTTACAGCCAAGTCTTGCCCGGCTCCTCCAGGCTGGAGGGGGGGCAGTAGCGGGAATGGATCCCAGCAGGAGTTTCATGTTGGACAGTCAGTCCGAGTCACTTGTCCCAAAGGCCAGCAAGTGAAAGGCAGCGGCACCATCACCTGCAGGCCAGACCAGACCTGGAGCCCTATCAGCTCTGTGTGTGAAAGTAGGTGAAAAGTACTGCATATGCTCTTGTTGCACGTTAAGTGAGGATCTGGTGGAAAATATATATTAGTATAGATAACTATTGAGAATGAGTTCTTCAAAAAGAAGAGTAATTTATCTTCTGTTGCAAATATTCAAAATATTTCAATAATCAAAGTTGCGAAGTCACTCTTTTATTTTAAATAAATCTAAAACCACAGTTCCCCACATAATCCATCAATAATAAAGTCTGACCAGTCTATCAGCTATCAATAATATTGACAGATATTGGATTATCACTGATATATCAGTATCAGCACATGTGTTGATAGACAGGTAAATATAATTTGCAATACATTTTGTTTTATTGATTGCATTAAATTAATTTTTCTCAATTTAAGGCAGGGTTACTGTTCAAAATGTACTGCCATCTTCACTGTTTCTGTCGTCTGTGGTAGTAAAGTTTATGGTTCAACTGTAAATGACCCTGTCTCAGTACATGTGTTTGTCACAACTCTTTCAGTTTTGACAGATGAGATCCAGGTCATGTGATTTAGTTATGTTTGTGGGAAAATCAAATGTAATTATTAGGATGTCTCTGTACTCAAACTATAATCAAGTAAACGTGTATTTGATATTGCACATCTCTGCATGCTCCCCTTGTCTTGTGCCAAACACTTGCATGACCGCTGGCTTAAATCTCAGTCTTTCTCTCTGTTGTTGTCCGTCTCTCTGAGCTTTTATCAAAACAAATGGGAGCTGCATCAAACACTGTGTTGGTGTCCTGTATGCTGGACTAATTATGGGCACCTCTGCAGCTTCTATGGCAACCTTTGTCAGATAATCCTCTGATCTTTCTTACGTGCAGTTGTCCTGAATATGCAACACAATGGTGCTTACGTTGCTATGGCTCGTTGTTTGTATTTGCATGGTGTTAATTCTCCTATATGCATGTTTACCGTAATCCTTTTAGTCCCGTTTTTGGCCCCGAGGGGTAGTCCACCGACAACTGAACTATCTGACACATTTGGATATTTTGCATGAAATTCACTGTCTTCACAGGTCATGAGGGATACAGAAAACATTCAATGGACACATCTTATTGAAAAAATTTTATAGATATACAAGGGGCAGACAAAATGACAGAAGCACCATACAATATGATATAGAGGCTCCACAAACAAACACATTTTTGGTCATTTTTAAGGTTCTTGTTTGTATTGTTGCTGAGCAAATCTGTGGTTACTTGTTGTCTAGAAAGTTGCTTCCTGAATTGGTGAGTGTCAAACACAGCAGCATGTTAAGGCCGACATTAACTTAGACAGACGTGTAGTGAGTAACTCGTGAGTCGTTCCATCTGGGTTGTTGTACAGGGGTGTCCTGTGGCCCCCCCCTCCACGTGGCCAATGGGGTGGTGCGGGGGGCGGTGTTCCAGTTCGGGGACGTGGCGGTGTACTCGTGTTTTGGCGGCTACGCCATGGAGGGCGTTGGAAGGAGCAGGTGTCTGGAGAACGGCACCTGGACGCCGCCTCCCACATGCAGAGGTAGAGCAAACACGCCTCTGTGTTTAACAGAGGGGACTCTCCCCTTTCCCAGACACTTCCTGCTTCATCTGACTTTCCCTTTTGCTCATGACGCCCTGCTGCTTCTCAGCCTTTTAATTCTGCTCTGGTCTGCTCCTGCTCACCCCCAACAGATACCATCTTCTCTGGAGGGCATTAACGTTTCTGTGCCTGCTCTCTCTGTCCTCTAATGCCTTCTTCTACTGGGTTCACACCAGTTGCATGTGCCTTTTCCTCATTACCAGTTAAGGTTGGGAAAGGATATGGTTCAAGTAGTCAACCTAAAAAGGCAGCTTCACCCCAGAACCTCTTCCCTTTCACTGTACCCTGACTGATACCTTCAGATATGAGTACTTTCTAAAGCCTAGATCCAGCCTCATTAAAGGAAGAAAAAAAAAGATTGGGACCATTGTAGTGCCTATTGGTGTATTTTTCTTATTCCTGTGGAAGATTTGGATAAAATTGTTGGTTGTAATTTTTTTCAGCTATGCAAAACATCCATAGTTTTAGTTTCTGTGTATGGCCTTCAGGATCAAAGTGGAGGAGCTTCATTTGAGAACTGTCATCTGTCTTACAGTGCAAAGAGGAAAATATATCAATTTCTCATATGACAGCTGGCTCAGTTGACCAGACTCCAGTGCAGTTTTAAGATATTCTGTGTGGAAGATTAGACATATAGATGCTTTGTCCTCAAAGTGGATATTCTGTCCAGCAAGCACAAGCCAGAACATGTACTAATCCATAAACATTGTTTAATGACCAAAATTTAAGACAAGAGCTGTAATTTGAACAGGAAACAAATGTGACCGATTAAAACATCATGGGTACATGGGTACAAATGACACATCAGAGCATCAAACCAGTCAGACTCCATATTCATGAGCTTCCTCGCTTGCTGCAAATTTAAAAAGGAAGAGAAACCACCGCCGATCCCCCACGCAACATGAAATTCAAATGGCCTCTCGCATGTTTTACACATGAAAACAAAGGTTGGATCCAGGCGAGCCTTTCCTCAACAGCTGCTGTGTTCGTGCACGTTCCTGTCTCCTCATACACGCTGAAACACACACACACAGACACAGTCGGGGCATTTCTGTTGATGCGAGTTTGTACTTGAATTGAATCTGCAGTGTGTGAATGCTGCCTTTTGTTCTCGTGCATGAGGTTGCATGGCCGAGAGTTGCACCAGATGCTCTGGAGGGCGTGGCAGAGAATATAACCTGTAAAACGTTTCTTATTTCACTGGAAGAGGATTGAATGTGTTCGGTATCTAACTCTCCTCTGTGTGAGTACACTTGAAGATAGTCTAATGTATGTAAAGTATGAAAATGTGTCTTTGATATGCCTTTGTGTGTGTGTGTCCTCTCCCTCAGCAGTGTGTTGGCTGCATTGCCAGAACGGAGGTGTGTGTCAGCGGCCCAACACTTGCTCCTGCCCCGAGGGCTGGATGGGCCGACTTTGTGAAGAGCGTAAGTCAAGTATCGATAAGTCAAAAATCGACACACACTGTCAGTAAACTAACACCCAGAACATGATCCTAAGTGTGTTACAACCCAAACTCAAACAAAACCCTCACTAACACACAGGGATCCAACTGGCTTGCTAAGCAGATTTTAGCAGACAATGGTGCACAAAGAGGGTCAGAGATAATGGAGTGACGGCTTGTTTTCAACTGAGAAATTGAGTTATTGTCATTCAGTCTCTGCACTTAAACAAAACACTGTCCAACAGTTTATAGATATTTAGTCTCTTGCTCACTCAACACAGGAGTTAAAGGAACAATAATGCAAGAATCATGTGATTGGAAACTGCTCTCAAATTGACTGAAAAGATTTTAAATACACAAAAGACATTCACGTTTCCCTCAGGACCAGTTGTAACAATCTTGAAAATCCCTTAACTTTTAACGCCATCATCAATATAATCAATTTAAGTGAGTTGTTTAAGACCAACTACCATCAAAACTAATGACATTCCCATCAGCCGCAGCTGTACTCGCATGCTAACACGCTAAACTCAGATGGTGAACATGGTAAACATCATACCTGCGTAACATCAGCATTGTTAGCAGTGTCATTGTGAGCATGTTAGCGTTTAGCTCAAAGCGCCGCTGTGCCCCACGCACAGCCTCACAGAGCTGCTAGCATGGCTGTAGTCTTGATAAACCTACTGGAGAGAAGAAACTCAACACCGTGTTAAATGTGTTTGTTAATTATTATGCACTTTAAACACTAAACACTTGTTTTTAAGATTAAAATATGTGTGTGGCCAAAGATTACTGTAGTTCTCAAACAGTTAGTCCGTCGAAGGCATCCCTTTAACAATTAGCAAAAAATAGAGCTATTAATGATTAACTTTACTGTACATTGTTGTACTTTACACTTAACACAGACTACTGGAGAGATTATGCTCTTCATGCAGTCATCTTAAATTTCGGATCACTTCTTCTTCAGGACAAAAATTCTTCTGTCAAGCCTGCAGTCATAGAGATCTTGAATTTCACAACCGAATCAAGTGTCTGGGATTTCAACAAAGAGAGATAGAGGGGATTGATGACCTTGAATGACTTCCTGTTTACGCTCCTCTCTCTTCTTTAATAACAGCCATCTGCATCCTGCCGTGCCTGAATGGAGGGCGCTGCGTGGCACCCTACCAGTGCGAGTGTCCCACCGGGTGGGCGGGCACGCGCTGTCACAGTGGTGAGTTCATGCGCGAGCCAGTGATGCTTTCACATGTTTAGGCTGGTACCTGCGCATTAATAACACAGCGACGTAAAGGGAATCCTGTGAAGCGAGGGTTTACTCTCTGTATGCACTCCCATCCTGATGCCACTGACTCAGGAGGGTTGTGTGACGTATTATGTATTTGATTAGATATGAAGTCATAAATACGTAAATAACAGTTTAGCATAATGATATCATGCATGATTGCTTTATTAAAATTAATCTACTTCTTCTTTATTGCTCTGCATGCTTATAAACTATTTCAATAACTATTAGAATTGTAATCTTACTGTCTTTACTGACTTTTAATGCATTTTGCTGCCGGAGCTCTGAAGCTTTAATATGAGAAACCCAGATAAAAAAAAAACATTTTATGAATGTATCTTTTTTTGTGTTTTATTTATTTGTTCCTACAAATATGCCTTTTTAACAACGTATTGCATTATAGCCATCTCACTGGGCTTTTATCAATGACAGTGTTGATGATGGTAAAAATGGACGGCATCAAGGAGAAAGAGGAGTGAGAGGGCACTTGACCATCTGTCTGTCATGACAGTGTGTTACAGGTTTTGTGCTCCGAGAGCTCAAAGCAAACACACTGAGTCAGCACTCCTTTAAAGGGTACTTCCACCAAGATAGACTTTTTGTTTTCTGCTGCTGCATTTTTCTCTGGGTGATATATAGTTTGTTGGTGAGTGGTTCTTTTTATGCAGAGAAAGTTAATATCTGATGGGCGACTATCTCTTGAATTTATTAGCGCCACTTCCTCATGAGCACAAAACTGCACATACAGTAATGACGATTGTGCTGTGTTTCATGTTTGCGTGTGTGTGTCCACAGCTGTGTGTTCATCACCTTGTCTGAATGGAGGCAGATGCATCAGGCCGAACAGATGTCACTGCAGTCCAGGGTGGAGCGGACACGACTGCTCCAGGTGAGTAGAGACAAACCAAAAAAAGGTCTTTTAAAAATGCAAAACTATCCCGAGATTGTTTTTCAAACATTCCAAAAATAAGTTCTTTCACATCAGTGATTCATGAATTACTATGTAAAGCTAGATATGTATATAGAAGAAATGTAAGTATTAGTACAAAACATAGGGGTAGAGGTATCATATTTATGTGTTTGTGCTAGTCAACATCATATTGTGGTTTCAGAAACCAGATACCATATCTGAAACCAAGATACTGCAGTTTATCCAGATGTTTAAGCACTGCCTGCCATGTGCAGGTGCATCCTCAACTCAGGTTACATACAGTTCAGTTAGTGTAATAAAAAAATATGATGATTATGTGTAATGAAGCTCTACAGTACATGCTGACACTGTTACTGGTGATCAAATGGAGAAGCCAAGCCTGCAGAGTTTATAAACTCAGCAACAAAAGAGATGACTGTGGAGGAAGTCAAAGACACCCCTGCACGCATACAATCAGAAGAACATGCAGGGAAATTAATATCAAACATGACCAAAACCAGGTTAAGACTCCTAACTGGGATACTAGTGTGCACGTTCTCTGGGTGTTGTCAAAAAGCATTCTGGGAAATGTTGGAAATCCTAAAATGAATCAATAGGGAACTACACTTACCACTCAAGGAACTGAAATGAGTTGAGCAGGCATATTCCCTGAGAAAGGAAAAACCTCATCATCTGAAATATTGATGGGCGGTACGTAGCAGCCTTTACTCTTTAAAGAGACAGTGTTTGGAAATGAATATCTCCATCAGTGGAGGAAAAGAAAGACTACGTACATGTAAAGTCTAATTTAATTCCTCATGGGTTTTTGCACTCAGCTTTGATGCACAGTTACAGCTTTATTCTGTCATATTTTGAATATTAAGTCATTTTTTTCTTAAAAAAAGGGCTGTGAAAGAGCCCCACGAAGCCTGAATTTTATACATGACTGAATACCGTTTCTCCTTCCTTCTGTTTGCAGGAAAAGGAAATCAGGATACTATCACTTCTAAAGGTTCCACTCAGTTCTATGTGAATCGTCTTATGAAGGGAATTCTTGTATAGTTAACTGACACACTTGTAAACCATTCATTCTCATCTCTCTGCAAAAGGCAAAGCAAGAACCATTTTGTAAAATAAAGCTGTATTTTTTCATATAGAGACTCAACAGTATTAAACATATGCTGCTATATACTTGTACGATGTGTAAAAAAAAAAAATTGATGTGATTGTCCAATGTATATGTGTAAACTATTCTCACATTTTTATTAAAGCATAAAATGCCATTAAATGCTCTCTTCTGATCAGATTCTTTGCTCGTACAGCAAGGGGTTTTGTATCAAAAGTCATGCGATGCGTTCAAATGTGAATTAGAAGAGTACAAAGTTTGTGTAACTGATCTTCATTTATTAAATCCACCTGGTTGAACATAAAGAAAGTTCAGGAGTTAGACAGCCAATTTGTCATTTACAAAAAAAAAAGAAAAAAGAATTAAAAGTGGTCATCAGGTTTTAATCAAATTTCATCCAGTTGTTGAGACAGTTGATACAGACACTGAGCTGACAGGACTACAGGATGTAACCAGTACATGATGGGTGGAATACAAGACCTGATGGTTATTGTACATAAAATGGGAACTGGGATTTCTTCGGCATGTACAGAGGGTAACGGTGGCTACTGTGGTTTTTATGTTCTCAAAGTTGCCAGTTTTTCCAGCAGTGTAGCTTTGTTAGCACCAGAGAACTCATCCACCTGAAAGACAAGAGGATTAAAAAAAGAAAACAACTTTAAATTACAGAAAATAAAAATCACACTGATACAATATTTTTTGCTTTACTATGGATCAAATCAACAGTTCCTGTCAGATCTATGGGGCCTTTAACAAAAAAAAAAAAAAAAAAAAATCTCTTTTAGATTATTGTTTTGGTTTTATAGCCCACAAACTCCACCCTCATCCACACTGGGCCTCATGCAAGAGCATTCTCCGTCTCCTATCCTAAACCTCATACTAGTGATAGATTCACTAAACTTGCTTAACTGGACATACTTGTCGTAAATGGTCTAGACCACTCTCAGACAAAGGCAGGCAGACACATGTTGAGATTAGCCTGTGAGGAAAGTGGAGCATTTAGCAGCTAAAGAAGCCAGATATTTCTTCCAGGGATTCATCAGGTGGCCAGAAACACGACTTACTTACTTAACAACTTTATAAAAAAGGTGATAATGTCAATGTTTATTAATTTTCATGCAACACTTACCTTCGCTCCATTCTTGTAAAAATGGAATGTGGGCATGCAAGAAATTTTGCACTCTGAACTCACATCCTGAAAAGAGCAAAAGGGAAACAGTAAGATGGATGGACCAAGTCAACAACACTTCTACGCCCTTTATTGAGGACCATTCAAGTGAACATGCATGAGTCAAACAGACAAATACATGTGTGAAGCATGAACTGGAAGGTCAACAAAACTGTGTTGTGTTGCGAGTACAGGGCCGAGCCTCCCCTCAAGCAAGCAGTAGAGTAACTTATACAGGCTTTGGCAGCTTTTACATGCACGTGACGGACTTGTTTCAGGCATCCAGATACAAGACGATAAACAGGAAACTATTGTGAGTTGTTGGGTGAACAGGACACCTGAGCCTCTCCCTCCATCCTCACTGCCTTGTTTCCCACAGGACCGACCCCAATTATTGTTCTTCTTCACTGTCTGTATATTAAATCTGTCTTGTACCACAGCAGCTGTTTATTTGTAAAGACAGTTACAGGAGGAAGCTTGCACCTGTTTTACAAAGTTATCTGGAAACATTTTCTGTGTAAAAGGTTAATAACTTTAAAGATAAGATTATGAGCCACTTGATAATACATGTTTTGTTGACTTACATAGGGAGAATCAAACAAGGTATCAAAGTTTCATATTAACAGCTTTACAGATCATATATTACCTGGAGTTTGGCCAACAGCTAGAACACACAGCATTTGTAAACACACCCCTTATGTCTGAATGTGTGCCAGAAAATTACCACATGTGGTTACAATAAGCCACCCAGAAGTCTTTGTCTCTTTAACATTGCTGTGTTGTAGCACTGAGACAGAAAAACTTTGGTCACATGAGCCAGCTGTGGTTCCACGTGGCCTGGTGAAATGGATTTCATGAATAATCCACATTGCTTCGAGTATTATTGACATGACCCCCAACAACACCAGAAAAAAAGGACAATTACCTTCTCTCACATAAAACACCAGAGTTTCCTTTACAATTTCCACCAATGATCAGCTGTTGATGTGACGTGATGTGCACGTCAATCTTTTCACTTCTAATGCTCAAATATGTGGCTCACACCAGTGGCGTGTGGTCCTTTAAGGGCGTTGAGGCGCCGCCCCTCCTGTGGCCTAATTTGTCAGACGGTGCGGACATTTCTCTTATCTCCCCACCCAGTATTGATATTATTTTCTGGCTAATAATTACGTCTTTGAACCAACCTGGCAACACTGCCCAAGTAGCTAGGAGAGGCGCTGAAACGGAGCGGAGGATTGACAGATAAACAAGGCTTTAGCTAGCCTGCTTGCTTCTTTTCTTGGTTGTCAATAGTGTGTGTGTGTGTGTGTGTGTGTGTGTCAACACCGACACAGACAACAGAGGACAGAAGCAGCGCGCCCGTAAATAACACCAAGACGCAGTGGACAATCGGCACCGTTTTTTTTTTACGTGACAGAGTGGCGGATAGCATGCCAAGATTTAGTAGCCCCACCTAGTGGAAAAGTCACGCCACGACACTGGTTAACACACAGGGCTACATGGAGAAGAAGAACACTGTGTGTTGGAGGTGTCTGTGCTAGCGGCAGCTGTAGTAAACCTGCTGGTCTGTCAGACTTAAAAAAAACAATCACTGAAAAATAAAAACAGAAGTGGCACGCTTACCTCAGCCTCATCCACGTCCACTTTCAGGAAAATCACGTTCGCGTTCTCAGGTTTTAACGACTCTTTCTGCAAGAGAGTCGATCAGTGAGCATTCAGATATGAATGACAGAGTGTACATAACGTCCGCTGCCATACGATTGTGAGAAGAAGACTCTACAGACATCATCCAGCTGTGGTTGAGACTTGAGGGCCAAAACCATCCACTTACTTCAAATTCTGGCCCAATCTGTTTACAGGGGCCACACCACGTGGCTGTGAAGTCCACCACCACCAGCTTGTCTCCAGCTTCCTTCAGGATGGCCTTGAATTCCGCCTACAGAAAATAAAAACCGTTAATGTCTGTAACTTCTTGCGATGGTGATTAACTAACCTGACCTCACTTACATTTGGAAAGCAACGCTGTTTTGATATGCAATTTGTTTTACTTATTGCCGGCCGTTTGTCTCGTGATCATCATCTGCAGTTATTTATTTGGTCAGTGATGTAGTTTAAACATTTCCTTCATTATAACTGAAAGCTTTCACTTTCAGTGCCGTGTAACAGACAGAAATGCCGTTTTTCTGAACTTATAGTACAACCAGACCACATCACACACAGGCTTCAAACAAAGGCAGCTTATTGAATTCAAAATTGTACATTATTTTATTTTTCCATATTATACTTCAAACACTGCTTCTTTAGTTTACTCTGCATTTAAGACACAGGGAGGGGGAAACGGGAGGGGGAAACGGGCGCGCGGCAGCCCGGCTGGTGGAAGCCCCACATCATCGAACGTTATTAACATAAAACATCAACTAACCTAATGTTTAACAATGGCGGCTTCTAACAACGATAACCGCTACGGAAACAACACAAAACACAAACAAGATACAACTTACCAAATTTTCCACTTCGCGAACCATGATAACTGCTGAGTGACCGCGCCTTGGGTGGTTAACGAACGGCTAACTTTGAGAATGCCCGAGTTTCAGAGGATACGCTGCGTTTTTATTGCAGCTACATCAAGCTACTTCAACCATAGCGGAAGTCAGTGTGCTTTGCTTTACAAAATAAAAGTGTATCACTGTAAAGCGAGTTACTGAAAACAACGGCAAGCGTACACAGCGTTAAAGCGATGGGTGTGTGTTGTGCATGTGCAACCTGCTTTAACTGCATTCTCATTCCGTACGCATTTCACAATTAATATATTGTTAGTTTTGATTCTGTGTGATGCTCTGCAGAGCTTTCTCTGATAAAGACTTTTTGTTTTCTGCTGCTGCATTTTTCTCTGGGTGATATATAGTTTCTTGGTGAGTGGTTCTTTTTATGTAGACAAAATGAATATCTTTATAATTTGCTCATTGCCGAGAAAATGCAGCATCGTTTTTGTAGACTCGACTTCCTCCTCATGAAGACAGATGCATCAGGCCGAACAGATGTCACTGCAGTCCAGGGTGGAGCGGACACGTTAAATATAAGTATTAGTATAAAACATTATAAAATATAGTATCCAACTGTTTAAACCTTTAAACTAGGAACAATTTCTGGAGTTTAGTTATTAAGAATCTATTCAAAAAAAGAGTAATTTAGTTCATACTTTACAGAGTAAAACACATATTTAATGGAATATCTAAATCCTACTGGCTGCATTTAAACATTTGTTGGATATTTAGCATTCTCCATCCTGCATACTGCAGTCACACATGCAGAATGAGCGCTCTGCTCTCCCCTCTACTGTTGTACACGGTCCTTTGGGTGAAGAGAAACTGAGGCCTGAAGTAAACAAATGAGCTTCACCAGAAGTCCCATGTTTTCATGAGTCATCCTCGCCAGCGGTTTTATTACGAAGTGACGAATCTGTTGAATTTCTAAGGAAAGGCTCTTGCCTGCTTGCTCAGAATTATTCCAGGAAGTAAATTACATGATTTATATCTATACATTATCGTCCACTAGTGATGTACCTTACATTCATGTGTGTTTTGTTGCTGGTTGTTCTGCCAAGATACTTTCAATGAAGCTGTGAGGAAGTTTTGTACAAATCACCTTACAGGAAAAGGTTATGAACACACATTTCCCCACTGAGAGTGCTAGAATAGAGGAATTGCATTGCAGCAATGTTTTAAGTTTTTATTCCCCTCATTGTCAAACTCACTATAACACATTTCACTTGATAGCTTACAGTAAGAAATAGAGAGATGACGTATCAAAGGAGAGTATTTACATGCACGCCAGTATAATCAGAAGTATCATATTTATGCATTTGTGCCAGTCAACATCACATTGTGGTTTCAGAAACCTGAGAAACTCAAATACCATATCGGAAACCAAGATACTGCAGTTTATCCAGATGTTTAAGCACTGCCTGCCATGTGCAGGTGCGTCCTCAACTCAGGTTACATACAGTTCAGTTAGTGTAATAAAAAAATATGATGATTATGTGTAATGAAGCTCTACAGTACATGCTGACACTGTTACTGGTGATCAAATGGAGAAGTCATGAGATGCGTTCAAATGTGAATTAGAAGAGTACAAAGTTTGTGTAACTCATCTTCATTTATTAAATCCACCTGGTTGAACATAAAGAAAGTTCAGGAGTTAAGACAGCCAATTTGTCATTTACAAAAAAAAAAAGAAAAAAAGAATTAAAAGTGGTCATCAGGTTTTAATCAAATTTCATCCAGTTGTTGAGACAGTTGATACAGACACTGAGCTGACAGGACTACAGGATGTAACCAGTACATGATGGGTGGAATACAAGACCTGATGGTTATTGGACATAAAATGGGAACTGGGATTTCTTTGGTATGTACAGAGGGTAACAGTGGCTACTGTGGTTTTTATGTTCTCCAAGTTGCCAGTTTTTCCAGCAGTGTAGCTTTGTTAGCACCAGAGAACTCATCCACCTGAAAGACAAGAGGATTAAAAAAAGAAAACAACTTTAAATTACAGAAAATAAAAATCACACAATGATACAATATTTTTGCATTTACTATGGATCAAATCAACAGTTCCTGTCAGATCTATGGTGCCTATTAAAATTATTATTTTTTTTTCTCTTTTAGATCATTGTTTTGGTTTTATAGCCCACAAACTCCACCCTCATCCACACTGGGCCTCATGCAAGAGCATTCTCCATCTCCTATCCTAAACCTCATACTAGTGATAGATTCACTAAACTTGCTTAAATGGGCATATTTGTTGTAAATGGTCTAGACACATTTTGAGATTAGCCTGTGAACAAAGTGGAGCATTTAGCAGCTTAAGAGCCAGATATTTCTTTCAGGGATTCATCAGGTGGCCAACACGACTCAAATGAATGTTGCTCCGTATCTGCTGGATGTGTAAATGAGCTTCTGTTTGCTAACACCTTACAACTTAAAAAAAATAATAATAATATGTGGTAATAATATGTCAATGTTTATTAATTTTCATGCAACACTTACCTTCGCTCCATTCTTGTAAAAATGGAATGTGGGCATGCAAGAAATTTTGCACTCTGAACTCACATCCTGAAAAGAGCAAAAGGGAAACAGTAAGATGGATGGACCAAGTCAACAACACTTCTATGCCCTTTACTGAGGACCATTCAAGTGAACATGCATGAGTCAAACAGTCCAATACATGTGTGAAGCATCCAACATGAACTGGAAGGTCAACAAAACTGTGTTGTGTTGCGAGTACAGGGCCTCCCCTCCCCTCAAGCAAGCAGTAGAGTAACTTATACAGGCTTTGGCAGCTTTTACATGCACGTGACGGACTTGTTTCAGGCATCCAGATACAAGACGATAAACAGGAAACTATTGTGAGTTGTTGGATGAACAGGACACCTGAGCCTCTCCCTTTAACATTGCTGTGTTGTAGCACTGAGACAGAAAAACTTTGGTCACATGAGCCAGCTGTGGTTCCACGTGGCCTGGTGAAATGGATTTCATGAATAATCCACATTGCTTCGAGTATTATTGACATGACCCCCAACAACACCAGAAAAAGGACAATTACTTTCATCCTTCTCTCACATGAAACACCAGAGTTTCCTTTACAATTCCCACAAATGATCAGCTGTTAGCTGTAGAAGTGATGTGCATGTCAGTCTTTTGACTTCTAATGCTCAAATATGTGGTTAACACACGGCTATATGGAGGAGAAGAAGAACGCTATGTGTTGGAGGTGTCTGTGCTAGCAGCAGCTGTAGTAAACCTGCTGGTCTGTCAGACTTAAAAAAAACAATAACTGAAATAAAAACAGAAATGGCACGCTTACCTCAGCCTCATCCACGTCCACTTTCAGGAAAATCACGTTCGCGTTCTCAGGTTCTAACGACTCTTTCTGCAAGAGAGTCGATCAGTGAGCATTCAGATATGAATGACAGAGTGTACATAACGTCCGCTGCCATACGATTGTGAGAAGAAGAATCTACAGACCTCATGAACATAATCTCACAAACATCATCCAGCTGTGGTTGAGACTTGAGGGCCAAAACCATCCACTTACTTCAAATACTGGGCCAATCTGTTTACAGGGGCCACACCACGTGGCTGTGAAGTCCACCACCACCAGCTTGTCTCCAGCTTCCTTCAGGATGGCCTTGAATTCCGCCTACAGAAAATAAAAACCGTTAATGTCTGTAACTTCTTGCGATGGTGATTAACTAACCTGAACTCACTTACATTTGGAAAGCAACGCTGTTCTGATATGCAATTTGTTTTACTTATTGCCGGCCGTTTGTCTCGTGATCATCATCTGCAGTTATTTATTTGGTCAGTGATGTAGTTTAAACATTTCCTTCATTATACCTGAAAGCTTTCACTTTCAGTGCCGTGTAACAGACAGAAATGCCGTTTTCTGAACTTATAGTACAACCAGACCACATCACACACAGGCTTCAAACAAAGGCAGCTCATTTATTGAATTCAAAATTGTACATCATTTTATTTTTCCACATTATACTTCAAACACTGCTTCTTTAGTTTACTCTGCATTTATGACACCTATAGCACTGCTGTGTCTCCTGGAAGAGGGATCCCCTCCTTCTTCCAGGGGTCTCTCAGAGGTTTCTTTTATAGAGAGTCCCCTTACAGCTCTTTTTGTGACTTTGGGATATAAAATAATCACTTGAGAAGCTGCTAAACACTCCTTACAGCTAGAAGTCAGTTACACTCAAAGTCAATGCAGGTCCAGAGTGTGACCAGGACAGATGCCAAAATAAGAGGATATTAAACTAAATGACTCTTCCCCTAATAAAATACCTCACAAATCACAATTAACTATAATATCAGAGCCAAATGTCAACGACTACGTTCAATACCAATTATCATTATTACTACACCTGTGTTAAACTACATAATTAAGTAACATTTGGGGGTTTATTTTTTATAATGGTTGCAAACTACGTAAATGGACGTGTTGCTCAACGGGTTTTATAGCTTATCAGTCGGGCTAAATCAGTAAAATGTGTGTTAAACGTGCTCCGCAACAGGAAATTACATTACCGTCCTGAAACACTGACAGTGGACAAGTATGGCCTGCTATCCAACCTGCAGTAGCGTTACGTTACGTTAGCTACATAAGTCCTTACAGCTGCTAACACCAATCATTTTAGTATCTGTACCTATTAGCGATTATTAGCCGTCAATACGGCCTCATTTAAAACTAACGTCACGTCGACATTATGCAGTGTCGTTAAGTATAAGTACAGTCCTGAACGAAGCTGAAGTTAGCTTCCGATTTGTGGCTTGCGGTTCAGCGATTAAAGGAAAAGTGAGATCTCCCCCCCCCCCCTTTTTTTTTTTTTACGTTTTCACAGTTTCACAAATCTGAAACTTTGTTTTAAATAATCTTTAGTCTCTCTGAGGAGCGATCGGTCGCTCAGCACTGCAAGTTCAGTTTCCCTTAAATTCTTCCACTTAACTGTGCAATCGGAAACTAACTTCAGTGTCGTCTACAAGATGGCAAAAGCCCGCAGCCACACACACACACACACACACACACACACGGTGACGGCTGACATTATCAACCCAACGTTATTCATGCTAAATCACCAATTCACTGACCATTAAGCGACATCGGAACATATAGCTTTACTCTGGACATTATGTTATTTTTTATTTCCACTACTAACTTAAGGCTCGTGTCCGTCAACCAAACAGGCTAAATCCTGGAAAATAAACCTGATTCACAATGAGTCACGAGAGGGGGAAACGGGCGCGCGGCAGTCCGGCCGGTGGAAGCCCCACATCATCGAACGTTATTAACATAAAACATCAACTAACCTAATGTTTAACAAAGGCGGCTTCTAACAACGATAACCGCTACGGAAACAACACAAAACACAAACAAGATACAGCTTACCAAACTTTCCACTTCGCGAACCATGATAACTGTTGAGTGATCGCGCCTTTGACGATTAACGAGCGGCTAACTTTGAGAATGCTCGTTTTTCAGAGGATACGCTGCGCTATTATTGCGGTTGCATCAAGCAACTCAACCACAGCGGAAATCAGTGTACTTTACAGTGCTTTACAAAATAAAAGTGTGTCATTGCTAAGCGAATTACTGAAAACAATGGTAATGTATACAGCGTTAAAGCGATGGATGTGTGCTGTGCACGTGCAACGTGCTTTAACTACATTGTCATTCCGTACGCATTTCACAATTAATATATTGCTCGTTTTGATTCTGTATGATGCTCTGCAAAGCTTTCTCTGATGAATACGTTTGTTTTGAAGGTTATCAGTGACGTCATATTTCCCCCATTCCCATTTCTGTACACCATAGTGTTTGACGCTGTTGGGTGTTGCCATGCTTTTATCCGGAAACTAAACAAGATGATCCGGGAATATTCACTTTATTCCGCCTCTTCCACCTTTGTAATGTAACATTTTGTCTTCCGTTTGACTGAACAGTCGAGACAAATCTGACCTTATTCAAAATATATGCACTAACCATACGGGCGATAATTGATTGTTGGTGTTTTACTTACCAAAATACATTATCTTGTATGGTAATTTGTTATTGTATAAGAGTTTAAACTAATTCAAGTCACAATGACTTGACAAATTCTTGGTTTACCGTAAACGACTGAGTCAGCGCACCTCAATCGCAGTGTAGTAATACACTTACGCAACGTCGTGTACGTGACTTGCCGTCATTATGTCATCACCCTAGATTGTTTTTGTAGCCTTTAAACCTTCACATTTAGGTCGTCTGCAGTAGTATTACAATATTTCCTTAAAGTATACATTTCTTGTGCAACAAATGTTTTTGATCATTTCCAACAAGCTGTCTCTTGCAGATTGTTGTCTTTACACCCACTCAATATAAAAACTGAACCCAATCTTTCACTACTTTTAGATAAAAAAAAAAAATCAACATTTTTATTCACTCACTCCATGTTAACTCTATGCACACTCCACACCTCTACAACGTGGGAAACTTTGTGCTACTCTACTGGACTAACAGCCTCCAATGTAACCATGGAGCTGGGGCGTTCACCACCACAACCTTATGAAATTCAAATTAGTGTCTAAAATTATAGTCTATTTCCAGATCAAACAAAAAGCTGCACTTGGCAGCAGGAAGTGCCTGCTCTATTGTCTAGACTCCACTCGTTATGGGATTGAAAGGAGCACACATCTTCAATATGTTGTTTCCTGTTCTCAGGCCTTAAATATAGGACATGCATAAATGAATACCATATTTATACTGTATAGATACGCACAGCCTGACATATGAAGTGTGAGATATATATAAGTGAGATATATGTCAAAAGAAAATGTTCAAAAAGCCCAAACTTTTTATTACCTATACAAAAGCTCTCACTAAATACAAAGCACATAGTTGATTACGTTATACTGAATTATGTATGAATGTGTCAGCAGCAGATCTACACAGCTCACCCGTGTACTCGCTGGCACAGCAGACAGTCTTGACAATGTTACCAACATGTAGCTGCATATGAGGAAGACATGTTCAGATTTGTGTCTCCTGATTTTCAAAGTGAAATGTCCATTTCTTTTATTTTGTCTTTATTCTATAAATGTGCCTCAACAAAGAAAATCTATCAAACCAAGCAGAATGATCCAGTTTCATAAAACCATCTGAATTTTAAAGAATCAATGGTTTTAGATTTAACTCTCTAACAATGAATCCTGAACTAAAGCTAAAACCTAAGAATCAAATTTTTTCACTCCATGAATGGAATGAGTGAGTGTGGTCGCCTTGTGTTGTCATTGAGTTTACAAAGACACTCTAATGAGCTACATGGACATCATGTTCATGACATCATATGAAAATAGCTGGTGTTATTGCTCAGTCCTTCATATATGAATTCTATAATAATGTGTCAGTGATTAATAATACTGATTCTTCTCTATTGATCCTGCGTTCCACATCAGACTGCGACGATAGCCTTGCCGATGTTTTCTCCTTGCAGTATCCCCATAAAAGCAGCTGGCATGTTTTCAAAGCCTTTTGTGATGTGCTCCCGACACTGCAGTTTGGCCTGCGGATGCAGCATAATTAAATAAATCACAAACATTACACTGAAGCACACACACACACACAAATAATCTGAATTAGATCCAGCATCATTATAATTTGTTTCCAGTCACTAACCTCTTTCAACCATCCCATCAGTCTCTTGAGGGACGCAGGGTGCTTGTGCTCCCACCTGCTCTGCATGAAACCCTCCATCTTAAGCTGCTTGAAGATCATGGTCAGCTGGGGATACGGGCCTAAGACAGAGAGAGATGGTTGGAGAAGAAAGAAAAAAAGCAACTTTCATTGGTAGTCCAAGGAAACAAATTTTGTCAAGAGGTCTGTTTATGCATCTCCTCTGGCATTTCAGTAATGCAATGTCGCCCTCTAGTGAAAAAGACATGAAATCATCCGAACGTGAAGTTGTAATCCTGTTTACACACACTGTTTTAACTGCATTGCACTATTTTTTCACAAACAGGTATCAAGTTAATCTATTGATCTAGAAAATGAAAGTAGAGAAGTACACACCTGTTTGGGGCGTGGTGTCATTGTACGTGGAAATAGCTCCACACACGGCTATTCTTCCAAAGTTCTTCATCTGCTGCAAGGCAACACTTGAAGAAGGGCCTCCCACCTAAATTAAAAGAAGAGTCCGGAAAAAAAGCAATAATGAAGCTTTAAACATTTAGCCCACACTGTAAGCTGGGAAGCTTAATTACCCTCATTTGCGAAACAGCAGTAATGAACGCAATAACCATGAAAGAGAAGAGCTAAGCCAAAAATATAGAAAGAGAGCATAAATAGCAAGTGCTCAAGGTCACTTTACAGGCTTGCACACCACTATTGCTTACGTTTTCAAAGAAGCAGTCATATCCCTCTGGAGAAGCCTTCTTCAGTGCCTCCTCCAGGGAACCAACAGTCTTGTAGTTGAAAGCCTCATCAAAGCCTAATTCTTTGAGGAAAGCCACTTTGGCATCAGACCCGGCTGAACCCACCACCTTACAGCCCTTCATCTTGGCAATCTGGCCCACCACAGAGCCAACTGCCCCCGCTGCAGCATTCACCAGCAAGGTCTCACCCTTCTGGAGTCCCAAGACTTCTTCTATCCCGTACAAAGCCGTCAGCCTGGAGAAGACAAGAAAGAGTAAAATGACCAACTATCAAAACCTGAAAAGTAGGAGGATATGTTTTCCCCTCCAGCTCCACAGAGGAGCCTCTTTGATCCTCGTAATGTAAACTCTTTGTAATTGCTTCCATGCCAAGGTTATCAGTGCTTATGAGGTGACTTCAACTCACCAGCAGGACAAAACATCTGGAGCCTTACCTGTTTATTTTCTCAAAGAAAGACTGCTAAACTGAGAAACAACTCTCTCCCTTTTACCGGCCTTAAACATAAGCAGGGAAATGAAAATACTTTCTCCAGATTAGCAGTCTTATCTAACATTTACTTAGGGAAGGTTAGGTATTCTCTTTCTGAACAATAGTTCACACATGGGAGTAGCCCAAGCATAGTCCTATTTACACTTATTGCTGACTTCCTGTATCTCTTAAAAGCAGCTTTGTTTTGCGTCTTTTACTTAGTGAACCAGACTTTTTTTGTGCATTTGTTTTATCCTGAGGATTCAGCTCAGACAGCTTCATGTCCATCAAACAAGTCACAGTAAAATATCTATGAGAAAATTAATTGTATTTTTATTCTTATTTTTATTTTTTAAACTTCTGGCAGATATAACTCCTCTGCATTGAGTTTCTACCCACACAGGCAACCTAACATCTGTCTTACCCCGGCATGCCGATGGCACCAAGAGCCAGGGATAACGAGACGTCTTGCGGCCAGTCAGGCATGATGGGAGTGAGGTCTGTCCCACCACAGACTGTGTGGGTTCTCCAGCCACAACGACCCACAACATGGCTTCCCACGGGAAATGCTGGGTTGTTACTTTGGATCACTCTATAACACAAAACAGAAGAAGAAAGTAATCTGTCAATCAAGTGTGTCGCACCTGTTCCCGCTAGAGTTTGCTACTGCTGCTGGCTAAAGCCATATGGATGGCATACACACAAAACACAAGAATCAACTGAGAACACACAAAACCTCAAAAATTAGAACTCTTAAGTTTATGTATTTAAGTGTGTTGTGGTATCCTAGACAACTGTGTGATGTGAAAACATGTGGCAGATGAGTTGTATGCACTTTGTTTCACAACAAAGTAAATAAAATACATAACATATGGGTTTATTTTGAGGTTCTTTGGAAAGTTTGGTCACCAAGTAATTTATTCTGCATGTTTACCAACAAAGAATGTTCCCACTGAAACAGATTGAGCGTCTGAACACTCAGCCAAGAACATTTCAATCGTCCGTTTTTTGCTTTTCAGTCACTGTGAATCAAAGGCTACGGTAATTAATAGCAGGTGCAGGATGGGTTCTGTTTCAGTAAAAATCGGGCATGCACGATACATCACGACAGATGAAAGACATTCCTGTGTGTGAGAGAGAGTAAGTGTTTGTGTTCCTTACTTGGCCACTTGAGTTCCAATCATCACATCGCCTTCTTTCATGCGAACCCTACTGAACGGCCTGGCAAGGCGAAAAGTGCATTATGTTATATTTTATATGCATTTTTGGGATTAATGAATGATTTATACAATAATAATACAGAATGTTTTTCAGATTCACCCACCTCATGTATGGGTCGACACTGAGAAACACTGCTTCCAAAAGCACCTCTGAAACAAAAAGAGACATCAATGTTTAAGTGTACACTTAAACAACAGAGGTTTCCCTCTTCAGGTCAAGTAAATAATGACTAATTTAAAGAGCTTGGTGTTTAATGTTTGGAACAAAATGAAGACAAATAGTGTGCACTCCTCTTCAAGCCTAAGTAAAGAGAATAAAGAGACAAAACTCATCTTACCCCCATCTTTGGGCTCAGGGAGCTCCTCCACCTTGAGCTCAAAGTTGCTGTCCTTTGGGAAGCCGTCAAAGTGCTTGGTCAGGATCCACGTCTTAGCTTGGACCATGATTATTTGTTTTGGGCAGCTGTGAGAGATAGAGCAGTTGTTTGATATTAAACTGAAAGCAATTTCATACCCCGTGCTGTACAAAATACAAGCATACTAGAATCGTGAGAAAAAGGGAAAATTAAGAAAGACAATTTAACTTGTGGAGATACTGTGGGTCAAGCTAAAAGAAATCTTATTTCTTCTTATTAAAGCAGTTACATTATATTGTTAAGTCTTAAATGGATCTCCTCAGATGGCAGTATCCTGGCTGTGTGCTCAGAAGTTATAATAACTACATGTGTAGTGTTAACTGTAAAAACCTGCAATGCAAAACAGTAATTAAAAAGGAATTTATTCACCTTACACAAACATGCCAGCACATACACACATATAAAGAACAGGAAGAAGCAAATCCAATAATTTTCACACATTTGCTTGGTATATTTCCTCTCTGCAAAACAATGCCATGATACTTAATACTGTAGTGAGTACATGGGCAGTATAAGATGATATGAATATCACCACCAGTAAGATAACACTAGTTATTGGTTCGAAAAAGCCAACAGTATAAAACTACAAGCTCATAAATGAGAAGTGAACTCCCTTGCTGTGGAATGCCAGTCTGCCTTATGTTTACTGATGTCCCCTCTCCTAAAACAGTTGGTAATCTAGTTCGTTTGGGTATGTTATATTACATACAGCCCTGTAAGCTTCATTCATGTGACTTACCGTTTGTCGTTCTCCACAAAGAAATGGCAGTGTGGTGGTGAACTCACTGAGGACAGAAGCAGGCAGCGGTGGTTTGCTGAAAGCGTGGGAGGAGAGGAGGCGGGAGTCAACCGTCAAGCGTAAAATCTGATTGGTTGGAAGTTTAACGCAGCCTCCAACGTATGACGGAGAACGTCACGTTGTCCGTGCGTGCGGACGTGCGGTCAGTTTGGATGTTTTGGCGCGGGCAGATAACTTTGCTAGCTAGGACGGGATGCTAACAACAACAACGGAGTTCCTGAATATAATTGTAAGTAGTGGAGTGACAGCTTGTTTACAAATTAGACTTTTGTAATTACAATTACACACGAAACACATTGCTTTTGACACAACTGACATGAGCCTTGGTAGTTAGTAGGCTAGCTATACTTTGTAGCTATTCATTGGCTAGCGTACCGTAACTCTAATTTACGGATCTGCTTGCATGCTAAATACAAGAGAGGACAGCGTTACGATACCTCACCAGATGACAGAAGCTAATATTAGTCCCTTTTCAACCTTAGTACATCGCAGTTATAATTAATATATCCGCGAAAACACTGACACCTGTTTACTGTTGTTAGAAATGTAGAGACGTTTTTTACTGCAGCGTAACTAGTTAGCTAGCTTATGATATGCGTCTGTAGCTAATGTTGCTGTAATGTTACATGTGAATAACGTAATGGTAACATCACGTTTGATAAAAGTCAATTTTGGCCGCGACGGGTGTTATAAACTTAACTTATCCATGCTGATTAAAATGAACAGTTTTGATACAGAATACTCAGTGAAATGTACCAAAATTTGGGAAAGCATTCCCATGGAAGCCCAGTATTCAACCTCGCCCTGTTTATCCATCATAACTGTTAGCTATTATTGTTAACTTTAAGAGAATGTAGTTACTTACTTAATATTACTGCCTACTACTGTTTGCTTTGTGGTTCACTGTCTCACAATGTTGCGTGTTAGGAAGTGGTTCCAGAGTTTTAATAGAGTGCAATAGGGTGTTTGTAACAGCTGGATTAACTAAAACAAACTAATAAAGAGCAGCTGTAGATCAGGCTTTATGTAGCTGATAAGGTTTTTGAATGGCTGAATTATCCCTGATCCAAATCATGCAAATCATCTTGGGACATCCCTAGTCTTAAAAGATCATGAATATGTTTTGCTATATATACTCTCACTCTCTTTGTATTGGTTTTCACCTAATCCTCCATAATCCACATTGTGTTGCTGTGTGACTGAGTAGCACAATAACAAGGGGGGCACAGAGTGCTGAACCACCATGTTAGACGGTGGCCAGTTTGTGGAGGCCCTGGGCCGTCTAGGTTATCCTGGTGCATCATCACTGAAGGCGTCTGAGTTCGACTGGCTGTTCGACTGTGCCCCGGAGAACCTTCACTTCTTGCGCTTTGTCTGCCGGACCCTCAACCGGGGAAATGTTCTCACCACGGAGGAGGCGCAGGCTTTTCAGGAGCTACGGAAATCCGGCAAGCCATTTTTGGATGAAGCAGCCTTGAGTGAGGTCCTAAAAACCATTGGACCTTCAGATGGGAGCAGTGCAAACATCCTAGGGCCCTCTTCCTCATCTTCATCCTCCGTGTTTGCAGCAGAGGGGGGTGTGGCCATAGAGGACTTGGAGGCAGAGCTCCAGGCACTGCGGAAAGAGAAAGAGCTGAAGCAACGTCGCTATAACAGGTTGCAGGTTGTTGCCACCTCCCGTGCCGATGTTGACCTACGACTTACTGCAGAGCTGGAAAGCGCTGCGTGTAAGCTAAAGGAGACCAGTGCTTCCATTGGAGCTCAGAATGCTGACACCAATGCTCTATTACAAAACCTAACAGAAGAGGTGAGCAAACTTGCTTCATATCTACCTGTTCAGTCTGAAGTCAAGCAAAAAGGAAAAGGAGAACCTGTAGCTCCATCAAACCCTTCTATCTCCAAAAGCCCCACTGTCCTCTCTCAGCTGCCCCTGGATCCCTACCTGCATCAAGAGGAGCTCAACACTAAAACACTAACTGCCTTCACTCAGAAGCATTTCTTCCAGGGCATCTCTGACATTGTTCAGACGTCATTCTCTGAGCGCTTTCACGTCCTTGACCTCAGTTCTTGTGAAGATAGAGAGGAGGAAGAGAATGAGCATGAGGGGAGAGAGAGGGAGGAGCAGGTGGTGGAGCGCAGGAGGACAGAGATGGCCAGACTTCAGTGGTCTCATATTGTGACTCAACACCAACTGATGCAGGCCATGGCAGAGGAGAAGAGTGTCATGGCTGGATTGGATTGGCTCTCTGAGAAGTCCTCCCATACCAAGGTAAAGCAGACATAAATGGTGTATTTTTTGTCTCTTGCAAACAGTATAAACATTCTCATAGTGTCTTCAGTTACTACTGTCCTGGCTTCCTCAAGCTCTCCTTCATATCTATCTTGTCACTCTACCAGAGCATTTCCACCTCCTCCTCACTGCATGTCCGTGAGGTTGTGTCAAGGAAGGAGCTTCAGGCGGTGGAGGCTGAGCTGGAGGCTCTGCTCCATGGACCAGTACCTGCTGCCCTTAGGGAGTCAGCCAGGCTGCTTAATGTGCCAGTAGTGAGGGGAGACCTGGCTCTGCAACTGGCCAGACAGGACTATTACACCTCCAGACAGGATCAGGTTAGTTGGTGATATCACCCATTTTTCTGTAAGAACATGTCTTTTGTAGACAGATCAGCTTGTTAGACCTTTTTTGTTTATGAGTGACCTTACTAAATAGATCACTGATAAAAGTTATGGTTTAGATCTCTGTGTTGATCATTAGCCATATGTACAGTCAGAATCATGCTGAAGAAATGGAACCACCACCTACCTGCCATTGCAAGACAATGTGGAAGTAAGAATTAGCCAACGGAAAATGAAATGTAAATCTTTCCTCCCAGGTACGAGACTACCTACTACGCCAGAAGGCGTCCTTTGACCTGGTGCACCTGGCTCAGGAGATGGAGTTGAGGAGGTGGAGGACATGTTTTAAGCAGCTGGGAGAAGTAAACAGCAGACTGGTAAAGGAAGGTGAAGCGGCAACCCTCAGAATCGAGTCCCTGGCACACCCCGACCTGGCTATCAACCCCAGGGCCAATCCTATCATCAGCTGCAAGGATGCAGCCTTCAGCAGGTTAAAAACCTTCAGACCTGTTTTAGAGCTGAAACTGTTTAGAGCTTTTGCTAAAATGATGATAAATCATTTTTCCTTAATGTCAGCATTTTAGAAGCATGTATGTCACAAATTCCAAACCTTTTTTATACCAGTGTACTTTATCAAATTCTCATGTATGCAGGATTATTCACTCACCTCCTCTGCAATACTGCTATGTAGGCTGCTTTATGCCCATGACACTCTTTGTCCCTCTTTAAATGCATGCCGTCTCACTTTCGAGTGTAATTAATTTGTTCTCATATGCAACTCTTTCCTCAGACTGCTCCAGATCCTTGACCATAATTCAGACCATGGTCGATCGGAGCCTTTTCGGACATATGAAGCATTGGACCAGGCTGCGCGTGAACTCGCAGGCAACCTCCAAATGACTCAAGATGCTCTAGCTGGCGCTGGCCGTGAGCAGTACTACACAGCTGCTCGTCTATACGGTGACCGTGAGGTGCTCCACCGGGCAATGTACACAGAGTTCCAGCAGCTGGTCTTAGGGCCGCAGGTACGTCCAACGGCCATCACTGACCAGGAGCTGCTCTGCCCCAATGCACAGGTGGGTTTGTTTCCTTTTGTTCAATGCACAGTCATCTTGGTCAACCATACCGAGTGCATTTCAGCAATCCTTTATGTGAGTCAGTTGATTTTTAAATTACTCGTCAGTATTGGTGAGGGAAGCTGGTGGCATAATATGTCTTTTGCACATTTTCACATCTATCACAATGTCAAGCACTTAATTAAAAAGACACATGTTGGGTATAAAAGCACTGCATGGTAAATGGCTTTCTGGAGGAACTGCTTTGCTGCATGACATAAGCTTTAGTATCAAGAACAGTGTTGTGTGTTTTTGTCTGCTAACCCTGTCTGCAATTTTTTCTTTCTTTTCATATTTTATAGGCTAATCAAGAAAATGATTGTCAAATTAATCAATAATGAATATATTTTTCAGTTGCAGCCCTGGTTTTAATGTCAGTTGTCAACTATTCAACTGTAATTTCTAATCCCTTATCATTTGTCTCTACAGGAGCTGACAGCAAAGCTGGTGGAAGCAGACTCTCAGCTGCAGAGTTTGCAGCATGTAATGCAAGAAATCATGGGAGAGGTTAAAGCCAAGCGTTCTCAGCTGGAGCGCAATGCCCTCCTCAGGCGGGAGAGGGAATTATACATCTTCTTCCACTTGGATCCTCGGCTACTGCAGAAAGTAGTGGAAGATCTGGAGGGCAAAATGGCTGCGAAGAAAGGGCAGCAGTAAAACCTGCCGTAATGAAGGAGGAGCTCTTATAGCCAGCTCAACCTCAACGTGCGGTGTATGTGCAAAGGGAGTGGACTTCCAATAAGGAGATCTAAAAAGTACACTCTGTGCCAGAGCAGGGTTTGCTTAGTAAACCTCCTCCACTGAAAGCAAGTGTAATCCTACTCAAAGTCTGGACCTTCACTTGGTTTGTGCAGGAGACAGCAATCAATCCCTTGAGTCTTCATGACTCACCTTTGGGACAACACTCAACTTGGGAAAAAGTTTGGTTGTATGAGAGCAGTGCTGCTTATATGATGATTGGGATTCATTTGAGTGTGTTTATTTCAAACAATTTTTACATAAACTAATCAGAAAATAGTTTTTGAATTGAATGTCTTGTTCTGTCTTATGATGTTCTAAAATGTCATTTTTTTTGTCTTAAGTCATCTGATTAATAAAGTAATATGTTATCTTTGTGGAGGTGATTGAAGATTGTTGAAGTCTATTTCTGGAGGGTTAGCAGCATACTTTTTTTTGCACATTATTGAATGTGTTTTGGGAATTCCAATGTAAACCAGGTCTGTGTGAAACTGAACTAACTCCCCTTTGTCCTGTTTAGGCCATTAAGAGTTGAAGAGTCACAGATCCTCAGATAGAGAGAAAGAGTAGCAGGCACTCTGTCAGGGAGGAGATGGAGCAGTCTAGCAGCAGGTTGTACTCAGGACCTCTGTCCCAAGCGGCCCAGAAGATCCTGGCTGTTCTGCGGGCCAACAGTCTACATGCAGCCAGACGCAACAACTACTCCTACAATCACAGACAAAGTCAGTCAGGGCAGAAGCATAGAAAATCTTTCTTAACCGTGTTGCAATATATTATTATGATGAAAAAAACAGGGACTTCATGTGAAGCCACAGGGGAATGTGTTTCTTGTAATTTTCTTAACATTTCTGATTCTAATCTGCTGAACAGGCTGTATCAAAGCATCAGAGTGTTATTTGTGTCATTACTTGTGTCTCTTTCCCTGCAATTCACTGTCATCAGACCCTTTTGTAATTAATCATTTATTTGATTGGCATTGTTGATACCAGTAGAAAACAGTATTGTAGCTAATTAACATTTGTGATGAAGGAAGTGTTCAGTAAGTCAACAAAATCCTGTGATGGAACATGTCTACTCAAATCATAATGATTGACAGAACCCGCATTTGCTTTAATTATCAAGCCCACAGCTTCAAATCCTTAGAACATTTGCCACTTGACTTATTTAATACTTATATCTTTATTTTATGAGTTCCCAGAGAGTTTATGGTTTTTCCCTTTGTTGTGTGTGTAGCAGTGGAGAGGTATTATGGCAGCCAGAGGGAGCCTTTGGCTCAGAGCAGCCGGAGCATGAGTCAGGAGGAGAGCAGAGACAGAGACACAGACCGGTAAGCCAGATTCAGTAGAGGATACGCACAGATATGAAAACATGCACTTTAGTTAGAGTATTCATTTAATTAATATCTTATTTCTGCTGCAGTCAGAATGATGTTATTTACTTGAGCAGATTGGTGTAGAAGCTTCTTGGCTTACACAATAACACAGTAATTGCCAGCAGTTTGATACAGCACATTAGAATAATAGTATTTGAGCCATAGTGTAATGTAATTGATGCAATTGTGTGGGTAGGACTGTAGCAGTCAATGTTTATAACTGAGGTGTGATTTTATGTACTCATGCAATAATAATAATATAATAATAATAATATTAATATTCTAATCCTTAATGCCAATGTTATGGTTCAGACCCTGGTCCAGGCCCCAGGTGTCCTCCTTTTCCCCTTCCTACCATGACCTCTCCAACCAGTGGCAGAGCTCTCAGACCTCAGCCTACTATCAGTCCTCGCAGACACCAGACTGCTCCCTGTCATCCCAGGCCTCCTCCTGTTCCACCTCCTGCTGGGAAGCCTATTATCAGTGCTCACAGATTTATTCCCACAGAAAGTACTCCGTACCCCCTGCTTACCAGACTAGCCAGGCTCAGTCAGTCACTCAGCATGAGGTTTCTGAGACAGCAGCATCTTTCTCCCATAGAGACAGATACACCCTGTCCCTCCAAATACCCGAGAGTATTTGTGAACATCAAGCTACTCCGTGGATAAAGTAAGTAGCAAGGGGAATGGGGATAGTATTTTATGGTTGTTATCATAGTTAAATGTGTTAATGTATGTATGCATGTAACACATTTGAGAGTATTCATGTATTCAAAAATGTTCAAGGGTGAAGAGAGCATTGTTGCTTTGACATTTTCCCTTTAACTTTGGTTAACACAAAGGAAAGCAGTCTAAAGTTTAGCATGTTTTGATGAACTTCTGTTGCCGGTTTTCTGAGTGAAAAGCATGTGTTATAAATTTAGCATACTCTGTCTTTTCACTCTTATAGCTCCACTGAAGAAATCAGGCCGTCTTTCATCCTCACTGTTTCTCCAGAAGACGAGGGTCCTGATGAGGTATTGTTACCCACAATGGTACACCCTAATACCCATAGAGAGGAGGCTTCTTTGGCTTGTCATCCAGTTTCATTCTGTGTTGAAATAAGTGAAGAGACAGATAACAACCCATCAGCTGCACAGAAAGAAAAGATAGTTACAGAGAGCTGGAAAATCCCCAGAAATGAACTAGAAGACAGCGTAGCTTCAGACAGTCAAGCAAAGTGGAAGCTACCTCTATCCAACCCCACTGAAGAGACCACTAGTGGAGGACAAGATGGAGGCATACCATATGAGCAACCACAGTCTGAAACAATCAAAACTAGAAGGATACATCTCCTTCCCAGTGGATGTGTAACAAGACAGGAAACAGACTGTGGTGCACATTCACCCAAGCCAATGAGAAATCTAGTTGCTGTGGAAAAACTGGAGCTGATAGTGAATTCAGAAAATATGACTGAGGCAGGTACAGGACATGGAGGTATGTGGAAAGAGAGAGGACATAGGGATGCAACCCTGTTACATGAGAAAGCACCAACCAATGAAACTGGAGGAATTCGGCTCTTGGGAACCAATAAGAACACTAGTTTAGAGAGGAATTTGAACTTGTTATCTAGTATGGACAAAATGTTTTACTGTGATACTGGAGGAGAAAAGCCTCGGGAGAAAGAAGTTGAACATTCACCTGGTATTGAGAATAAACAGATATCAGTGGGATGTCATACTGGCAGTCCAAATCAGATCTCAATATCTTCAGAAAGGGAAGACCAGAAGGTGAGCCTCTGCCAAGCTGAAAACCCTCAGGACATGGGTCAGGCTGGGACTGAAACTGGAGAGAAGCACCACACAGAAAGACCACTGGTGCAGTGTGAGACCAAATTAGTCCTGGGTGACGGCCCTGCTGATAACCTGGAGGGAAGCACAGAGGAAAGAATCGATGTGATGGAGGTCAGGTTGGAAGAAGAAAGAGAGATCAGGACAAAGGCAGGCAATGATACAAGCACTGAAAATAAGATGGAGATCGAACAGCACCATTATTATGATGTAAGAGAGAGACAGTGTGAGACAGATTATAGAGAAGTCAGTGAGTTACCTGGAAGAGACACTGAGCCAGGAGGGAGGGTGACAGACAAAGCTGAGTCAGTGAGGCCACCTGTGGACAGTGAGGATGAGAGTACACCTACAGGTAAGTGCATGATGGACCTGTGGTCTCTACACACTATGCACATTTTATGTTGATTCAGTCTCACCCTGCTGTGATTGAACTGTCAACAAATATGCAGTTTACAGCATTTACCACTAGAGAGTGCTAGAGCACTTTGCTATGTATGTGCTTCAGCTAACCACACTAAGAATTCACTAAGCCATTGGATCTTTTTAAACAATTCTTGCTAAACAATATTAATGCTACCTATTTAAAGGGGAGAGAGACTCAAATAATTGCTAAAATGCTCTTCCAGCAAAGTACTGTTGCTGTATTACATTAATGAGGAGGAGTCTGTGGAGTTTCAGATTCTGAATATGGAAGCAGAAAGTGCACTACCACAACATAAAAGTCTATAAAGCTACACTTAAAAGTCAAGTGTGTACAACTCTCACAGGAAGCGATACATTGAAATTTAAGACTATCTATAGTCTATAGACTATCTAGTGCTTGAACAAGCGCTCTTGTTATTCCCAAGACATAAGTATAATTAATTTATTCTTGGAAAAACAGTACTAGGGGGTGCTAAAGCTTTTCAAGCTGTGTCAAACTCTTGCCGGTGGCTTTCTGCCATCTTTCTTTTATCGGAGTGGCGGCGATGACAGAGCAGTGCTGAGGCAACTCAGCACTGATGAGGGATGTTGTGTGCCTGCTCACATTACAGCCGCAGGAAGGGAGCTTGAGTCTCAGCTGCTGAGACAATGCTGACAATGCGCAAACACATCTACAAACACACACTCAACAGCACACACGCAAACAAGTTGCAAGTTGTGTTGTAACAAAATGTCAGTTTGATCTTAGCCAAGCTTTCTAACGTTGGCCGACCTTTTCGTGTCACACACGTACACACTGCGTAAGCACCCATACATGCTTACTTACATAACAGCGTGGGTTCATTGATTGAGGAGTCTCTGAAAAGTGATGATCTGATAGAAATGCTCTTACCTCCTTCATTCTAGAGGACACAGGTAGAGAAAGTTGTTCCACGCCAACATTGTACCAGGAGTGCAGGGCAAAAATGTCAGGGTTCAGAGCTCCCTGTCTCCATGGGAACCACCAGTACTATGACAACGTACAAGTGAGTGTCTATGGAACAATTATTATATATACATATATATTATGTATATATATATATATTATATATTATTATGACAGCTATACTTACATAAAGCAAGGTTGATTGCCTCAGATATATTTTAATACTATTTTAGAACCTTTATGCCTTTTTTGATACAGGATTTAAAGTCAGCAAGATGGGAGGAGGACATGAGGCAAATATCTTGTTAAGTCTACTTCACATAGACACTTTAATTGGGGAAAATGTGTCTCACTTGCTGAGATTAGTTTGCTTGTGTTTTTATACGGAAATACTGATGTGTCTTTAATTTTCCCTGTTATTTTCTGTCTCCCACTCTACCTCCGTAATCCCCGTAGGCAAAGGCAACAGTGTGTACAGCAGCAACACACCAAGAATTTCTGAAATTTGAATAGCTGCTTTCAAAAGGATTAGGCTTCTATTTCCCCGATGCACATAGAAATCAATCTGGCTTGTGTGAAACGGGGTGCCGTCGGTAGTATTGCAGCACGCTGACAAATGATAGCTCCCCAATGAGTCGTAAAGCAAAAAACTCCTGACAAAGTAGTCCACGATACATATATTGCAGAAAGGGAGAGATCAGCAAGGAGAAAGAACTATAAAGGGAGGAAGGGAGGTGGAGAGATGGAAGGATGGTGTGGTGCAAGACTGTATTGCTACAATCAGCAGCAAACACAACCGTCCACTTTCTCTCTCCCCTCATTCATTCTCTTACACTCTCCTGCACCCAGTACTGGGCTACGGGCCACGGCCTGCCTATCTATATCCTGTAGCACAGCTCCCTGGGGGGGTTCATGACTTTGTCAGCAGGAAAACGGGTTGTGTTTACAGGGAAATGAGGAAGACTCTCCTCAGGGAGCTGAATCACAGGAATTCCTACGTACCGAGCCCTCTGCTGACAACCATGCAGAATTGTGTGCATACACAAACCCACACATGGTCTGAAAATCCTCAGAACACCCAACTTCATACCTCTTCATACCCCAGATTTCAAAGAACACAAGTGCATACGCTTTTGCATAAACAGAGATGGGAGTTACGGGTATGAATAATGGAGATGTTTTTAAGATGCTTGAAAGGTTACAGGGAGGTGAGGGTGTACCTTTGGGAGATGGGACTCAAATTTCTGTCCATCTTGTTTCTCACCTTTTTTACTTCCACACCCTTTTTCTCATCCTCCCACTTCTCCACTGGCTTCTATGGGACCATAACGTTTTTGTTGGGTGACAACCTTGCATTTTACATTTTGGTAATTACATGCTTTTCTATCAAGTTAAGCCATATTTATTATCTATTTTGACCTCTATCACTTGCACCTCTCACAGGGCTTAACATACAGTGCCATACTCACTGTGGGACATATGTGTTACAGCACGGATCATATATATATTATATGTTCTACTCACGTAATCTGTCAGATTAGTTAATTAAACCCTTTAAATTCTAATTGGATAGTGTCAAATATTTATGGTCATCCTGCCAAAATTAGCTGTTTTATATTTTTCTTCATGGAAAATGAATAAGTAATTGTGAATGACACTACTTCAGGCAGGCTGTCAGACAGACAGTGTCTATGTTTTTGTCTGGGACACAGCGCTGAGGGCTGAATGTGTGCCACAGTCCTCTCTTCACATCCTCCTTTTTTCTTTTTCCTGCTTGTTTGGCTTCCCTCTTTGCTCTTTTTTTTGCTCATCCACCTGCTCGCCTGTTTACTTTCTCAGCTTTCATTGTCTCTTTCAAAAATGTTGTATAATCCAACTAGATGCAGAGCATGAATGAGAGTAATTAAATAAGACATGCATTCTTCTCTGTGTTAAAGCTAATTATGTGCAACTAGAAAATTTTACTTAATTCTGATGACTTTTCTAAACTGATTTGCTGTTATGAATCAATTTTCTATGCAACAAAACTATCACAGACAGAGAGAGTCTGTTTTCATGTACCTTCTGATATAGCAGAATGACTCCTTCTAAATCTATTCCCACCTCTTCTGTTCTCTCTGTTTCCTTTGTCCATGTCTGACTGCACACTGTTCACCTTTTCTGTTGCTTAGACTGCTGATGGAAGCATCAGAGGGAGCAGCTCAAGTGTTTTACTGGCTGGACAAAACTCCTCCTCAGTACAGGACTTGGCCTCAACTGCCAAAAAAGCAAGAAAAAAGATGGAAAACAGCAACCTACCTACTTCCCAAACTCACGCACATCATCCTCCCCTGATCCCCTCCTTCCCCGTAAAGAGGAAGCATGAAGTACTTCAGCACCAAAACGCTGACCCCCCTCCTAAAATCTATCTAACCAGGCATCCTCCAAAATGGGAGCCACCTCATTCCTCACAAGAAAAGGCAGGGGAAGGAGGAGTAAACGAGCTGAAGAGAGCCAGGCCCAAAACCTCTATCCTTGAACTCCTAGCTGCAACCCCTCCTTCCAAACAGACCTCCTCTTCTGTGACCTTGACCTGCAAACCACTCAAGCACAAGCGGGCCACATGTGGACCTGACCAGGGAACAAATGGGCTAAAGATATCTCATGAAGGGGCTAATGGTGAAGAGCCCCGGAACCAATCCAAAGCTTGCTGTCTGTCTGCAACCTTGACATCTGACCCCAGAGTAAAGGATTCTGGGAAGCTGAGCCCAGACGAGAAGATGCAAATGCTTGAGAAAGCTGGGAAGGCCAAGGTGCTGGTGCTAACCTTGTTGTACCGAGATGGAACAACTCAGTTAGACCCAGAACAAGTGAGCAGCTTTCACACTCTTGAAATAAGATGAAAAAACGGTGGAAAAAATAATCGTTTCAGTTACCCTTTGCATCTCTAAAGGAAGAAAGAATCTTTGCCTTTTGCTCAGCATCTGTCCCAGTTGTTATAAGATTAGTGTAAACCGTTTACTCTCGTGGCTTACTGCTTCATTAACTCTGATCCTTGATACAGAAGCTCACTCCACCAGTGTGTGGCCTCCTCGTTTTGATGAAGAACAATCTCGACTGCAGCGCACCAGAGGACTCGCTCGGGCCAAACGACAGTCTGGTCTACTTAAAACTAGAGCACACACCTGCATGGGCCCAGCAACACACACACCAGAGCCAGGAGCTCTTTTCTAGGTCTGTGTGTGCAAGTGTATGTGTTTGTATGAGAGATGTGAGAGTGAATATGATAGTGAGTGTGAATCTGAAGTGTGAGTTTATAGTATGTCCGTTTGTGCTTTTGTATCCATCAAAAAAAGGCTTATGTACTTAGATGTGTGTGTCTGTGTTCCATAGAGATATGCTGCTACAGGTGCTATCAAGAGCTCAACTAGTGGTGTGCTATAAAGCCAAGGATTTGCTTCGCACAGCTCTGCAGTTTTACAGACGAGACCTCAGCTGGAAACAAGGCAGAGCACACATACATAAACGCACATACACATGTAGAAACACAACCATTGAAAGGTGGCTGTTTGAAAGTTTGTAGTTTCCTCTCATTATTTCTTTATTCCATTGAGTGTGATCAACAAAATCAGCCAAGACATCCAAGGAACAAACAATTTGTGTGAAACTACAACACAATACAGAGGAACATTTGTAGTTGCAGCCTTCACAAACAACAGTAGCTGTAGGCAGCTTGAATTATTACAATGGATTTCAGTAATGACAAGATGTGCTGTAATCTCCAACGTTTTGTTGTCAGTATCATCAGCATACAGTACAGCATGTTGAATACTGCTCAATATCATAAAGTTGTCTTCTCCCTCCAGTGGCAGGCTGTCATATCCAGGATCCACAGGTGTCAGGGTGGCTACTGGATCCTGCAAATCCTTCCTCTTGCTACCAGGACCTTCTCTATAAACACTGCAAAATACCCCATGTAACACCTGCCCTGGGTACCAAGAAGGTTAGTTAAAATGTGAATTTCTGGATCCAAGTAGGAACATTCCCAGTTTGTCAGGGTCACCGACAGAACAAATCATTGGAGCTGGTAGGGTTTCATTATCTTGAAGGACAGCACAATGGACGCTAGGGCACAGTGGTCTGAGCCCAGGTCATTTGGTTGAGGGACACTTTAACAAGTCAATACTTCACCTAACTATCATAGTAAATAGGCAGTGGCTGGAATTTACATTCAGAAATCTGTCCTTTATAGGACCGAGAGACCTCTTAGAAAGTTCATACTCCATGTAAGCATCCATTCCCCATTTGTAACTATTGCCCCTATTTTTCCCTGAACACAAGGAAGTAAATCCACAACATCTTCCAGAAAGCAAGCTGAGTATTTTTCTCCCCTACAACTCTCTTTTTCTCTATTTGTCTCACTCTCTCAGGTTTCTCAGGTCATCTCAGGTCTCTATTCGCTCCACTGGCTTAACATGGAGCTACGCTCTAAACTGCAGGTTAGTTGATACACATACACACATACTTGTACATACAGTATAGAGACACAACACATTGCCTGACTATTTGTGTGTATAGAGACAGGGGCTGTGGGAGCTGTACTCAGATATGGAGCTGAACATGATCTCTGTTCTGGCAGGTGAGGACCACACACATAAAATTCTACAAACCTTTTTTTAGGGTTTTTTCACCCTGATGCAGTGCATGTTTCATGAAGAAATGTCCCAGAATAACAATAAAGTGCAAATTGTAACACATTTGTAATGAATCAGTAAATAGTTGTGTTGTTTCAGCCATGGAGAGCCATCGCATCCATGTGGACAAAGAAGCTCTTAAGAGAACGTCAGACCTGCTGGGGGTAAGGCAGAACATTGTACACTGAATGTTATGACTAGTGTATTTTAAAGTTTTCCTATCAGTGTTATTATTATTATTATTATTAATAAATAGAGCAGAACATTTACTAAAAACAGTGACTAAAAGACAAGTTGTTCACATGGGTGCTGGCGGAGTAAGCAAACTTAATCTCTCACTGCCAGGAGTTATCAACATTTGCCTCATGGCTAATGTTAATTTCCCAGCAGAACACAACAATGGAACAGGAACAATATCCACAATATAAACTCTGCTCAGTGTGTTTAAATATAGACAGGCTAGTCATTTAATTTACCTCCATTTCACTGCTTTGTATGAAATACGGTAACAGCACATGGCACACTTATAACTCATAACTTAGTTATTCCAATTCATGTTTATGGTGATACAGATTTTTATATAAAAGTAGGTCAGTGCTTTAGCTAGTATTCACACAGTATTCTATGTATATTTCTTTTTAAAGCACACAGACTTTATTAAAATGTGCATGAACTGATCTTGAGACAATTTTCTACAAGAAAGCACATAGTAAGGTTTTTAAAAAAGGTACCAGTCTAAGTCTTTCCATACATTTAGTTATTTCTTTCCATTTTAGTTACTTGCTTTTCCATACATGCTTATTTTGAAGGGGAAAATGTGTTGGAGTCAAATGTAACAGCTTCCACGTGTTTATTTCAAACAAACTTAATGGAAACGCTTCCTTTGAAACTTACTTTTGGCTGGCCTGTGTGCAGGTATGATGTTCAGGGTCAGCTCAGATTTGTACTGCATCACTCTTAGCTGATTGCATTTTCTAGTGGCTGCCGAAACCACAGTGCAGTAGACAGCTGCTGTATTAATACAAATGGGAGCAAAACAGTGGGAGGATATGAGAGACAGAAGAGAGAGAAAAACCCTCAAGAGCCTGAGAAGGAAAGAAAAATAAAATGTGTCTTTTTATTCTTCTGGGTAGGATTAGTGGGGTGGTGGGTGGACATCCTCCGGGGACCTGTCCTGTTTACATGCAGATAAAAACCAATCCTGGAGACTACTCTTGAGAGTGTTCGTAGACACACAAAGACAAACGGACACATGTATGTTGAGGAATACACACATGTCCCTAATCAGTTTAGCACCAGTCTTAGAGACGCACAACAACACACACTCTTGAACCCACTTACAACTCTTGCAGGCGCCAGCAGGGGTGTTGTTGTGGAGAGAGCCTTTTCGTATCTTGCCGTGTTACTATAAATAGGATGGAGAGTCTGTCTTTTTCCTTCAAGAGGCTGTGCTGCAGGAAGGGAGCATCACTGTGTGCCTCTGCCAACACACACACATACTGAGGCACTGAAGTTTTTGCAGACTGCTGCAGAGGTATGTGTGTGTGCTTGTGTTTTTGTAATATGTGCCTGTGAGTGCAATCGCGCATGTCCCTCCACTCTGTCGTGTTGGATTTCTTTTCATCTGGGCTGTCAAGTTCACCTGTCTGAACACTAAACAGAGGATCCCTCCTGCCTGTCTCTTTCGTCTTTTCAGCCAGCATTATTAAAATTCAGTAGGACAAACATTCTGTCTGTGTTTCTCAGACGTCACTCTTCAGATTAGACAGACATCCTTCTGTAAACACGTCAGGATCAAACTGAAATGTCCACATTTTAATGCAATGCAATGATTAATCCAAAATATTTCCCTACACTATTAGATTCCTGCCATACACACTGTGTGTCTGTGTGTGTTTGTGTGTCAAACACAGTACTAAGGGGCTAGCATCCAATATTGATGAGGCAGTCTGGAGCTTGCTCTGGGCTAAGAGCGAGAGAGAAAAGTACATATTTTGGAATTTTGGTACATGTCCTCCACTTTTTCCTATTTTCTTTCTCTTTCTCTTTACATCTGACTCTTCTCTCTCCACCCTCCTCTCCTTCAGTCTCACTCCTCTGACTGATGTCTGTTTGTTTCAGATGCCATTTTCTATCAAGGTCCAGCCACAGCGTTCCCTGCTGCTGCCCAGCCCTCACCTATTCCATCCTTTTCCCATTTACCCACTGACATATTTGCATCACATTTCAACTTATTTTGAACCCATTAATTCTCACATTTCCCTTGTCACTCCCACATTCCTCAATCTGTCGCTATTTCCCTCTTTCTGTTGCTTTCTTCTGTTTTCTTATTAATTCACCCTACCTCGCTCTCTCCCCTCCCTTTTGTTTTTCAATTCCTCCCTCGTTCTCTTCTTCGCCTGTCAAATTGTTAAAGAAGTGTTTTCTACTTCAGTCAGACTTGTAATGAGCTGCTGATGCTGGGTGTCACCCCAGTCATAAAAAGTGTTCATGTTTAGGCTCAATATTGTATGAACAGGAATTCTTTTAACTGTCTGCCCCCCCCACTCCCTTTACCTTTCATCTTTATTTCTGTCTTTCTGAGCCTCTTGGCCATCCTCTTTCATCCTCATATGTTTTTGTCAAGTGCCTCTACCTTTCACTCTCATCTATCAGTCTCTTTTAATTTCCTTGCTTCCTTCTCCTTTTTCCTTCCCAAGTGCCTCTTTATTCCCTTCTGTCTTTCCTTTGTATCCTCCACTATAGCCTTTCTTTTCACTCTCTCCCCCTTTCTTTTGATCATACTTTCTCTTTCCCCGGCCCACCCTCTATCATTTTGTGTCCCTTCACTTCCCCTCTCTCGCTGAACTCATCATGCTGCCTGTGTCGACCATCCCAAGAAGCAAAGTTCATTCTGTACTTGACCGGATTATCACAGCAGTCATTAAACCCCGTCTGACTCTCTGTGTGTTAAAGACTTAAAATGTGTGCGAGAAAGTGTGTGTGTGTTTCTGTAGTTGAATGTATCTGTATGTTGTTGTTGTATATACATATGGATTTGGCTTTTTCATAATTTGTTTGTGTTTTTAGCTATTGCTGTTTATCGTTAGTTTGTCTGTGTGTGATCCTAATGCGCTTACTGTGTGACCGATGTGTGCGTTAGACAGATTAACAGAGTGCTTTGCCTTTGGCCATTTAAAGGAAGGAGAAATGAGGCAAGTTCTATCTTATACATATTCACAGTTCTCTCCTCAAATAACCTCCCCTCTTTACTGCAGAGTCCATACCCAGGTCTGGAAAATGTGTTTGATAATTAACTTATCTTGAAGTTTTTGGCAAGCTAACAGTCACTAGGCTACAGAAATGAGGTATCCAATTACTACTGTCTCCCAACATTTTAATTAGCTATATTATTTATTGACTGGCTAATCTGGCTAAGTCTTGACAAAGATATGAAATATTGTAAGGGAATTAAATGTACCTTACTCCTGACAAATACAACCTGGCATGAAAGTAAATCATGGAATTCTTTTGACATGACTTAAAAAGTTGAGACGTAGAAAACAGGGCAATCACTCATCTTTATTTTTGTATATACTCACACAAACAAATCTGACTGTGTTATATTCTCAGCGCAATACAATGTTGACAGCTATGGTCCAGGAGCATTAGTTTGGTAATCTTGTAGGAAATCAGCTACTAATGTTGCATAACAACAAATAATTTTTAGATTTACGGGTCAGTTAGTGCTAATACTGCAATTAGTATTAAACTGCTCTGAATAACACATTGGTTTAGTAGCTGAAGGATGTTCACTGTCTGAACTCTAAATAGCAATTAAGTACTATTAAATTGGCTAAAACAAACCTTGGTTCATGTAATTGTAAATAACAATTACTCTCATTATCTTGATTGATCGATACAGAAAAAATCTCAATTTTTCAAAATAACTATTTTCCTAAAGCCCAAGTTGACACCTTCAAATGACTTATTTTGTCCGGGAAACAGTCTAAAACACCAAATATATTAAGTTTATATTGTTGATGAAGAAACGCCAAATCCTTACAATTTAGGAGCTGTTTAGAAGAGAATGTTTGGCATCTTTGCTTGGAAAATAACTTCAAACTATTAATCAATAATCAAAATAGCTGCAAATTACTGCAAAGTCAACTGTTTGCCACACATTTCATATAATCCTTTAATTCTTCATGGAAGTTACCAAACTCCCTTGAAAACTGATCACATGGAGCAGCTCCAAACTGAAATTTAAACCTCTGGGAAAAGTCTTACCTTGATCTTTTCTTTCCCCCCTTCTCTCTCCCTGTCTCTTTTCTTCCTGTTGCTCTGTTTCTCTCTCTCTCTCTCGCTTCAACTCTCTCTCTCTCTCTGGCAGACTAAGATGAAGCAGCTGGAGCAGGAGGCCCACCGAGCAGCTGGACAAATATTCCTGGTCACCAGCAACACTCAACTACGATCTGTGTGTACCTTTACGTGTACATTTGTGTGTTGTATGCATGCGTGTGGATGCTTTTGCTTATGTATATTTGTTTGTACTGTACCTTCACCTGTAATTGTGTGTGTTCCATCTATCTCTCCAAGAATTACAAAGTGTGAAAAACTCTGAATGTTGTTATGTTAATATATATTCTGATATTCCTGATCAGAAAATGTGTAAAATGTTGTTTACAATATGTATGACCTTTCCCTCTTTCTATATTGTGTTTGTGTGTGTGTGTGTGTGTGTGTGTGTGTGTGTGTGTGTGTGTGTGTGTGTGTGTGTGTGTGTGTGTGTGTGTGTGTGTGTGTGTGGATTTACAATGTTTGAAGGTTCTGTTTGAGAAGTTGTGCCTCCACGAGCGCTGCGAGAACAAGAAACTTCCCAAGACCATCAACAAACAACATCAGTCAACATCAGAAGCTGCAGTACGACACACACACACACACACACACACACACACACACACACACACACACACACACAGACAGACTCAATCTGATCCTCAGATCTCCTTTAATCTAAGGCAACCAGCTCAATCTTATTTGAGGTTTCAGTATGTGCACTGACACGTTGATGCAGATGAATCTAGATGCACACCCATCATCAATCAATAGGTAGATGGGCATGTTGCCAACTTATTCTTCAGATGCAGTTTAAAGTGAACATTACAAAAGGGCAGCAAGACTTGACATACAGTGAAAAAGGACAAAAAATACAACAGATTTCCTGCAAACAGAAAATGCATTTACAGAATTGTGTTAGATGTTTGCTCAAAATTGCTATTGAGTACTTTAATAAACAGTTTGCTCTCATGCTTTCTCTTCTCTGTCTTGTTTTGTTGCAGTTGTTGCAGCTCCAGGACCTGCACCCTTTGCCAAAGATCATTCTAGAGTACAGACAGGTCAGTCATGTTGTCAGCTGCTTTTTGTTTGTGTGCGATAATTGTCAAAAACATTGTTTAGCAAAGGGTTTGCTTTTCTTATAAAAGTCTCAAGCAGAAGGGTTTCTTGCCATCACAACCAAATGTTAAGGTTAGAGTTAGATAGGCAATGCTTGGCTCTGCCTTTTGCAGCAGTAGATCATCTCATAGTATTAACTTTTGTTTTCCAGTAACAACTGTCTGCATTGTAACCCCCAGGTTCACAAGATCAAGTCGACATTTGTTGATGGGATTCTCTCATGCATGATGAGCAAGGTAAGGATGCAGCTGGCAGTTAGAAATCAAACTGTCAACGAAATACCTCAAATGTAAACGTAGTCACGGTACACGCATTCACCAAAAAGGATATCTCACAAGCAGGATCTTCCACAAGTGTGTAAGTCCCCTTTTTGCTCACTCTGAGATATGGATTTTTCTAGACTTTTCTCCTTGAGGCCTGAACAGCTAAACAAAAAAGTGAAACCAAGAGTAGAGAGAAGGCTGCGGGGTAGAATGACTCAAACAGATCCCACAGCTATTGTTTTTCTTTACTCACAGTTTGGCTCTGCGTTAGAGCACCAGAACAGTGCTTGTATGCTACTAGACAAACCCTCTTCATCTTCAAAGGTGCTGCTGGTGTGAATGTCACCAATGCTGTGCTCAGTACTACAATTGAAAACGAGGGTAATGTTGTAGGCTATTCATACTTAATCAGCACAGGCTCAACCTCTAATGATGTGATTGCACTACCCCTACAGCAGAGAGCGCTCACAGGTCTGGATGCTTCTGCTGTAGTAATGTAATAGTAAAACATCTTGTCTCTTTAAGCTTTTGGTCCTGTTTACTGCCACTGCTGAACTGAATTAGCTTAGAAAAGATGCAGTTCTGTGTCTGACTGCCCCTCCACATGGACTTGGTTCGCCTCTGCATGGTAGCAGCAGCTTGTGTTTGTCAATCTGTGCTTACTCAACTCTGCAAATGAGTATGTCTGGCTGTCTCTAGAGTTGTTTGGCTTCTGATGGTGGTGATTCATTTGGTGGTCTTTTGGACAGAGCCGGCAACAATCCCAGCTAGAGGAGGGTGCTGTTGACAAAAACAAATATGAATTATTTCACTCATAATCTAGATATCAAACATGGGGTGGTATTTTGGGCATGAGTAAGTGAATATGATGGCCAAGCAGATAAATGCATACACTGTTCATTTCCATCAATTAGATATTTAAGGTCTACCATCTAATATGACAATATTTATCATATCTCCCAGCTCTACTTCTAACAACATGCAACAAACTGATAAGACAGCACATCAGATTCTGTAGCCATCAAAGTATAATTGGATGCTTACAACTCAACTCCACTCAAGAAACTGTTGCATATTATTGCATATCCTGCGTATTGCACCATGTCAACTGGCACAACAGTCTACAAACAGCTTGTTCAAATTGTCGTATGGCACTGTTGATGCTTGTCGGTCCAAAAGTAGAGTCAGAGTGATGGTGGCAATGAGGATCGCAGCTGTTGTTTTCAAGCTGAATTGGAAAGGACTCAGCTATATGGAAACATTACTGATCATATAGCTGACTCATTGAAACATGCATATTATGGGACTAAAGCATTTCATTGGGGTTGGCAAAATTGTTCATTTCTGCTTCTAAATGATGTCTTAACATGTTGGATTTGTCAGTTTCCTTCTGTATCTGATTTATTCATATCTGACTTTCTTTGTATCTCTGCCTTTCTCATCAACACATCAGAACTACATTTCCTCTACGTGGTACCAGACAAGTGTGGTGACAGGAAGAATCTCAGCCAAGCACCCAGTAAGTATGACCTTTCTTCATTTCTTTGTCTTCATTTCTTTGATCTTGAAACTAGTTATTGGGCTAGTTTCGTGGCTGCTGTGGGCTCGAGCTGCAGTGTTAAGTTACTGGAGCTATCCATGGTGCTGAACTGCTGGCTGAACCTGTGTGGAAAGTGGGTGCTGTTTGCTCTGCTGCAGGCCTTATGAACCCATGCATGCTTACTCAAACAACCTCATTAAAATTGCAATAATGGAAACAGAAGGACCTGAGTGTATGTATAAGGTTAAATTAGGCAGGTTAATGGCATGTAGGACACAACTCAGATTTGTTTTGATTTGCAGAGAGGGGTGTTCTTTTAATCTCTGTTCATGCACACTAAGACACTTGGATGTAAATCATATGCATTTTGCAAATGTTTAAAGTCTTAACACTAACAAAAAGTGATTTTACTATTGGCAACATCTAATAAACATGCATAAGTAAAATAAGACTCAGTTTCAGTTTGGTGCAAACTGTCAGTATTTGACATTTTTCCACAATCGGTGCCACAAAAATATTTTGGTTGGTGCTTTTACCACACACACATATCTTCTGTCTGTTGGTGTGTAAGGTTATAACACAACAGAAGGAGACGTGCCGGCGGAGCCGTCTGGGTTTTCAGCACCTTGTATGAAACAGCAGGTCCTTTATATAACCTTTAAAAAGTCTCAAAGTTAACATTGTCTTCTTGTTTCACCACTTTCTTCCTTTATAATCCCTGTTTCTTTGCCCACCTGTCTATCTTACTGTCTTATTTTCTTTCGCTCTTATCAAAGAGATCTTTTGATGATGCTGACTGCATAGTAATTACAAAACACACTAACACACACACATGCACACATAATACTAGGTTCTCACTTATAAATATAGATGATGAGATTTTGGAGTGTTATGTAACAACAAGCTGGGGTTTCTTCGGGATGTCCAGAGGGAGGAGGGCAGGAGTGTGTGTTTATGTGTGTGTGGGCTTGCATCTTTGTGAGGACCAATTTCAGGACATTTCTTCATTGTGAGGACATTTTGGCCAGTCTTCACTACTTCAAAGGATTGTTTGAAGGTTAAGCTTAGAAGTAGGTTTTGGTAAGGATAATGGTTGGGGTTAGAAAGAGAGAGAGATTTAAAAACCACTTCATTGTTGGAATAATAAGACTTCGGGTGTGTTTCTAAGTGCCCGTGTGTTCGTATGAGTAAAATCAATCTGCTGAATTTCATCCCTAAAGTAAAACATAGGGATAGTTCGTTGTGAGGTCATAGATTTTATTAAGCTCATAATGACTGAAAAATAATCTAAAGGCTGTTACTCTGTGAGGGTAACTCTCAACCGAAGTGTATTATGATATGGGTTTACCTAAAATGGGTTTTTCATCTGTATGATACCTGTATATTTTGACTGTAGTCATTTGTGTCAATATTATCAGTATTGTCAGTATCTATATTGGTAGGCACACGCTGTAGTCTATGAAACACAGACACAACTTGCTGAAGAATATCAAAAAACAGACCACTACAAACAAATGCTTTGTATCTTTTATACTCGTCAGCTTGATCACCTTCTCTCTCAGTTTCTCTCTCTCTCCCTGCTTCGGTATGGGGCGGTCGATAGCTCATTTTGACATGACCGAGCAGTCAGGGTCCAGTGGTTCTGTACTGCTCTGACACACACGCACACACACATATACAGTGTGTGTATATATATATATATATATATATATATATATATATATATATATATATAACCATGGACACATTGAGCTTTTCTAATCTCACTTAGCGATTTGCGACCAGTGTCAGCTACACATTGAATTGATCGTTCTGCTACTATATGATATATGTGACTGTTGGGCAGCTGCGATTTAACACAGCTCTGTTCACTCTGCTCTAACGCACTTCTGGGATTTGGTTGAGCATTCCATTAAGTGTGTGGATGCTTGTGTCTGGTTGTTTGTGTGTAGCTGTACTGGTATGTGTTTGCCAGTATGGTCTTTGATGCATATTTTGTGCTATAATTGTAATTAGTTTCCAGTGCATCTGATAAATAGCACAAAATTGCCATTAGGGAAATGTGCTGATATCAGCTCCATTCTCACTGTTTGATTTGTAATAACTTTAAGAATTATTTGTCATGGGAAGTCTTGGTGATTAAGAGGCATAACATTAAAGTTACCTCAACTAGAAATAATGAATAAAGTGATCCACAGAGGAAGATGTGCCAGAAATATTTCTTAAAATGTTCAGTTTAGTCTGCGACAGAGCATGGAGACAAACTTGCTGCTTGATTGATCAGCATGAGATGATCATTTCACCATTATAGAGCCAGGAGGGAGGAGAGTTTACTCCCTCTAGTCTTTTTCCTTATTATTATTCTAGCATATAAATGAAGTTCACTCATAATTATTCTCATCATAATGTGCCGGTTGTTAATTGACTCACTCAGTGATCACTAACATGTCACATCCCACTGCTTTGAAAGGAAAAAGCTGCAGTTCATAGTTTGGGGTTGGGGGGGAGTGTTCTGCCACTCACCAGCCTGCACACACACATACACACACATATTCAAATGAGGAGTGTTGCAGAGGGGTTTAGCTTTTATCTGTTGTGGGTTGGACTGAGGTGAAGCCAGACTGCAGTAACAAAGGGGTGCATGAATTAAAGCAGGACCGCCATAAACTGGTGCTGAGTTTAAAGCCCTGCAAGAAGTGAGTCTCTCTGCAGAGGGAAGTGGGGCTTTTCTGCTCTGCCTCATCTGTTTTTATCTGCTGAGAGCAAAAATATGTGCAGTCTGCGAGTCCCAGCTTCCCCTTCTCCATCGACGATGTTTTTATCTCTGGGTCTGTTTTTTTCCCTCTCCTTTTTATTCTCATTCTCTTGGCCTCAGTCTATTTTTCCCTCTTTCCTCTGTTGCTTTTAAATCGCCATTTCTCTTTCTCAATTTTAATCTCCACCTATCTCTTCTTTCTCCTCGTGTACTTATCCTGTAATGTCTTATTTTTTTCTTTCCCTCACATCCACATTCTCTGACATTAATAGTGTAGCAGTGAAACCAAAGAGGACAAGTAAGATTGAACTTCCTCTTGATTTCGTCCTGACTGTTTGTAACACCAAAGAGCTGAAACGACATTCAGATCGGGTCCTTGATGCAGTACTCCACCCTATATCATCTGCTCTCTGTCTTTCCCTCTGTACTGTTCAGCTTGTGCCTGAGTTCTTTATGGTGTTCAAAGATTTATGCACTCATGCCACCCACAAGTGCATCAAGCTCCCTCACTCATGTAAATACACAGAAAACAGACATGCTGTTCTGCTGTCATTTTTGGGTTTATGTCAAGCCGTTGTTTGTAATGGCGCAAAGGCTGAAATGCAGTGAGTGAGAAATAATGCAGTGAGTCTCTAAATTACTTTTCTTAATATTTTTGTCTCCATACTACAGTCTTTTATGTGTGTATTTCCTTCCACAGCAAGACTCAAAATCTCTATAATTCATCTGAGGGACTTTACCTGTAGATTGAGCACACTTACCCCTCTTATTATGGTTTACTCAGTGCCTAGGTCACAATCATATCTGGACAGATACAAATGTTCCAATTAGGTGTAGGATGACAATATATACACTAACACTGATTTATTGCATTATTGATGATAAGTTGTGTGTTTTGTCTGATGATTGTGCAGCTGTGTCTGTTCCCAAACTGCCAACTGAGTTTCCTGTAGGGCCTGCCAAGCAGTTTAATGTTCGTTTAAGACTGCTCTGCATTTAGTCGTTAAATGTTTTGCACTCACAGAAAGTCCTCCCAAGGCTGATCTAAGCACTTCACTGAAGTGTGTGTCATGTTCTCTGCTGACTTGCTGGCAGTGTTGAATACACTCTGGTGCATACACACAGGCACACATACTTGCATATACAATTGCATACACTTTTGTTTTATTTACAGGCGTGTGAGAGTAGAACGGGGGAGAGTAGAAAGAAAGAGAGTAGTTTAGATTTGTGTTATTGAAAGGGATAAGAAAACTTGTATTTCAAACTATACCAAGCAGGCTTTACACCTGCTAACTTGGAACCACAGAGACCTCCTTCCTGATGTTCTCCCTCTCTCTTTATATGTGTATGTGTGAGTGTGTTTGTCTTGCTAACAAAAAAAACACTGATAAAAAAAGTAGTAGCAGTAAAAACAAGTTAGTACAGCAGCTTTGTGAGCCACTTAGCTAGTAAGCTATGGTTACCAAAATCTCTCTCCAAAATGGTTGTAGTGTTAAAAGTATTTAATTAAGTGCACAGATGTACTTTGAGGGTTAAGTGCAAGAATATAATATTCATGAAAACTATTTCATAGCAGCATGTAATCACTCATGGACTGAAGTTTCTTTTCTTTCTCATAAGTAATTCATATTTTATATTATTTTCCATTCAGTTTGAATACTGTGCCAATACATTTTGACAGTAACTTGGGTTTATAATGATGCTGACATTTGGGTAAAATCACAGATGCATACTGGCTACATTAAATTGCAATGGACAGTGCTGCTAGCGTTCCCTATCTGCCCTAGTGAATCAACCAATCAGCCAGGGCCACTGTTGGATAAACTGGCTTTATTCAACACTGCTACTAGGAGCAATCCTAGAGTTCAGAGGGATAGCAACTGATGGCAGAGAGCTGCTTGCCCTGGGTCTTAGTGCCCTCCAGTCAGTCACCTTTCTCCAACTAATGGATAGGCCGGCTGTGGGTTTTGTAGCCATGTGCCGATCTCTCTCTCTCTTCATGCTGAGCAGATGGATTTTTGCGGGTGTGTTTGTTTGTGGTTGCAGTGTGAATGGAGATAATTTGGCAGTGTGTGCATACAGACATGCATGTGTGGTTATGTGTGCATGTGTTCTGTGATGAGTCGTTAAATTGGTGCAGTGTGATTAAATTAACCCACACCAGCACAGTGATTCAGTCGTCCCCATCTGTTTAACAAGGCAGTGCTCCTCTGACACTCATGCTCTGTCTCTCTCTGGGCCAGATTTACGTTCATGAGCGCACAGGGCAAATTTACAGTGCGCCTTTCAATCAATTTGCACTCACAATCTGTGTTTAATTAGTGCCAGATGCACTATTGTAGCAGTATGGAAAATAGAATTGGTTACTCCGATGTTAATGAAATAAAAATAATTATAAGTAAACAAAGGTATGTGTGGCTTCCCATTCATTCAGAGTGCATGCAGACTTTTAATGCTAGGTCAGGACAATACCAGCAATGCATACCTGTGTTCTGTACAGTAGACCTGCACATATAGACCCTTTATTCAGTCATGGCCTGGCTCCTGGTGCCATCCTACCACACTAAGGCAACAGCTCATTACAATCAGCACCTGGGACTACCTTCTAGGTACATCTAAGTGCATTTTGATGTTTGCTATTATTTGTTATCTGTAGTGTCTTTGTTGCTGCCGTATGTACATAATGGTTCTCGTTACTTATTATTGATAGTGTTTTTTTCTTTTGTTGTTGTTGTTTATTTGTTCATGCTGCACCAGAATTGCCTTCCAGGGACAATAAGGATTTATTGAATTGAATTTTACTAGTGAAAGAGGGCTCAGTAGGTGCAGTGTGGTGATGGAATCAATCTGAGCTCAGTAAAGAAATGGCAACATACTGATGCTGCATGGAAATAGTTTGGAAATAGTTTTGTTGTATGATGTAAGTAATATTTTATTTTTGAAAAAAATCCACTCATCCTCCTTCAAGAGGAATGTCATAGTGCTCACACAGCATTAGTGTCTTGTTCAAAGGCTCATTAGCAGAGTAGGTGTTTGTCGACACAGGGCTTGAACTACATCTGTCCTTTTGAATGATGGTCTAAATATTCAGTATGCCGCCCTGCTGCCAAAAGGTAAACAGAGGTGGAGAGCTGTTAGGTAGCTGGTATTACATCCAACAGGAAGCATAGTGATCAAATAATTGGATGCATTGTGTTAAAATGTTCACTGTGGTGTGAAAATATGGATCTCGATCTGAAAATCCTCTTGAACTTACTTTCTGGTCCATCAACACAGGCGGTCTGGCAGTTCAGAATCCATAAGCGTGTTTGATTTCTCAACCACATTCGTTTTTTTGTTTTTTTTTAAACTTTCCCAAGGAGGGGAATAAAATCAACAGAATTTGCAAGCAACGCCAAAATCTATTAGCAAATGCATATTGAATATACAGTAATTAAACACTGCTGGACCAGCAGGAGCCACTCATCATGACTCATTTGAGCACACTGGCATAATCCTGCCCTTTCACAATAAATACTTTAAGTGATTGCTTAGTTATCTGCATCTTACCTGCAAATGAAGTAACCCTAACCAAGCCATTATGAATATTTCAACCAATGCTTATCTAAAAACAGGAATCCCTGGGTCAGCCGGGCTAACAGGTGCTTTGGCAACAAGTGTCATTATCAGGCTCTTCTGGGGTCCGTTCAAACCCACTGAAGGACCAACAGGAGCCAATTGCAGGACATTATCAGGCCATTGTGAGCCCATATTAGGACATGAGGGGGGCATTAAAGAATACAAACACCGGGTTGTTATGGAGAATAAGGAGCGATGCTGCTCACGGCCTCTGTAGCGGAAAGACAACACGGAAAACAAGCACATCTGCATGATTAAGTGGCCCATTCAGAGTCAGTGAGCCCAGGAGAGAAAAACACAAGCATGTGTGTTGGTGTGTTTGGCAGTCAATGGCTGAAGCATATTTTCAAGTAGTGTGTGTGTGTGTGTTTTGTGTCTGACAGCCTAGGAATATTTATGTTGTGTGTGTTTTTGCATATGTGCAACAGAGGGGTAATACACAAGTATTTGTGTCAGCTCTGTATAATTCACACGCGTTGATGTGATTAGGGGAGGAACAACAACGTCAGCCACCATTTAATGGAGCCCATCCTGTGCCAGTGCTTGTGTGTATCTGTTTGTGTGTGTGTGTCTCTGCATTTTAATATGCCATACACGCTGTGTGACTGCTTGCTTGCTGTCTGTGTTTGAAACCTGTGCGTACCTGTAGTGTTTGTGCTCCTGTACTTCTATGTTTGAGTTTTAGACATTTAGAGGACAGAATAAATAGAATACAAGGAAATTAGTGTGTGTGTTTGCGCATGTGGATGTGTGCATTTCTGTGTGTGTGTGTACTTGTTTGGACTCTTACCAGTTTCTCTCATTCTGACTCACACAGTGTCCACTAATGAACTGACCTCCATTCCTCATGACACAGTAAGGGTGATAATGACTTGGACCACACACAGTGCAGGTGTGTGTGTGTGTGTGTGTGTGTGTGTGTGTGTGTGTGTGTGTGTGTGTGTGTGTTTGTTTTCTTTTCGCTTTTTAAGTTGTATGTATGTGTTAGACAGTATGCAGGTGTTGGTACTGCATATACATACTGTGTCTTCCTGTGAGGGACTGTACACATACACTACATGTGTGTTGTACTCACTTGTCTTATCTGACATGCAGCTCCTAATATGGGAGTGCAGGAGTTGATGCAGTAAATGTTTTTATCCAGTAGGTGATGCCATCACTGGAACTGCTGTGGCAATAAACTTATTATTGAGCAACATGTCATCAGTCTGTAGTTCAATTTCTGGTCGCAATTTATTTTGGCACATTCAGAAGGTGTAAAAATGCTTATGTTATTGCAGTGTGTGTGTGTGTGTGTGTGTAATGATAATTGGTTCATTATTGATTATTAACCATGTTCATGCTGTTTGTATGTATTTGACAATGACAGCCATTGATCCTCTGCCTTGGTGTGTGTGTACATGGAGATTTGTGTGTGTGTCTGTGTAAACTGTACAGTCAGCAGTGAGCAGAGCAAGCTGACCCAGACTATTTTATATTTTACAATTTGTCATTCATCCTCTCTCTCTCTCCAGCGGCAATGACGCATGTACAATAGTCTACATCTGCTCTTTAATTATTTGAGTCTCTTTCTGCTCATCTGTTTTTCTCTTTTATCTCTCTTTTATCTCTTGATCTGTGTGTCCCCCTCCTTTTCCTTCCTTTCCATCTCTTTGATTGTCTTTGTGTCTTCCTTCTTTCCCTTCTTCTCTCTCTCCTTTCACATGCTCACAACTGACTTTCTCTTTAAAAGCATCTGGAGGTTTCGATTGTGTATCAAAACACAGGGCACCACTCTATTTTGCATAACAATAATCAACTAAAGCTATTAACAATAATTAGACGGTTGGCTCCTAAATTTGTTTTCCGTTATCTGTGGTCCTTATAAAGCTTTGTGTGTTAATATGTCCTCTCAACAAATCATTATTTGGAAGAAGAGGTCTGAATTGTAATCAGTGTGACACAACTAGTAGTCTGTCTATCTTTTTTGTGTCTTTCCTGTAATACACAGAGGTATTGCTGTTGCAAGGAATGTGTGTATAAGCTGAAGGATAGGGGTACCTTGGAAAAATCATGCGGTATGCTGACAGTTTGTCAGGTGATTCACTGTACTCTGTATCCTGTATGTGATGTGTGTGTTTGTAGTTATTTATGCAGTCGTACTACGTTCACATCCGACACACTGAATCACCTTTCACATCACAGGGCAACACATCCTCACAGCAGACACACGTACATTTGTAATTACTTGTACCTTTTTTCATTCACTCTGCCCCGAACACACACTGAAGGTCACGTATGCCATGTTAATTGTAGGACCAACTGAACCTGTGTGTGTGATTGGTGCCTGGTCCCTGATGTATTCTTTCCACTGTCCACACCCTGCCACTGCAGTCCTGTCTTTTCATCCTCCCTCCCACCCTCCCTCTAGTGAATAATGAATGAGTGGTGAAAGCAGAGAGCTGTTCTCTCTCTCTCTCTCTGGATCACACACCACCATGCACACCCATCGTAGGGTTAAACCAACTACATGCATGTTTAGATTCTGACCATGACAGGAAACACTGTTATATTTTTGCGTGTGTTTCTATGCCCTTTCCTTTGCCTGCCCCCCTCTCTATGTTAATCAATATTGTGCGTGCATCTGTGTGTGTCTCTGTGTACACACTGATTAATGTGACCTGCATGTCCTTGATAATAACCACACACCTTGAGTTGTTTGAGTGTGCATGTGTGTTTGAAAGGGTGGATACAGTGGGATTAACAGGGATTAAAATGGAACTGCTGAGTCTGAACCTGTTTTTTTTTTTCTTCCCTCCTTCAAACTGTGTCTGTGTGTGTGTGTGTGTGTGTGTGTGTGTGTGTGTGTGTGTGTGTGTGCTGGTGTGCCTTATCACTCTTCCTGTTTTTCCTCCTTCAGGCAGAAAAAAACTGCATACGTGTAGTTTTGTATGTGTGTGTGTGTCTATATCAGCAATGTCTTAGATTACTCTGTGGGTCGATGCAGGGTGGGCCAGGAGCCCCGTGAGCATCAGGCTGTTCCTATTTTAAGATGTGTGTCTGAAAACTTGAAAGATCTGTAGTGTTGGCTGGAGTCTCAGGACGGCTTTCTGTTTTTCTTAATCTCAGCCAAACAAAGTCGCCATTGCCATATAAATGCTACACAGGATTTCTGCAGCAATGAAGAGAAGGACAACAGACAGGAATTTGACGAATTTACTGTGTGATTTATTTTGGGAATGTTCCAACCTTTACATCTCATTTAATACTCACATTTATTTCAGTTGTTTGTCTCAAGAAGCAAGTCTGAGTGGAAAAGAAACATCAACCAGGCAGCATTATATGGTTTAGGTCATGGAAGTGCCTTGAATTAATAGGGAATATCATGATAGAGTATGAAAAAGTCAATGAATATTTGATTGAAAACCTTAGCTGCAGAGGTCCATAAGTTAAAAGTTTGATCTATATGCAACTTTTATCAATTTCCATAGGGGCAGTGGGTCACCACAGCAGCAATTGTCACAAGATTAAAACAGTACTTTAAAAATTAGTATATTATAGTCATGGAAAAAGTAGGGCTGTCACTTTAGCACAAAATCAAGTTTGAGCCAACGGGACGTAACCTAATTTGTGAAAATGAAAAGTCACAGCTCTAGAAAAAATGGAAGAGGGGCTTGGCCTTCCATTTTCAACACAAAGGCTAATGGGACACTGTTGATAACTACACACTGTACAGGGCAATAGTTGACTCCAGCTGGCTTACAAAATGTGTGTTCTCGTGATCTAGAACTTCCAGGCCCTGCCAAGACAGCCACTTCAAATCACCAAGAAGCAGTACATCCCAGGTAAGGTACGCACACACTCAATAACACGCACACGCAGAGAGAAACAACCCTCCCATGCATGCTAGAGAATGAGACAGTGATAAATGTCGAGGTGTGTGTGTGTGTGTGTGTGTGTGTGTGTGTGTGTGTGTGTGTGTGTGTGTGTGTGTGGGTGATCTCTCAGGACGTACAAAAACTGATGAGCAGGGAGCTTGTAAAGAGGGTTTATGGATGATAAAAGTCTGCAGCAGCAAAGGGATGGTCAGTAAAAAGAGTCATAAGTATCTCCTCCATATTTGTGTTTGTCTGCTCTGTACTGTGGCTTCTGATGTATAGTTTGTTTGTTGTGCTGCGTCCGTTTGATGTTAGGATGATAAAAGCTAAAATTGCATAGTAAGCCGCGTATAGTGATAACATCAATTTTAATTGACATCATATAATATTTTACGTTTTACCTATTCAGCCCTACATGAATGTGCAAGATTGAAAACATTTTTCGTTTTTTCCAATACTTCCTTGACACCTAAACACTTTCAGATGTGAGGATGGTACTGAAAACTGGACTAAAAGAGATTAAGTGAGACATTGTGCTTCAAAATAGAACTAGACGTTGTTTCTGTCTTCCCCTGGTATGCGCTTCTGTCGGTTTGAAAAAGATCCCAAGATTCATTGTGAGAAAGACCCTTATATAGTTATGTCACAGAGCTGGTTGAAACATGAACAGCTGTGCTTAATTGATCATGTATGCAACATCAAGTACCAAACCCATCAATCCCCTGCAATGTAGCATCTCTGTTAACTTTGATGAGAAGAATGTTTTCCCGGAGACAGCCTGGGGAGAACATTATCCATATGGACACAAGCATCAACTTGGCAATCTTAGATTTGATTATTTTCCCATCACTCCTTCTCTGTTCTCACCACCCGTCTTCTTTTCATCCCCTCTCGTTTGGAACAAGTTTTAATTACCTCATCTTGCCCTACTTGCACACAGTCATCATTTGATAAAAACTGCCACACCAACGCTTTGGGAAAACAGCCTGACTCTTCATTTTGTGGGACAGTTGCTCAAGAGCTCCACAGCAATTTGATTATAACAAAATTTTAATTCATGACAGAAACTAAAATTACATGGCCTTGGTTTTCTTTTTAAATAGGGCCTGACTGAACAGCTCACTATCTGAGCAAGGTGTCAGCACTGCTCTACATTTCATATAAATGAAATTTGAAATTGCAGAAGTGTAAAACACATCTAAAAGACATTATTTCCTAGAGCTTATATTGATTTACATTTTGCCTATTTCACCTACATGCTGTGTTGAAGGAGGATTAATTGCCTGGCAGAGACGTTTATTTTCAGTAGAATTATTTTTCTAGATAGATCGCTGGAGTGAACATTTTCATTTATCTGTACACAACTCTTGGTCCATCCAACTATGATATTATGGGTTTGTGGCTGTCATTGCATAGGCACTACTTGACAAATGATCAGCTTCTTAATTAAGAGAGCTCGGTCATGGTTTTGTGAGGTCATCCCTTGTCTGGAGGTCTTCAGTTTAATAATGTCTGCTCCAGGGTTACCAGATCAGCTGGCTGTCAAGTGTGTCCCAAACACACGACTAAAACAAAATTCAAACTTCATTTGCAGATGAATAAAACATCAAAACAAGTCTATCCATCTGTTGGCATGGCCAGGCCGCATTGACTCTGCTGTCAGTCACAGCCAGTGGTGCCACACTCAGCTTTATAGCTCTATTTCTGTCCCATGCTCTCTCAGTGTTTCTATCTCTCTTTCTCTGTTTGAGAGATTCATAGGCACTAGCATCAGCACCTCTGATTCCCAAAGCTCCTTGTCATCAAATCCTCCTCTCTCTCTCTGTCCCATCCATATCATCCCTTCTTTCCCTCCATGAGTATCCCTCCTTCTCATTCTGTCATCCACATATCAGTTATCTTTGTGTCTTGAGGTGAGGCCCTAATCGCAACTGATTACAGTACTCCAGTTTGTATGTGAGTGTATGTGTGTGTGAGAGAGAACGAGGCCACATTTTCAGTGTCAGCATGTATGTGTTTGTGCATGTGCTGTTGTGGTGGTTACCTATCATTTCTCCAGCGCTATGGTCAGCACTTCAGTCCAGCTCCTCAGAGCAGAGAGTGCAGTGATAGACTGATTCTGATTGGATTCTGATTTGCCTCTAAATGGGGTGTTGCGGCTTCATAACTTAACTCCTCATTAAGTCAGATGTCAGTGTTAGCTCTCTTTATTGCTCCCAGCTGCTCACTGTCTGTGTTCCTCTGAGTCTATTTGTGTGTCTCAAGCACACAAATTCACACACATGATATTACAACTAAATGACTCTTATGCTGTATGTCTGGTCAATAAATTTGTTTTTAAATGTGTTGTGAAAGACATCCATAGTTGATTAGATGCTCTGCTTATTTATGGTCTGCTCAATTTAATTAAAATGTATCTCTCGCGCGGTCCCTAACCAACGTTTCTAATAACAGGATTGAGAAGTGATACAACGCGACACAATTACAAAAGGCATTTGTGATAAGCTAAGTGTGTGTGTGTGTGTGTGTGTGTGTGTGTGTGTGTGTGGTTTGGCACACAGATTGCTTTAGTTATCTTTTAGCCCAAGAGAATAACAGGGTTAACATTTGTTAAAACTGTGTTCACTTTAATTTCATTTCATAATCGTGATAAGAATATATTATAGAAGTATATACCAAAAAACTAAATGATAAAAGGAAATGCCATTAATGCCATTCTACCATAAAATAATTCATGGTATTGTAATAGTTAAATGTTGAAAGAGCGTGTTTTCATCTTGAAATGTGGGTTTTTCTTGGATTTGATTCTTTTTGTCCAATGAAACTCATTCAAGTTGGGTAAATGCATGCATTTGGCTTTGATTTTCTTTTACCAGAAGAGTTAAAGTAGAATGCACTTTGCAGTGAGGGATGATTTGCTGAGGTGTTCCTCAGGGGTCTGTGTTTGGTCCCCACAGGAAAGGAGGAGGAGGTGGTAACTGTTCATCCTCGGGCAATGTTCATTCCTCAGGAAGGATGGACTTTTCTCTCTGCAGGTAGGACAATAATAATGTCAAATTATAATGTTTTGGGTGTTTCATACAGCACTGCTTTTTGTTCCTGTCACCCCATCAAATACAACGTGATGAGGTTCAGATTGTTTGTGTATTTCCCTCAGCAGAAATCTTTTGATTGTTTTGGGAAATGTTTGATTTATTTTTGCATATCTGTCTTTTAGAGAAAGTTGTGTGTTTTGGCAATCAGCTGTTTTGAATTTTTACTGAGCATCTCTTCAAATATTGTTTGACTTGTTTTTAGCAGTAACCTTGCAAACAACATGTAATGGTCCCGCTCATAGACTTTAATCACTGCACATGTTTTGATACAAATTAATTTTACTCTTGATTCAGCAGCAATTAGCTGCTCAGGCATGTTATTGCTTTCGCTGTTGACCCAGCCACTAAATCTATGGGAGCAGCAACATCAGTTCTGCTTTTATGGTTCAGCCTTGTGGAAAAAGTGTGTGAGCATCTGTTTTGAAAGCAGAAAATTGGATATGTGAGTCCGACACAAGATTAATTTAACAAGTCTGAGATTTCTCGAGTTTGGGTCCTATTGTGGTTTTGTACTTGCATGTGCAGTCTCAAATCAGCATAAATGTTTTTCCTCGGATAGATCTGTCTTTTCAAGTTTGTAACCGTTCATTTGAAAATCCCTCTTACGCCGACACAACCACAGCTGGCATCATAAGGTCACTTCAGGGTGAAGTGCTGGTCCATGCTGTGCAGACTGAGGGGAGAGAGCTGGAACACCGTCAGCCTGGGAGAGCTTTTGTGGGGATCGCCGGGTGTCTGCTGGCCCTGACACTGTGTCGCACACTTACATAACCAGACAGATAAACCAGGGTTAGCAGGAGGACAGCAGCAGGATAAGAGCTAGGATCCCACATATACACACAACATGGCAGGGATTCACAACCACACGCAGGCCAGCACATGCCCACACTCACACACAGGCCAAGTTGCCATGGAAACAACCCCTCCTAGGGAGCCCTCGCCCAGTCACCCCCTTTATGTCCTCTGATGTCCTTCCCAAACTGGAACAACTGCTGTATGTGTGTTTCAACTACCACCACTTTCCAGTGTCCCTAGAAAAAGTTCATCTGAGAGGCACGTCAAAAGGTATTATGTATCAAATGTTACCATTATGTGTGTGTATGTGTATGTGTGTGTGTGTGTGCGTGGGTATGATGCAGATTTTGTCTTGAGTGTGTGTTGTGTTTATTCATCGATCCCACACTCAGACAAATCCAAATCATGGCTTAGTAAAACACTATCGAGTCTGTTTTACCAAAGATAACGCAAACTATTGTTTATAATACATTTTGAACATCCTCCCTGTCCTCAAGCAAGCTGTGTGTGTGTGTCTGATGTGTGTGTGTTTGTTTATTTTTGCAATTGTCAACTCAGTTATTTTCTATTGGGAGATGTCTGCTGGTGTGTGGGGGCTGGAACTGAGAGAGGAAAAAGAGAGGCTAGCCAAAATGAGAACAAAGGCAGGCCTAATTCCCTCATCAACCCTGTTGGTTTTAGTTCCGTCTTCCAATTTTGTTGATTTTTCAACCCCTAGTCCATAATAGAAAAATATACGTTTAGGAAAACACATAGAATTGTTGTGTGCAGCATTCGTAAAGAGCAACATATGTTGTGTCGGTGTTGTGGTTATTAAAATAGCAAAATAATGTATGTTTCTACTGTACAAAAGATGAAGGTATCCCATAATGTTAACAGCAGCCGCATAATGTGCTTCATTATCGTGACAACAATCAGGAGAGTTAGTTGTTTATTTTATACCAGCAGGAATGAGCCAATTTTGGAAAAAGGTTAAAAGGTCATGATGCGGCAACATGTATCAGCCTGCTGATCTTCATCAGAACAAGGTCTCCGCACAAAATACTGTAGACTGGATCATGTGGGATTACTTGTGTGGGTATGTTATGATAAAAAGCCCACTTACTTCATCTACTGTCAGTCAGGGTCAGGTGTATGTTATCACACTAATATAACGTGAAAAATCAAGTATCAAAAAGTAGGTAAGTAAGGTACTTTTTCACTGTTTTGTTCCCACATATTACTTAAAGCAGCTATAATCAATATTTGTTATTTTTCTCCGAGCAGACTTTAACTTTCACAATCCAGTCCATCCTATATCCCTAGATGGCCTCGGCCTGTATGCTGGTCGATTCATTCTTCCTGGAAGCCTCTCTAGATCCGCCACAACCCACGGGATGGTTCATATTCTCAATGTGCAGGTTTTAGTTGAGCTCTAACGCTTTTATCCATAACCTTCATACTCCATACTGTACTGCAAAGCATCACAGGGTACTGTGGGTGGTGGCATTAAAAATGTATGAGGCATGGCTTAGTCCCCTCAATATCTTAGTATGTCATCCAAGGAACTACAGGAGCTAGTACCGCCTCAGTTTTTAATATCTGTAGTCTCAAGTAATACATGACCCTGTTCTGTATATTCATGCTGTCTAGAAAAAAACATGACATTTGGAGTAGAAAAGTAATTTTCTGTTCTTTCAGATTGAACCCTTTCTGTGCATTAGTGCCTTAATAGGGCTCCAACTAATGAGTGTTTTCATTACATATATATTATTGTTATTTTAATGAAGTTTTAATGATCTGCTACAGATAATCAAATTACAATATTACATTGAAATTGCCATTGATTAATTTTCTGTCAATCATCAAATTGCTTTAGCACTAGCTTCAGTTCCGTATACTGTATGTTTAACTGATAAAGTAGCTGTTTAAGAAACCAAATTCAGATCACAAGTGAGTGGAAACCAATAATGATTGATTCAGTTAATTAAAAGTTAATATACTGATTAATCAGACCTGGTCTAGCATCTAAATCTATATATTCTCAGTTTAAGGTCATAAATGGCACTGATCCAGTTTTACTGTAGGTCAGAGTTATTCCTGTATGGATCAATACAAGGATTCTTGATTGTGGCGTTTTGGGCCTTGGAGAACACACACACACACACTTACTCAAGATCACACGTTCACATGTGTAGTCTCATGTTGTTACTCATACACACATTGTCTTTTTATATCGACCCCAATATTGTTCCTCTCTTCCTTTCTATTTCTGTCGCACACATATGCATGAAGGAAAACACTCTCTGGTCAGCAATATGTTTCTGAGGCTGCCGGCCATGCTTGGAGGAAATGTGATCTGTCTCATAAAACATTGATGGGAGGATATCTTTAGAAAGTCCCTTCCTCACCTCATCACAACCTAAACCAGACATCTCTTTTCCTCCATTGCTCACCTCTCCACCTTGCTGTCTTTTCTTTATCCATCCCACTGGGTTTCTCTCCCATTCCCCGTCCCTTTTATCCTATTCCTCTGCAATCTATGGCCGACCTACGTTAAACGGTAAATGGTGTTCATTTTAACCTGCATTGTGAACTGAACTGTCGAGGAATTTTCTTCCCCTTTTTCAGTAGGGATGAACGATATGACCTGAAATCTGTATCAAACTAAATTGCCAGATTTATCTCAATTATTATAACTGTAACAATAACTATTTTTAATGCACCAGTGCATGATATTTCCCCCTTGCAATCCCATGCACCCATCCTTCATCATTCTTTCTCTTCGCACATTAGCAGAAACCTATTACAGCTGGTTGCTTCATCCAGAAAATCTCTCAAATTCCCCTGCTTCCATTTGAGTCGTTTTTTCCCTTTTAATTTGATTTTGAAGCAGCCAAGCAGAGGAAGAGATGTGTCTGGGTGAAATGGCAGTAATGGAATGTTCTGCAGTTGCTTTGTGGGTGTGGATATAAGTGTGTGTCGGTGTTTCAATGTGTGAACGTGTGTGTGTGTGTGTGTGTATGACTATGTCTTGAGAGATGTTTCAGTTTAGATCTGCCAAGCTGACAAGAGAGCCGTAGAGCTGTCAGTACAGGGCATGTCGCCCTAACACATTGTCACCTGCCACAGAGGTGTGTGTCTTCTCTCTATATGTGTCTGTCCATATTTCTGTTTACTGAGTTGTCTGTTTGTGTGCATCCTTAAACACAGGTGTATTATAGTGTGTAGTTAGATGAGACAGAGTTTCTGTCTGACTTTTTAATGAAGATGTGTTTCTGTGTGTCTCATTTATTGCCTCTGGTTGTCTCTCTGTGTATGTTAGTGCCTAGGGCAAAGTCAATTTGGTCTCCAAAGCCTCTTTAGACAAGGTGTTTTTGTGTCTGTCCTGCACCTTTACAGTCCTGAAACTGTGTCTGTGCAGCAATTACCCATTTCTGTCCTATCTCCAAATTGACCTCTTTAACAAAAGATGCATCCACTTTGGCTGAGAAAATATTTGACAAAATGAATAAACTTGATGAATTAATCGATTTCTTTTACTTGATATGAAAGCTTTGAATACACATAATACATAATGTGCTTGTGTTTACATGATGGCAACATAATCATAATCTGTGACACAGCCAATGACAGGAGATATTGCCAAATCAAAATATATGCCCTCATAATTTTGGTGACTTTAAGGTCCTTTTTAAATGAACAAAACTTTTCGTCACCTTTTAGTGAACTGTTCCTTGAGGCGTAGCCAGTAGGTGCTATGTTTACATTCACACAATCCTCAGGTCCCTGAGAATAGGCACATCAAGCTTTAATAACCACATTTATCTGGTTCCAGGTAACGTGACTTTTCCATAATAACCCAGCTTTACATGGATTTGTGTGATAGCAGCGTTCGCTTACTGTGAGACGGATGTAGCAAATTAGATCCAAGATCCTGTTGCAAGACGTATTATAGAGAATTAGGCGGAGAAGATGCAGTAATGTAATTGCAACGTGTATCACTATGTTGTCGTGTCGAAGAAACACAGGGTCACCTGCATACATGCACAACCCTGGATTTAATCGCTTTAGTCATGTGTTTCCAAAAGGCTTACAACGATTATGACATTGCTTTATGCAAATTACAGTGGACAGAAAGTCACATAATTAAAGCTTAATACTTTCATAGTAAATCTGACTGCTTTGTGTGTGTATAATGTTTTTATGCCTCTGTGCCGTCGATAGCCGTGGCTGGAGGCATTATGTTTTCGGGTTGTCTCTTCGTCCATCCCATTCTTGTCAACATTTATCATATGTCTCTGACATGATAATTGATACTGATGTTTATAATTATTACAACAGGAATGATGTAGCTGAGAAGTGCTTTGAGTATGTGTATACAAAAATGTAAGTGTTTATTGTCTGTATTAGTAGCTGCTGTATGTGACTGTCTTTGTGGAAAGATTGTCAAGTTTGCCATCCATCATAGGTACAATTGAGTTTGATAGAACAAAATTGTTCAGCCATCAAAAACATCAATAGCGAGCGTCATGCTTTTCGGTGACAAAAAGGGACTGTTTCTTTCTAGACTCATCATTCTGCAGAAACAGTAATACAGGGAGAAACATGTAGGAGGCAGAGACACCAATTTCTGCACAGACGGTGACCTTTCTTTCTATACTGGAGGCTCTTGCTCTTTTGCTCTTACTGTCGCTATTTGCTGTTGCTCTTTTCACTTTCACGTATGCCCGAATGCAGCTAGCGTATTTCACACCCACTCTCTGTTGGTTATTAAAAGTTATCCTGGGAAATGTTGGACGTCACTAAACGAAGTTAAGATGGCAGGTTGAGGACCAGTGAGTGCAACAAAATTGTAGTTGCAACACAAATAGCACAAATAACACCTTCAATGCACCAAATGTCTTAGAAGAATTATAGCATTTGTGTTTTAACAGTGTAGAGTATTTAAGAGTACAATACAGTATTCTTTGAACTTCTCGGACCCTAAATCTTCCTTCAAAGTTTCATTTAGACATATTCTGTATATGTGACATATACTTTACATATGTATTTGCTTGATCCAAAGCATCATTAGTTATAGCTTGCTCAACTACCTATACTGTACTGTACTGTCTCTATTCTTACAAACATTTTTATTATAATTTTAAAGAAACAGTTTGACTTTTTAGGAAGTACGCTTATTTGCTTTCTTGCAGTTAGATGAGAAGATTGAAACCACTCTCTTGTCTGTGTGGTAAATATAATACAAAACAAAAGTGTAAAATGTTGTGGTTTTACATGACTTATGTTTTGGACTATTTCCTGGGCCCAGTAACTCCCTGGACAGGTGCTGGTTGGTAGATTTTGTCACCTTTGACAGAGCCAGGTTACCTGTTTCCTCCTTTGTGCTAAGCTAAGCTAACAGGCTGCTGGCTCTAGCATATTTTCCAAAGCGTGGTATCAATCTTCCCTGCAAGAATGCGAATAAGCCTCTTGATGATAAATTGGAGTAATGTGTCATTAAGAAGGTGTGTGTGCGTGTGTGTGTGTGTGTGTGTCAGACTTCTGCCAGGTGGAGCTGCGTCTGCTGGCTCACCTCTCCTCTGACCCTGAGCTGCTCCGCATTTTCACCCACCCGCAGGCGGACGTCTTCAGCATGTTGGCCTCTCAGTGGTACGTCTCGCACGCGCACGCACGCACACACACACACACACACACACACACACACACACACACACACACACTAGTTCTCCCCTGATCTCTTCGCCAAGGTGAGTGTTGATGCTCCACAGGGTTTCTCCTCTCTCTCTCTCTCTCTCTCTCTCTCTCTCACTCCTTGTCTCTCTTTCTCCCTCCCCCCTGCTCCTTCACTTCAAACGCTAATAACCTTGTTGCCATGACTACCATGCCAACTGCCTCATTCTCTCTTTCTTTTCCATGGGCAGGACACCCCTGGGCAGTTCGCCCTGGTGATTACATTGTCGCGCTTTTGAAGTATTTTGTGAGTGTGTGTTTTTCTCCTTCTCATGCTGCCAGTGTGTGTCGGTGTTTACACATAGGTCTATCTTGTCTTTCTGATGCTGTGTGTGTGTGTGTGTGTGTCCATGTTCCTGTGATCTACCTTCACTCCTGTCATCCATCTCAGTCAAGTATGTGGCAGAGGGCAGCCGGTTAAACAGATTACCTGGTCACACAGACCATATTAACAGCTCTACTGAGGCTTTACGTTGTGTCTCTTTCCTTATCTCTCTTTCACCTTTAAACAAATTAACTGGTGTCACTGCAGCTCTGCTGGGATTACTCCGCCTTACTCTCGTCTTTTGGACCTTCTGTTTCTCTCTCTTTTATAATCTTCTATTTCTTTCCTTGCAGTTCTCCCTCGGCCTTTTTGTTCAAGTTATTTTACTCTTTTTCTTGCCCTCTGTGTCCTTCCTTTGACAATTGTTTCTTCCTTCTTAATCCCATTTCCCCCATCACTCTTTTACATGTCTTTTTTTCCCCTCTTCCTAAAATATTCCATTGCTCTCCCACCAGTAAAGCCATGGATCTGTCAGTTGCTATGGTTTGAACGTGTAGATCAGATGGTAAAAAATGTAGCTTTTATTCATGGCTTGTGTAGCCAGAAGCTTTCTGCCTATTACAAAATGAACTCTTTGTTACTTTGAATAATAGTTAGATTTTTCTTTATAATGCAGGGAACTTTCTTTTGAAGCTGCAGAGAACAACCAGCTACATTTTTAGCTTTCTTGTCCTTGTGGTGAACTTGTAGTGAACTGGTGTCAGTGGCAAGCACTAACATGTAACAATAACATGTCAATTTTAGAAGCCTAAGACAAATGTAGAAGCTTGTTTCTGTTTCAGATAGACCTGATGAAATAAAACAGCCGGACACAGAGTCTCCAGTAGATTAATGCCTATCCAGCAGGGGGCAGTGAAAATCCAGTATGGATTTCCCTCAGCCCGATGCACAGTGGAGGGAAATGCTCACCTTTGGGTCACCCGCTGGAGGTTATAGGTTACATCCATCAGTCACCCTAACCCAGCATTTAACAGAGAAATGTGTGTGTGTGTTTGTAGTATAGCAGCATTTTAAGTGTAATTACCTCAAATTTAAGTCCATATCTTGAGGCTACAGGCTTCAAGACATCTGACGTCATGAAGCTCACCAGACACATTTGTAATTTTTCTGGTGTGTGTGTTGGGGGGGGGGCACTCTTTCAACAGTGATCAGCAGTGGCAGCTCCTCGTCAGCCCCTCCAGAAATGCCACTCTGCAGACATGTCATCCCACCCTGTCTGATCCCCAGTACTACTGCAGTCTACAAGTCACATTACATAACTGTCTCTGTCTGTCCATCACTGCCTCTTTCTCTCTCCCCATGTTCTTTTCTTTAGTCTCTCTGTCTCTCTGTACTTCATGTCCTTTTAACCTCCATATCTCACATTGTCTCTCTTTATTTTTCTTTTGTTCTTAAAGTGATTTGTCTGCTGTCCTCGTCTTTTTATGTCTTGTACTTCTAATTTCTCTATGTCCCACCAGACAACAATCATAGTGGATTACCATCGAAACAAGACTTTTATTGCACATGCACACAACTCATCATACTTGCTTTTGATTTTGTATCTCTATTTTGCGCTGTAATTGTCGCCGAAGGGTCATTATTCAGCACTGTAGTGTATGAAAATGTTTAAACTTTGTCAACCAAGGACTTCAGTTTGGTTAGAGTCTGATTTTAAGGTTTATATAAGGTTCACCTCTGCACCATTTTGTTTTAAAAATATTAAGACACTGTAGGTGTATGGTCATTTAGTATAGAATCACATACTGTCTCTCTCAATGTGTCCAGGAAGGGGGTGAGTGAGGGTGAGGTGACTTCTGAGGATCGGGAACATGCCAAACGCATTGTCTACTCAGTTGTGTACGGGGCAGGTGAGTACAAAAACACCTTGTTGGCGATAATTAAGATACAGATGTTCACCAGTCAACTTGACAATTGACCTGTGTTAAACAATTGGTTTAATGGGTCTAAGTGTCATTTGGCGACTGATTCAGACCTGCAAGTGATTCATTGTGTGAAGGGGGTAAATCTATTATCAGAGGAGATCATTCATAGATAAAAAGAGAGGCAGAGGAAGAAAGAGATTGCAGTATCACCATGATGTGATTATTTTGTGCAGGATTTAGGTTATCTTTACACAAAAATGACCAGTGATTTCTACTGGGACATAGCTGTGTTTCTTTCTTGTTGTGGATCACATTCTTGATTCCACAGGCCGGACAGGGATGGGGGTAGAGGAGAGGGGGGGCATGAGAAGATAAAAATAGAGAGAGGAAGATGAATGCATAATACACCCTTGTGGCCCATAAAGGGACTTGTCTGTGTCACTTGTGACCCATTTATGGTTCACACAGATGTGCATCCAAATACTCACATATGCACTCACACGACCAGAGTGATACAAGTCAGTGTCATGGAGACTAAATAAATATCTGTGCACGAGTGGACATGTGGTAGATATCTGGGCCAGCTCAGGGCAGTGAATTTAAAATGTTGACTAACAATTTTGTGTTGATGTGTGTAGTTATGTGTTTTTAGCGTGTGTATATGGACCTGATGTGGACATGTGTTTGGACATCTGCCTGCATACAAAACGTGAGCATGTTTACATGTGCATTTGTGCTTTCACCTGTGTGATGAAGGCTGCACTCTTCATCAGGTTTTATTGCCAGTGGCCTACTTAAATGCTTATGTAGAGTTACAGTTTTTTTCCATACACTCAAACAATACACCACATCAGCGTCTGCTACGGTCTGGTGTGAAATAGCTACTGGGCTGACAAGCTACTGACTTACGATAAATGCCTAATCTTCAAAAGCCTGTTGTCTAGTGTAATAACAATTTTGACAACTTTGGAGCCTGTTGTCAAAACAGCTACTATACCAGACTACGGCACCCGTCCAAAACACAATCAGTCATAAATACTTAATTACACAGAACTGTCTGCATGGCTTGTGGTGTACATGGAAGGCTCATTATCTTCAATTTATTTGATAAATTAATAAAATTTATCACTATACATTGGGATGATTAGCATCTTCTTGCAGTAGGGAAGACGACAACTTTTGGGTGCATGGTTACATAAATCCCATGTTTAAACTGATCTGCAACCTTTAAAAAATCTTTTGAATTTTTTGAGGAAAATCTGAAAAAAACTTGAATGAATTATACATTTTTAATTGGTTAATCGATCTGTCCATTTTATGCCGCTTATCTGGTTCCAGGTCGCATTCATTTAACAAGTAATATTATGAGGAGTTGTTATATACTGCTGGGAAGTACTAACAAAAATGTGATGTAATAATAAATAATTCTAGGCCATATCATCCCTACTGGTTTTCCATTATACGTTAATATTTTGACCGGTATGATTGTGAAAAGGGTATTAAACTGCGTTCTATGTGGTATTAAAAAGGTCTTAAAAGTTATATTTTAATGGGCAAAAATATCAAAAGTCATGACCGTGGTTTAGATTTCCTTGCAGCAAAAAACTGGGCCTGTATATCAGCCTATAATTATGCAGTTAATTTCTTTATAAACTTTCGGTAGGAGCCAAGATAAGTTATATTTCTCTGTTACACTGCTTCCAAAGGTTTTTTTGGCTTTGCAGGTCAGTGGAGTGAGAGAGCTTCTATATATTCACTCATCCTACGCCTGTGAATTGTGTTTTCCCCTTACTGTGACCCAGACACGATACATTATCGACAGGACATTTACTGTTCTCCCTGAAGACAACATCACGACAAAACCAGAAAACATGTTTGATTTAATAAACCAATCAGCCGTGACCCTAAAGCACATGTTTTTCATCAGAATCTGCATGAAGGGAACTGGGCCAGTGGCCATATTTCTCTTTGGATTGAGTATGTGTAGAGTGCAAAAGTCAACAAAATCTGCCGCTCTCAAGCCGATGATTGTTGAGTGTTCTGTTGTATTTCTCAGCGGGAGAAAACAAGCGTAAGCACACAAACACAATCACTCACACACATGCACATACTGATGAATGAGTTAGTTCTGGGAAACTCAATAAAGCTCAACAGTAGTAGCCAAATGTGTACATGCTATTCATTTGAGACATGCAGGGGGGCATGGGATGCATGCAGGGACAATTCACAAAGAAAAAGGTCAGTGCTGAGAATGCAGAGAAAATATGGAGATGTATAAGAGTGTGACAGAGTGAGATGCTGGGAATAGCAAAGGAGATTTAGAAAATGTAGGCTAAAGGCGGAAAAGAAAGGGGGAGGTGAAGGAGGAGAGAGTAATGTAGGGGAAAGGGGAAGAGAGAGGAGCGGGTATGGAAAGAGCTCCTGATCATCATAAACAGACAGCTCTTCATGGAAGGATGCGTTGCCATGGATACCAAATACTAAAAGGAAGCTTTCTCAGCAAAGACAATAATCAGGCCAGGGGGGAGGGGCAGAGCAGCGCAATGGACTCATGCACGCACACACACACACACACACACACACACACACACGTATACAAATGGGTCAACAAATAAGAAGGCCAAGAGATGATGTTGAAGGGGAAAAAAGTAAGATGAAGGAGGTGAGACAGAGGTGTATAGTGTTCGGTGAGAAAATAGGATGAGAACTGAAGTTCTCCATTAATTTCATCAGACTTCAGTGACCTTTCAAAAAAGACTCAATAAAGACAGAACTAAATAGGAGGGTAGTAGAAGTAGTAGAGATTAAAGAGGGTTAACTGAGAGGACAAAAAAGATTGACGGAGGTACGAACAGAGAAGCTTGGAGGAGCGTCAGTAACGAAGGTTAAAGGTCACTCCCTGAAGTGACCTCATTCAGCAGGAATGTGGCGCTTCATACACACAGGAACATACTCACATGGTACACATCCAGAGTAACATAGCATCTTCACTTTTGTGTGCGCATATCAAACTCAATGGCTTCTAATTCAGCACACACAAAAAACACATAACCAGCCACATTGCTGAAAGGGCTTTGGTCATGACATATTTCAGCGACCGTGCACCCGCCACACAGACAGACATGCCAACTCGAATTAATTCAAATGTCTTCATGTTCAACTCTAAGGATGACCAAACCAAGTCATGCTTGTACATGCACGTCTTGAACTCAGATTCAAAATGAGCACAATGAAACTTCAGCAGATGAATGTAAAAACCTTCTAGTTTGAAACTCTGCACATACATCATTCTACACAGTGAGGGTCAAACATCCAACTGAAGTAACAATATGCACATTTTAGAGTGGAGGGAGTTCTTTAAAGAACACAAGTCTTTGTGCGCGTTTGTGTTGTATGCTGGTGGTGATTTTTAATCTCTGCAGCAGCAGACTACTGTCCTCTGCTAACCCTCCTACCAGCTCTCGGGCTGTTTGGCATGACATTACTCATCACCAACCACACATCAACACACACCCCTCATAGCCCAAAACCACAAACACACACAGTAACTGTGGCACCCATTAGCTCACCCTCTACACTCCTCTATCGATCTCTTCCTAACCTTATAGCCCGCTCCTCGTCTCCTGCTACAGGCTGTACACCTTTAATACTTCCTGGGAAAGCGCATACACACATTGAGCCTCTGTTCTTGGCTTTATCTTCACTTTACGCACACACATACATACACATACACACCCCTTGCAGTCTTGCCCTGATCCTTGCCCACTGTCCTTTTATTTTGTCCTCTTCTGTCTTTCACCCTTCACTTGGCTCTACTTTTTTCTCTTCATTTCTTTTACCCTCTGGTCCAGTCTGCCCTCTGTTCACTCTCCCTCTTTCAACCCTCGTCTCTTCCCCTGGCCTCTCACATCTCAGTTATGATAAAGGCAGTTTTCACTCCATTAAAACTCACTGGGTGTTCATTTATCAGCTTATGGTCTGAAGCAGTTAGGTCATTCACAATGCAGATCATCACATTTTTGGAGATATGGTTGATCGCTTTCCTGTCAAGAGTTAGATGAGAAGATTGATGCCACTCTGCCTACCATCTCTAAAACTCACTAATTAACACGTTATATCTCATTTGTTTAATCCGCACAAAAAGTGTAAAAAAAGACACATTGCGGTGTTATGTTCTCGACTATTTCATGGCTGGAGTCTAACTCTCAGCAAGAAAGCAATAAATGTACAGCCAAAATATCAAACTATTCCTTGAGCCCACTGCAGATATTGTCAACTTTTCAGCTAGCTCCAGTAACACTTAAATGTGTGTGGAAGGTACTAAAAACCAATGAGGATGTTATATCTGCATGGCATCAATGTCTCCCTTGTAACGTCTCTCCCTGATGTAAGCTTGTATAGATAAATATGAGTAAATGTTGTTCCCTACAGGTCGTGAGCGTCTGTCAGGGATCCTCGGGGTGAGCGCTGAGCAGGCCAGCCGATTTCAGGACAGCTTCCTCCGGACCTACAGAGAAGTCCAGACCTTCATCCAGAGGACCATCCAGCAGTGCCACAAACAAGGTCTCATTGTGTCCCCACTATGAAGCATTACCTCAAGGTTATCTTTAGTCTTAATACCCCTTAAGGGATAGATATTGGAGAAAATGTGTCACATACTGTGTAAGTTTCCCAAAATTCAATAGAAAAATGTTTATTTATAGGGTTAGAGGTTAGGGTCAGAGACACAGTAAAGCTCAGGGAAATTAGGGGTTAATGTTAAGGAAGTAGGAGAAGTCAGCAAAATGTCCACACAAATAGAACAAAAATGTGTGTGTGCATGTCTGGGTACTGTTGACATACAGTAGCTTGAATTTTGTTGGCGTACACACATACACCCACGCTCTCTGTGGATTTGTGTGTGTGTGTTTGGCTGAGGAAGAAGAAGATGTGCTTGCATTGGCAGGAATGAGAAGAGAGGAATGAGAGGAACTGCCGTGGGTCAATACTTGAGGGGGACGAGGTGGATGTGGGGTGGGGTGGGGTGGGAAGGGGCTGATGTTTCAGACGGGACACTCTATTTATATTCGGACTGAACTGCCAACACAGCACACCTGAGACTTAAACATGCTCACACAAAATAGTGTAAAGTCTGCACTTTAACCTTCATTGCACACAGTACATGAGCCCAGTGTCGATAGGCAGAGGGATGAGGTCAGCCTGTGCCTAAACAGATCCTCCAACCTTCAACACTGAGGCCTGTGTTGGGGTTAAGACCTCAGTCTCTGGCTTGGTATCTAATTCCATCATACGTTTATCTAATGTGCGCGTTATCTGCTTTTCCTTCCCTAATAAAAGTCTTAAGTATAAACCAATTACGCCCCTCTCAAATAAGTAGAAATTTGAGAGAAAGAGCCATGTCAGTACTAACAAATGCCACAGTGTCAACTTTAGCTACTCCCTCAGGCTGTTTCTGCACGGAAAACTAGGTCCTTAGTCATTTCATCTTGTATAACAAGTGTTGAAAAGCAACCTCATTTTGTAGTAAACATCAAGAATTAGGTCAGGGCAGGCAGGATGGCGTACACCTTTATCACAAACACTGACCCGTCGTCACGCACAGACAGGTGCTCCGTCACCCACGGCAACCTATCACCAGTGACACTCCCCGCTCCTCCTGGCTCATCGCTTCCCCTCTCTCCGGTGTCAGCTTCCTAATCGAAGCGGCGTAATGGACTCATTCTTCCAAAACGCGACGCACAGATCACCGCGAAAGCCTCCTCGTTCTCAGGGGCAGAGTGATGTTGCGCCAAACAGTCGGCTTCAATTCAGCTCATCACCATGGTGATCCTCCCTTCGGAGACCGTGCCGGGATTCATCTGCCCTGCTCGTCCCACACTCTCTTTTCTTGCTGTCCTTCAGTCTGTCTGTCTCACTCTGTCTCTTTGTTTTTTCTCTGTCTCCTTCTTTCCATATTTCTGTCTATGTCTCTCCCTTCCTTTTACTCTCCCTCATCCAATCTACGTCACTGTTTTCATACCTCTTTCCCTTATGCCTCGTCATTCCACAGCAGAAATTTAGCTGATCGATAAAATTGTCCTCTGGCTGCGAGGAGATGAAAAGTATCACACTAGATTCAATGGCTGTTTTAGCTGCACTGCTGTGACTCAGAGAGCTGAGATTAATATGTGCCTGGCCGCCTTGTCCACTCGGCACTGAGTTTACAGTTGATTGGTATCTGATACAGCGATATTTTGTTCAGAACTGCTGGATGCTGGCAGGCTGAGCAGAGATGAGGTGAATAGTGCAGGCCAAGCTACTGTCATATTTGTTGGAAAGGGCAATGTGAAGGTGAGGTCAATATCATTGTGTGAGTGTAATAGCAGTGAGAGAAGAACACAACACAAAGGCTATTGATGTAATGGAGGAAGAAGTACAGAAATGTAACAACCAAGAAAGAAGGGGACAAAAACAGGAATATTTTGATGGGTTTTTTTTATACAAACTACAATAAATTACTTAATAGCTATAGCTGCCATGGCGGCACTTCTCTGAATAGTCCACACTCTGGCGGCCTTTGATTTTGAAATGAGATAAAGCCACCACTCTGGGTAAGCCTGTCCTGTTGTTCTTCATATCATGCACATTTCATTAACGCTCTTGGGATGAATGCCGCACGTTCACTTGTAAAGACTGCCTGAGACGAAAAGATGAGTTGAAAAACAACAGGGGGAATCACTGATGAAAACCGGCCAAATCTTTTGAAGACCACAGCAGACACATGGAAGCCCAGATCTGTATAGATATGTAAACACCCTGCTGTGCTAACACTCACATATAAACACATGCTGGCTCTGATGCACTGTCAGATGGTTCATGCACAGACACTTGCAGATATTTCAACTGCAGACTCTTGCAGACAGTGGAGCTGGCAAAGGCTTGCCATTAATAAAAAAGGGATTTGCAGTTTAGCTGTTGCTTCAGCCTCTTATGCTCCGTCATGGATGATGGCACATGTCAGCACAAATGGCAGCAATGCTCAGATATATGGACAGCTATAATTCAAACACTACATACACACCAAGATGTTACTTACCAACATTTTGAGATTTTATTTGCCAGTGATTACTACAGATTTTTCATAATGGGTGGTGAGATATACTAAAGATTTTAAATCCTTCTTACCAGTCTTACATCTGAGCACTTTATGTTAGACAATATGTTAATATATATTACAATATGGCTAATGTATGCAAAACTGCATAGAAAATAACCAAATTTATATTCTACTGTCATGCATTACATCAGACCAAACTCAAAGGCCTTAAATCAAATCAAAGTTAATAAAGTAAAACAGTTCAGTGTAGGTGTGGCTTCATCACATTTTGATTAAAATAATGCTAAATCCCGATTGGTGCATGGAAATACACGGCTAACTTTGGCAGAAAATTGTGTGATCATATATGAACACGTCGCACATAGTAAAAAGCTGGTGGAGAAAATAGGTTTTCAGCGCTTTTAATGACTCATTCTTTTCTTTTTTAATTATAATGTCATCAATACAATACCACCAAAAGTTGTGGTGCTGCCCGTCAAATTCACCAACACTGTCTCATGAAAACAGCCTGAACTTGAAAAGCACTGGCCTTCATAGCACTGTGTCACTGACTAGCCGATTGGGTATGAAACACACATTCCTGTATGATTCAGGGTTGTACCTGTCCATAGCTGGAAACAACATTTGTGTGACACATAGTAGACCACACATGCCTGTCACTGGGCCCCAGAACGAAGGTCACATTCCTGGCGAAAAGGTCACACGCATGTGTCATGGGTCATTTCACAGTGAGTAGAAGGTTTTTGTGTTTGTTGGTATGTGTTGTGCACTCATTTCCTATGCATTTATGTTTGTGTGTGTGTGTGTGTGTGTTCTGGGAAGAGGGTCATTCAGGTTTCATGCCCTGGTTGGCTTTCCTCATAGTAAGGGATACTAGAGGGATTTAGATGTTAAGCCTTCTCCATTGTCCAGCTGGTGGAATGTACTGGTCCAGTGTGTGTGTGAGCTTGTGTGTGTGTTGCATACCTGCATTTGATAATGTGTGTGTTTGTGTATAATGTGCGTGTCACGTCACTGCACATTCTTGTGTTGCCCTCCAGTGTGTGTTTGTGTGACTGTACTGGGAATGTGAGTGTGTTTCTCTCTGCTATTGTGTGTGAATCGTGCGTTTGTGTGCGTGCGTTTGTGTGTTGAGTGAGTGTACGCTTGTGTCATTGTAAACCTGCTGTTACAATAATCACCTATAATGCTGTATCAACAACTGACTTTTCATGAAACTGTTCTCTTCAAATCGCACTCTGTAGCTTTAGTTCTGCTCAGCTTGTAGTTATGGAAGACTCACTTGACTGAAAGGAGTGAGACTGTTTCCATACATTGAGTTTGAGGCCAAAACTTGATTGAAAATTTGTTGGCAAGCAGAACTACATTATACCATCCCATTTCCATTTACAGTATGCTCACTACTTCAGAGTAAACTTCACCACTGGTGATTTCTGGTTGCAGTGAATCTTGAGGGAATAGCATAGCTGCTATATTGAATGGTTATAAATACTAATTTAAGCTTAATTAAGGTCGTGTGAGAGGACCAGCCTTCAAGGACAAACTTCTGTCTTCATTTGCTCAAACTTGACTGAAGTAGATAGATAGATTGTGCTCAGAATGACTAGTAATGATTACATTTTAAATATCTTGTATTTTTGCTTTTGTTTAGGTTATGTGCTCTCCATCATGGGTCGTCGACGGACCCTCCCTAACATCAACTCCCCCGACTGGGGCATCCGCATGCAGGCTGAGAGGCAGGCTGTCAACTTTGTGGTCCAAGGTAGGATGACAGGTATGTGTAATAGTTTCAGCTTGTTTGCTGGTCTGTATCTGTGGTCAAACAGATATGTGTGTGGTTTTGTTTGTGTGTGTACAGGTTCTGCTGCTGATCTCTGTAAGATGGCCATGATCAGAATCTTCAACCAGGTCTCCTCCACCAGCTCCCTCTCTGCCAGGTATGACCAGTAAACATGGCGCTACTGACTGAAGAGGCTCATATCACGAGCCATTGCTCCCACATCCTACCTAACACTGTATACTTCACTGTCTTCTTTCATACAGCTGTGACAATGTACACACTGGCTCTTCACACTGTAGTCCTCCAAAACCCGGCCAAGTGTTATATTAATGAAGAGAGTCTATCATGCCAAAACACATGAACAATATTCACTATTTTACCAGCCAACTAAATTTGTAAATTTTAGGACTTTTCTGTAATAATTGCTGCTGTTACGCGCCAAACATTCAGCTAGAGTAAACACACTTGAAGCCAAGAGCCAAAATATACCAGAATTAGATCGGTATGTTGGATTCAAAGTACAGGGAGGACTTAGTTGAAGCCCTCATGGTGGTATGCTGATGAAGATCAGCCAAATTCTACATTATTAGTAGAAGTTGTAATAGTCTAGCAGTAGTTGGTGTGTTATGTATTTCTGAATGTGCTTGTTTCTGTAGGCTGATAGCACAGCTCCACGATGAGCTTCTGTACGAAGTGGAGGACTCCCAGGTGGAACAGTTTGCAGGTGAATTTACTACTTCCAATATCTGTTATCATCAAATATTAACACTTGTATGAAAGACGCGAAAGGTGTTTGTACATATTCACATATGCAATTGGTCTTGACTTTGATGTGTAAAATCGTTGGAGTTCCCCTTTAATGCAATTTGGTGGAACACTTCAGTGCGCTGCATAAAATGATTGCTATGCGCACTGGTGTGACCACTAATACCTGTGTGTCTGTACCTTTCTGTGCAGCTCTGGTGAGGAGCACCATGGAGTCCCTTCAGCACATAGACCACCTAGGAGTCCATCTTAAGGTGAGTAATGGAACCTGAAATTAAAATCATTCAGTCACTTGTCATGTTCAGATGGTTTTACCCAGGCTATGGAAATAACAATAACAACCGCACAGTATCACACAGAGGGGAAAGAGCCAAAATCATTCTTACTTCTTTTTCAATAAAACAAATACTTATACAGACAACAAGCCACAGGGAAAATATTTTGTAGAAGAATTTTTTAAGATCTCGCTTAATTTGCTTCAAAAATATTGTGCCTCCAAAAACAAGAGCATTTGTGATTTGACATCCCCATCAGTTTAGTTGCTCCTCTCCTGTCAGTTAAGTGAGTGCAAATCAATGTAGGTCACTGTAAATGACATCTACGCATGTATACTGACACACTGACACCTTTCCCTTTTCTTATATGTGTGTGTGCGTGTTTCCCAGGTCCCCCTGAAGGTGGCAGTCTCCAGTGGCAAGTCTTGGGGATCCATGTCTGAGCTTAACATCCCTCCAACATCAACCTCTCCTTGTCTTTGAGTCCTTCCTCCTCCCTCCCTTCTTTTTGCTCTCTCTATCTTCCCCCCTTTCACTGCTTCTTTTGCCACTTCTACCACCCTGCCTCTGTATTGAATGCACTTTTCTCTGCTCACTCCCTCTTGGTGTGTTCTCATCTTTCTGCCTCCTCTGAGTTTCTTGTTCCATTTCTCCCTCTCATATAGTCTCTCAGTCTATCTGTCCCTCTCCCTTCACTCGTCCTGCATCCACATTGCTATGGAAACCAGGCAGCTGCAGCTACTTCCAGCTCCCAGTTCTTGCTTTCACTCCATCCGTATCCGGGGGCAACGGCAGGAGCCTCAGACTGGATTGCGCCAGTCTCTCTCTCTCTCTCTCTCTCTCTCTCTCTCTCTCTCTCTCTCTCTCTCTCTCCATCCTACAAAAAAAAGATTCCTTGTCTCCTCCTCAGTTTTCACACTCTCTTGTTCAGACCAGCGCTGTTTTCTCCGCCTTGTTGCCAAGGTGAAGCTGTGAGAGTGCTTGATATTTATTGGTTCATAGAATTAGTTGTTAGAATGATTTTTAAAAAAAGATGTAGCGGTTGAGGTACTGTATACCTGAAATATGGTGTACCATATTCTATAAAAAACATCCTTGTATTTATTGTTTTTATGCTTTGTTCGTGTTAAATAAAGCTTGCATTAATTCTGCCTGCTCAAAGATGTCTGTGACAGGTTCCCACTTGATAAACCCAATGACCTTTCTCACCCATTTTCATTTGCTCATGCATGTGTTTTTCTTTGTACACCAGGCACTAATCCTTAATTAATTCTTCAAGCTAATTTGCACATTACATTTTAGAGCATTTTTACAGCTGATGCTCTTATTAACAGAAGTGAAGAACAACTGAAAAAGCATAATAACCTTGAAAATGTTACAAATGAGTTCAAGTCATAGTTCCCTGGCAATATTCATGTCAACCCTAATTGTCAATGATTGATTTAAGAGAGAAGTTACAGGGGAAAAAGAGCAGTGGAGAGTTGAAAATAAGTCAGTTGTATATAGCAGATATATTATTTTAGTGCCTTGAAGCCATGATATCTTCAGGGATGCTTTCTTTAATAAATGTCACCTTTTTGGTTGGTTGCATTCAGCTGATTCAAAGCAGATGATCTAATTTTGCTCAGCCGTGTGCAGCCAGCGCCTCGCTCTCAACAGCTCATCTTTTATCCGCTCACTTGGCTCTAGCCCACTCTCCCCTTTGTCTTGTTCATGCCTCTGTCTCACACACACACGCACATTCCCCAAATGCTCGTACACAAGTATACACACACTTAAGAAACACACACTCTTTTTATCCACGCAGCCACCATGAATGCACTCACACACAGTCACAGGCTTCCAGGCACACTGACCGAGTTTCCTTGTCTCTGGCAGCCACAGCGAGACTCTTTTTGCCCCTTTTATACTGTCCTCCAATTAAGACCCTTTAAGCCTACAAAATGGGTCCAGACAGAATGCCTTGTGACATTTTAAACAGAGCCTAACCCCGATTACCTATTTGAAATGTCACCTGATGTTGGCTGCTAATTATAGGAGTTGTCACTTTTTAAGTCGGTACAAAGGTGGCATGTGGGACATCCAGCAGATCCGCCAACAGTTCTGCCTTGTCATGTATTTACATTCCTCTAGTTTCCTTTCTTTTTCAGTGGAGCGGACCTTCACTTTGCCAATTGAACCCACTGACAGGAATGTGCGCCCCATGTGCCGATGTGAGAGAAGCTTTTCTTACCAGGTCAGTATGAGAAGTTCAGAGCCATGGCAATGGACAGTGTTATGGAAATCTGCCCCTCTATTCTCTCATTGTTCGGTGGTTTAAGGGTGCATGGCCTTCCCCCCTTTGAGAGGGGAGCGTGAGACTGGTATGTGCAAATTCTAGCGGGCACTCTGCACTTTTGGAGTAGGGGTGTTCAAAGTAGGTATGGAAGTAAAATAAATACTAATAAAGCTGTTTTTAAGTGCTTTTTAAATTCATTTGTTTATGTTCTGTTTAGCTGAAGTCTATATACAGGATGCAACAGAATACTAGCACTGCACTGTACTTTTGCTCCACCATCAGTTGGGACATTTTTATTTTTGTTGATTCCACAGGTGAAATGATCTGGCAGAGAGTTATTACAGGCTGCCTGTTATCTTCTACTTCACTACATTAAAAAGACGTGAATGAGGTTATGTTCATTTGACTGAGTGATGCCTTCACTTTAATGACCTGTGCCATTCGCAGGAGCCAAGGCCTGAGGGTCCCTCTGAAGACAGTTGTCAAGGGCAACAAATATGAGCTTCCCCTAGCTGCCATGGCAACCGTGAGATGTGTAAGTAGACCCTGCGGCACATATCCTCATGGCTGTGATTGCTGACACATATATATCACTTCAAATCTAATATTTATCTCAAATTATTCTCAATGTGTATACCTTTCCCTTTTCTGCTCTCTCTGCAAGAAAAAAAATATGTTTACTGTTGCGACATATAAAAGCTTAATGCATCATCATTTTTAATTGATACAATATATGTACATCCATGTTTCAATCATCGTCATAATGCAGGAAATGCCATCTTTACATCTATACAGTGTTCCAGTTGTTGTCAGTATAAAAGAAAGGGTTAATAATCAACAATAATAATAGTAATCCTGGTGTGGTAATACAGCAGTCTTCCAAAGGAATGGCAGAAAGGGAACTGAAAGCTAATAGACCCCAATTAAAACCAGGATGTCACTGCAGTCTCACTGAGGTCGGGCAGACCGGTGTACCAACAGCGTCTACACTATGTTACAGTCTCTCTCTGACATGCTTCTTCATCTTAAGTACTGTCTCCCCGGGAATCACTAAATCTGCTAAATCACCACACCATGCTTGACCTTATTACTGTACATGAGAATCTTGTCCCACACCATACCTGTCTATAATTTCCACCCTGCTTTTCCTCTATTTGTCTTACTTTAACCTCTCTAACCCAGACACTATTTACTCACTGCTCTACTTTACATGCCTCAGGGCATCTTTTCTCAAATCCCTCACTGTAGCCAAACTACCCCTTCCCCTCCAGGTCCCCCATCCCCTGGTTTCCAAAGATCCCTCAGTTACAATTTAACTCCCTTCCCCCCTAAGTCCATCCATCTCATCCATCAATACCCTCCTTCCATTCCTCTATCATGGCCGGCTGGTTGACCTGCCTGCCTCCCCACAGTGTGGCTGCAAATCAGTCCCCTGCTGTGCTTTGTGCGGGTCGGTTTCCTGGCAACAGAAAACAGCCATGACAGGGCTCCAGGGCAGAGAGATCCCCTTGCATTGCAGCAGCTTGCTATAGCTAGATAGCTCAGCCCAGAGCCACTGATATCCATGGCCATGCCTGGTGTGTGCTATGAGCTAACAGAGCTGCTGCTGTTACAGTGTTTTGGGTTCTCTCTGACAACTTGAGAGTTCAAGCAGACAGGCAGGATAAGGAAGGCTGTGTCTGAACCCATCAGTGTGGGACAGAGACACCAAGGCTAAGATGGCGTGCACTGTAGCCCCTGAAAGTGGCAGCCATTAGTCAGTATGGGATTGTCATGAGGTAATACAGATGAAGACACCTGCACTACTGTAGAATCTCTTTATTAGTGCTGTAAATACCCTTTAAAATATATTTTTATATATTTTAAATCCACAGTTTCTGTTACAAAAGGAGTAAAAATGACCCCCAGATGCTATTTACAGTTAAATATACTTTACAACTTTACAGTTACTGACTTAAAGATTCAAAAAAAGACTTTGAATCTCACTTGTAAGAAAGTCAACATGGTTGAGAGTTGCGATTCCGGCAGCTGCAGCATGTTTTTAATTGATTCTCTTCAATCATACTAACAGGGTGGTGGTAGTGAAGTTGCAGTGCATACAGTGTTACAAGTTAACCGGAAGTCTTTGTGGTAAGATAAAAGCTCAGTTAAGAGACTTACAGCAGATTGCACTTTCAGAGTGTGGCTACGCCATCTTTTTCCTGTCTGCTTGAACTCATTGTTCAGCATCCATCATCCCTCTCGTCATTTCCCCCATTTCCTATTGACATCTGTACAAATATGCAGAGGTACACCTGTGTACTTCAACTTCGAGTTTAAAAAAACACATCTTTGACACCTCTTTGTAAAGAAAAATACAAAAAACAGAAACATTTTACAATCAAACACCCCTTCAGGCTTCAATATAATGAGTGGTAATGTCGCGATGCCAAACTGTGATGGCATCACTGCCACTAATTGGTACAGTATAAGGGATATAACATCAATGCAGCATTTCATGTATTTAATAAAATCATTGTTGATAGTATGTCATTATTTTGTGGTTTTGTCTGTTTGTTTGTATTTATTGCTTGATTAGATGGCACGTGGGCAGGATTTTTGCCAAATAATACCAAGTAAGTACAGGATTGTGTTGAACAAAAGATAGCCACATAAGGAATAAAAATGCAGCAATTACTGTCACCTTTGGCAAATTTTCACCTCCAAAAATAGCCATGGGTCGTAGTACGAATTATACATTATGGTATCATGTCTTGTATATATGCTGATGATACATACAGGAGAAAGAGAAACTTTATCCATATTCTTCATAGGAAATGTAAAAAATCAAAACTATCTGTACTGTAATAGCAAAACAAGACACAGTTGTGCTACAAGTGCTTATGTGTTCTTGGCACCTGTGGCCTCAGTCCAAAGTGAGTCCTTCTGTATTTGCCACAGTGGAGCAAAATCCTCACCAGAGGTAGAGAGAGAGAGGGAGTCCATGCTGTGGAGCTCTGTTGCCGCAGACCTCCTCCCGCCGCCCCACCACACCCCCCCATTTAACTGCCAATGTGGCACATTCCTCCCTCACCCCTCGCCCTCCTCGTTAGGTGGAACATTCCAGGCGACAGCCATCTTCTGAGACAAAAAAATGAACTCCATCAGGATTGGTTAAAACCAGCAAAGATGACAGGTTGCAGTAAATAATACATTAACAATAGGTAGAGATACGGTTATTTACAATCACACAAACATGTCTAACATCTAATGTAGTGGTTTAGTCACTTAATGAAAGAACCAATAGCTGCTTTTCACCCTTTCGTCCACCATTCTTCTCATTCATAAAGTAAAAAAGCAACCAGGAAAGATTTAAAACACAAAAACCTTTCTAAGACCTTAAATGTTGGCAGTTTACATTCATGCCTGTGAGTGCTCGCCCCCAAGTCTGCTGAGCATGGACACACACCATCAGAGTAACACAACACACCCACAGGATCTATACATTTGTGCAGTTTTGAATTCTGTACTCCTTTACCAGTAAACTGAATGAAATATTGATCATGACAAATACGGATATTTTTAACGTTAGGTTATTTTAACAGCCAGCACTTAATGTGGCCATGTTTTAGGATTTAAAAAACTGCTGAAGTTGAAGGTTTGGCTTCGATAGCCTCAGCTTGGGCCTCTGTGTCTGCTATCAGAGAGAGAGCATCAGATGATCATTTTTGGGTTCTAAAGCACTCTAAACTAAAAGAGCCTTCTCCAGCAGGAGAGGCCTTTTATGCAGCATACCTTCTCAAACCTAAACCAATAGGACAGCACACTCGCACTCAAACAAATCACAGAAAACCAAATAAAAAAAGTGTGAAATTGTTGTTGGATTGTACATCAGCAGAACATTTCAGAGGAATGGTTTGTAACTAAATTTACACTCTGGTAGAAGTTGCATACAGTTTAATTACTACATTCTAACATTAAGTATGCATTACCAGTTTTAAATGGGAGGTGAGACTTCACAGGGCATAGCATTCACATGGAGTAGAAAACAGACATTGCTCAGACTAGAAATAAATGCATTATAGTCAGTGCACTTCATCTTTACAATTCAAACTCACCCTTTAACTACCTTAAGCCATGCAGTCCACAAGATATTTCAACTCCAGTGTTTGATTCCAGTGCATAAGGCCTTGGCGAAGGCGTTTTGAATGATATTACTTTTGATCAGAATATGTACCAGTACGGGTAATAATTTCACCCTAAAATACATGAAGGAGTATTTTAAATTTCATCCGGCAGAAACTGAGATTGGCAGCAGCAGAAATGGCTCAGAATTGACAGACTTCACATTCTTCCACAAGATACAGACCACAATTTTATTTTACAATCCACCTTAACAAAGCCCACCTCTCACTCTCAACCTTCGGACCTCACCCAAGTCTTATAAAGAATGGGTTGAGTCGAACACTGAGGACCAAAACACACTGGCAGCGATAACTGACATAAGTTATTGGACACCCCAAATGTGTCTCTGCTGTTTCTGTGAGGAAATCTAAAGCCCCAGCACCACTGACACATACATTTCACAACTGTGATATCACAATTTACTTTAGACAATGGTTTGTAGTCTGATTCTTATATTTGGAGAAAATCAGTTTAGTGTTCACAGTGTAGTTTTGCTCTATCCTGTCACCATTAGCTTAGTAGCAAATTTGTAAGTAATGTATGAAGGTCAGTGGTAGCTGTTGCTTTAGAAACGTCACAAAATACAGTCTGGTCCTCTTTTGACTCTCCAGCAACAACCAAGTTCAAAGCAGATGCATCAAAGTGGTGTGAGGCATCCTCCACATGTTGGCCCGATGAAAACATCTGGTGCGTTTTTGGAAAACAATACTGTGTGATGCTTTCAGTGCATTTGTGCCTTGCTTTTTACTTTGTAGACTTTCATAGAGAAATCTTAGGTTGGGTCCAATTAAAAGACTTGTCAGTAGCTAAGCCTCCTCCAGATGTGGGTTGAACACATGGCTTGAACAAAGGGAGGGAAGGGGAAGAAGCTTTTGTTTCACGGGACCTGACATACATATGCGTCTCAACGGCTTAAAGTAGCTACGGTCAACTTTTGTCCATTGCGGGAGGGTTATGTATGTACATCCCTAATTAAAAAAATATATATTGTGTAAAGTAAGTTAGATGCAAAAGAAACATGTACATACTGTATATTTTTAGGCATTTAGCTTACATAGGTGGAGGTTCAGTGTGACAGGAAACAGCTATTACCTGTGTCACCTGGAGCAAAGTCTAAACATTTAACCATCACTGTAGACCATTACACTGTCCTGCTGCCTGTGTTTACTTTATCTGCATATGATCAACTTGGCAAAGGACTTGGTGGATGACAGATACTTCAGCTTGGTGCTCGTAAAGGTTTTGCACTATGTGCTGCATGGGAATACATGTTTTCTCTTGCATCATTCGGCGAATGCCCATTGATGATCGTAGTCCTGCAAAGTGTTTGGGAACCTTACCACAAGCTGGTTTAATAGAAGAAGAGCTATGATGCTTTCAGTCATATGCCCTCACTCCCACAATAAACTAACTTTTTTGTCCTCCAGCCAGTGACGGATAAATCTGAATATCTATAGCCAATTTCAAATTTAGCAACGCTTTTAAAATGGGTTACAACTTCTAAACAAGGGTTGGCTACCTCCTAAAGATTTATGAGCACTGGCTGGTGGCTGGTATACATTTTGCACCCTTGTCTTCTAACAGAGAATTAAGATAATTTAAAATTAAATAAACCAGTATAAAAAATGACAAGTCTATGGTTCCACTGTATGCCATGTGCTAGGAGTTTCTCCCCTAAAAGTTATATTTGCATTCAAAGACACATTTCATGCAAATGGTACAATTTTTCTTTTTTCTTTTTTTCCAAACAAAGAAACACACATTTCTTTTTATAAGTTAATCTAAAAAAGAAGCTTATTTTCTTTATATAGATATATATATATATTTATACTGTATATATATCGTATATAAATCAGTACTTTTTTTCACTTTTCCAGGGCAGGCACCGTACACACACCGGGTACAGAGGCATGCCACACTTGCATTGCTTTTTGCATTCTACAGTTGGTTGGCTGGCAGGCACGATGTCATCCAGGCAGTGCTGCAGTTGGTGAGTGTATCCTACATCTGCACCAACTCTGAACACACACACACACACACACACACACATTTTTCTCTCTCACTTTCTGTGTCTTCTGCATCACACCAGATACTCATACAACCATATATCACCCTTACAACCTGGCACCAGCCTTTCCCGGGGAGTCACACTGCCTAGATGACATCAGAGTAGGGGCGGGGTCTAGGGTTGGTCCAACAAGCTTCAAATGGAATAATAAAAGCAGTGCAGCAAGGCTCTGTGGCGCATGCAGAGATGGGCGGGAAATGGGTGTGGCCTGGGACAGGGAAGGTCAAAGGTCAGTGGAGGGTGTGCAGGGTTCAAATGGAAGGTGTGGGGTCTAGCCCAGGGTTGCAGACAGATTCATGAATGGGGAGGTCGGGAGAGTTTGGGTGGGGGGAAGGGTGGCAAGGCAAGGAGGGTCAGTGCTAACTTTATGACGATTACATTTGTATTCAATTTTTTTTTCTCTTTTTTTTCATCTTATGTGATTTTTTTTGTTGTATTTTGCTTTATATTTTACTTTTTACAAATGGTACGATGACACAACTTAGGCTCAGTCGTGGGTGGCTGAATCTACTGCTGGTTGTATGGTCAAAGGATGGAGATGGAGAGAGGTGTTATGGGAGAAACTTTGACGTTTTGTTCGCTACATGAGTTTTCAACTGTATACACAATATAAATACATGGGGGAGGGGGAATACTAATGCCAATATATTGGTTGAAATAATTATTTGCTATTTGTGCTCAGATATGTACTGTAGGTTCGCAAGTATTGCTAGTAGTCATGTCTTACCCAAGTTGTTCCCCAATAACCTGGATTAAGTATGTGGAATAGACTGCAGCTACTATTTGTCGTGGTTTTGACGGTAAAATTTGCATATTACAATGTGGTAATATGTGTTTAAAGTTATAAAATTACTAATTATCAGTCAAATACTGAACATATTCAAAATGTTAGAATTTATCTTTCTTCAATCAGTAAACAATTAATAAGTACACATAGAAAGTAGTAATGTTTAGTTAGATAATACTTGACTCATAGCAAGAAAGGTGTGTGTCTGTTCACGCAAAATAAAAATAGGTTAATTGTTCATCATACACTGTTGAGGCGTGGTCTAATGTCTGACCATTGCCTCATCAAACACACACACACACACACACACACACACACACACACACAGCCGCACACTCTGAACAATCACTCATACATCCATACACAAGCTCTGACATGCAGCTATATTGTATGTTGGGATCTGTCAGTTTGACACTGCAGCGAGAAACTTCCGCCCTTCTGTCGCCTCAACCAATCAGACACCCTCTCCACAGCTCCAGTGAGGAAAGCAGAGGTTAACTGGTGATAGATATAGAAAACAATAGAAAGGAAGGAGAGATCCAATCAAATAATCAGTGAGGAGAATGAAGAGGAGGGTGTGTGAGGAAGAGGCACTGTGTTGATTCAAATCCATCTAGGACGCAGGATACACAGTGCATATTCCGGTAACCATCCTGTCATCCTTCTCTCTCACTATGGGGGTCAGTAACACACTCTCGCTGTGCTTCAATATGGTGTCTTGAGAGACTGGCTAAAAGCCAAATGACTTGGTTTGTGTGTGCGTGACCACGCTCTGTCCACAGTGCACACACAAAATGCAACATTGCAGAGCTTTTGTAAAAGAGAGTGTGTACCGCAAGCTCCCTCACCACTTTTTTGTGTGTTTTGCTCTTGAGGAAGCTATATCTGCCCCTCCCAACCCATCCATTGCTCTGTCCACCCCCAATGAAACAGAGTGCAAATGTCTCATTGCACTCTCCTGCTTCTAAACCAGTCTGTTGAATTTTGCTGTGGGGAAATTAGGAGAATGTGGGAGGGAAGGGAAGGCTTGAGGTAATGGAGGAGGGGTAAAGAGGGCATTGTGGAATAGTAATGAAGGGGTGTATTGATCAGAGTCACATGATCTTAAACCAAAGGGACAGGGGAGGGTGCCTAGTTGGGGTGCCAGTTAGATGTCTTCTATAAAAGCCATTTTTTTTCTCCCACAATGGAAAGGGAGGGGTAAAGGTACAAAAAATTGCTTAATAAAATAGAGGAAAAGAAACAAACTCTTTAAAATGTAAAAGTATAATACAAAAACAACAGCAACAAAAGCATAATAGTAATGAAAACGTTAGTGACTTTAAAGATGAAATAGTAGAAGTGTTAAGTAGTACTCGGAGTTATCGCTAATGACACAAAATAAATAAAAGCTGTCAGAGGAGAGGATGCGGTCGGGGCTGTCAGGTGAAGGAGGGTCGTTGCTCTCTCTCTCTCTCTCTCTCTGTCCCTCTCTTTCTCCATCTCCCCCTCTCCATCTCTCTCTCCCTGTCACCTCTCACTCCTCACGGAGCTGCAGGCGGTAGCGGCTGTAGCGGATCTGGAAGAAGAGCCTCTCCAGCGGCGAGCGGTTCATCCCGGGGAGCCTGTAGTCCTCGCTCTGGCCCGTTCGGCGGAAGCCCAGCGACTCGTACAGCTTGTGGGCGGCCAACTTGACAGCCGTCGTGCCGAGGACCACAGCAGCGTAGTTGTTGCGCACGGCGAACTCCAGAACACGACGACCCAGTGCCTTTGCGATGCCTTTGCCACGGTAGCGGGAGTCCACCGACATGCGCCGAAGCTCGACCGTGTTGTCATCCTCGCGGCCTTGTGCCGCCACAATCCCAACCACACGTCCGTCGAGCACTGCCACCCAGAAACAGGAGCCTGACAGAAACAAGAGAATAAGTTTTGTAAAATTAGGTTGGTTTGTATGAGCAGACTATTGCAAAGGCTGTAGTTAAAAATAAACACTTAATGGAATAATTAAACATGAGGGGAAAAATTGCACAGAGTTAGATGAGAAGATTGATACCACTCTCATGTCTGTGGGGTAAATATGAAGCTTGAGCCAGCAGCCAGTTAGCTTAGCTTAGCATAAAGACTGCAAACAAGGGGAAACAGCTAGCCCTAACTCTTGGCAAGAAAGCTAACAGACATATTTCCCAAACTGTCAAACTATTCCTTAAATATAAAGAACATGGCCTAAAGCCTTTAAGCATGTGGTTTAGTAGTTTCATCACTGCACTATTGTAGTCTTTGACATCAATGAAAAATACTTTTTATGACTCAGCTGCTTCAATATACTGTGAAGCTCTAGACCATATTTCAAATCTCTGTTCGAAATGTTGACTCCAAATGAAATTCATACCCTGACTTAATGGAACACAAATCACACATGTCTTATTTTAACAAAATATGCATCACGAATAGCCTCAAAAACAAACTGATAAGTTGGATGGATGGATGAAAGGAATAATTGGGAAGACAACAGTAGTTGAAGGACAGTGTTGAGCACCAGAAACTCAAAACTAGCGTCCCTGTTTCCATTAGCAGCATGTTGCATCATGTTGTAATGGCTTAAATGCTCAACAAGGGAGAGAGAACAGAAGACGGGATGCAGTAGATGAATGAGGAGGGCAGAGACCAGTGTCTGACTGGTGCTTAATGGCATTAGCCACTCAGTGAGACGCTGCTGATTAAAAGCGCAGGCATGACGGAGCAGTCACTTTGGGCTCACAGTGTAGTGCAGCAGACACTGAACTCACAGGACAGAGACGTTTTTGGGGATTAGATAAAGAAATGTGTCTTTTTCCAAGTTTAAAGGATCATGGAATTTAACCTTATTTTGTACAAACCCCATTTTGTCATGTTAAAATTACAAAGGCAGGAAAAAAATTTTTTTTACAGCAGCTCATACTGTGTAGGGACTCAGACAGAGAGACAGATAAAAAGACTAACACACATACAGACAGACAAACAAGGTTAGACCAATGCCGATAAAAAAGTCAGCAGACAATGCTCCTCCACCAGAGTACCGCTAAGAGCTTGAATATCAACCCGTTTTAATATCGATTTATATTCGTGCTGCAATTCCTAAGCTGTTTACTTTGACACGGAGTGATTATGCTTGTGAGTTATTTTCCTTTTCACCTTTGAATGGCATTTTCAGAGATAATAGTTTAGGTTTGTGAAACAAAACAATGTGAACTGAGCAGCAGAACATTTTGTATTCTAACTTGAAATCTCTGTTGCCGGCTGTGTCACCACATCATTAGTTGAAATGTCTGTATTTCTTTTATGTTTATCTTCAGAGCTAGAAAATAGCTCCCTACAGAGAAAAATGTAAACACATTTGAAATCCCTGTTGTTCATAGTCCCCACGTTACCCTGGCCCAACACATCTAAAAAACAACTTAAAGAAGAATCTCTAATTCACAGGGTGTTAAATGTGTGAATAACAGTGCAGACAAAAATGTCACAAGTAAATAATGTTATGTCACCGTGGTTCTTTTGAAATCATTCCCCTTTGAATCTTAATCAGGCAGTTTTTTAAAACGAACATAGCGCGTAGGTGCATGCCCTTGCTTAATTTCCTTTACCGATGGTAATCTTTCAAGGAAAACGACCTTCTCAACCTCCTGTTTTTTATTACGTAACCGTGTTCAAACAGCCTTTCCATCAATGTCAGCAGTATTTATGGCAGTGGTTACATGGTTTTGTACTAAAATGCCATCTGTTTGTTATAGATGAAGTAAATCTGACTGTTCTGTTACTGGCAGTGGCTGACCTGCGGACAGTAAAAATCTGTGTCCGTCCGTCCATGGGCTATGAATCCTAATTCTCTCTATGTGCACTTAACTCTCTCTTTCCTTGCTTTTACACGTAACCTCATCTCTCCGTCATTTCTGCTGAATCTCTGACTTTTACACACATGACTCCAAAAACACACACACAAACAGGCATTAACATGATGCTTCTACTGGGGTCCCATGTGTTAGGAGGGATTTGATGCCCCTGCAGGCCTGTGTTAAGCTGATCTGGAGGCTTCTGTTATTGAATCAAACAACTGTCATATGTAGGTTGCAGCGGCAACAGGAAAACCCAAGTACTCCCTGCACTGATAGCAAGACAGGGGTATGGCATCACTGGGTGTTTCACTAATCTCTTAAGGGAGTTGGGATTTTGAATTATGCGGGAAGGTTCATAGTTCCTTGAAGTGAACATCCTGAATAACTAAAACCAACACATAAGAGCATCCTCTTACTCCACGTAAGACTTTGTAGATTCACCCTAAATCAAATTTTGGTGTTGGGTATGGAGACACTGGCGGGAAACCTTTGCACACAGGAAGTGATCAGAAATGCTGTCTGATTCACTGTGTCTTAGAAGAAATGTAGGTCAGATGACTGTGCAGTTTACTGACTTTACATTTCAGGATAATAAATGTCTGTCACCCTTACAAAAAGACAGTCATTTTTTGCCATTTGGGGGCCGCCAAAGTGTGAAGTTGATTATGTGGAGCTTTGATGGATAACTGTAAATCTGAGTCGTACAGACAATCCCTTAAACAAAGTTGTAAGTAGTTAAGTGTCTCGCGTCCTTCACTAATACTATGGAATGATGTTTCATTAAAGGCAGATGTCAACGCTGGAGTGTCAACTCTTGTGGCACTCTGCCGGTATTATTGTACTTGTGCGTGTGTGTGTGTTTGTTGGAGGCGTAGGAGGGTTGAATACGCTTCCATAAAACCCTCCTGACCATCTGTCTCAACTGAGCCTGTGCCAGGAATGAGGACAGCACAGGAAAGCACGCAAACCAACCACTTCTCTGCCTATCAGACTGTGTATTACTCAACACTGTGTCTCACAAACATCACTTGGATCACATGGGACAATAAACTAACCTGAAGGGGGGAAAAAACTCACAGAAATATTACATCTCCCATGGACCCTCCTCCCCCCTCTGACTCTGCTTTTCTTGTGAAAGCTGAGCAGGGTATATTGACCTCTAAGCTTCCTGACATCACGGCTCACAGAACTTCACATCTGCTGCATCTGACACTGCTACTTTTAAACTGCATGGATTTAGTGAGCTATCATTATTTCTGCTGGGAACTGCACTTCCTGGAGATGGGAAGATAGAGAGAGACACTGAGGGTAATGGAAAGAACAAAAGGGAGAGTATAGAAAGTTAGAGGAGGAGGAGGCATAACATTATGCTCCAAAGGGCTGTTTATATGGTAAACATCACACCCGCTAAAGATCTGCATGTTATCATTGTCACTGTGAATAAGTTAGCATGCTGATGTTAGCATTTATCTCAAAGCACCGCTGTATTTAAGTAGAGCGTCGCAGAACTGCTAGCATGGCTAGTTAAAGTTTTGTTAAATATGCCTTACAGCCCAGTGCCGGAGATAGGATAGCTTTAGTAAACTTTAGTAAATGATTGTTGTGAATTTTAGCTTTCTAGCATTATTACTTTGTCTATGAGACAGACTGGAGAGAGTCAAACAGACAGAGTGAGATGATCGAGACTAGATTTTTCCTCTCTAGATAGGCAGGTCCTAGATTTGGTGTGTGTGTGTGTGGACAGTTTGGCAGGTTATCACAAGAATAAACGATGGATGGAGACATTATTGTGTCTGTTTGTTGTTGGAGAAAATAGAATCGCCAAGTGCTTAATATTAAAAAGAATATTGAGATAAATGTATCTGTATAAAAAAAAACTCCATCTTTCTATCAAGCTGTAAATGGACTTTAAGGTTTCGGGATTGTTGATATCTCTGGATCAAGCCTATCTCTCTCCTTTGTATCTTTCTTCCTACTCTTATGTCTTTCCCTCTTTCCTGCTAATTACTGCAGATTATAAGTCATGAGGGGAAAGCTGCTTAGTCCTGCATGACACTACAAAATTGATTGGAAAGAGGAAATGAACAAGACACAAGTTCAGTCCTCAAAACAGCCATGTGTCCATCAACACACGTGTGTGATAAAAGTGGAAGGTTGAGAATGGTTGAAACTGTTGGAACAAGCCAATTTTACTCTTATTTTGTATTTCCTCCTCCTATTCTCCTTCCTCCTTTCCAACAAAATACCACAGATAACAGTCCATAAGGGAGAAGCTGCTTAGTCCGGCATGTCACCACAAGATTGATCGGAAAGAGGGGATGAATAAGACTCTGTTTCCCAAAAAGACCTTAACCTCTTCTTGTTGTGTTTTTTAGTCACTGAACCCTCTGTTGGTCCAGTACAGCAGCTCATTGCTAAGGAGTAGAGCTTAATACAGTATTAATACAGTGCCCATGTTTTAGTGTGTGTAACTGAGGCCAGAAAGTAGAATGAATGAGCTTACTCACTCAGAAAAAGGAGTTAGAAAAAGAGAGGAAAGAGGGACGATGAAGAAGTCATTCATCTGTCCTCTCTGAGTGAGCGGAGGAGGAGCGAGCCGAGGCATCTGTGTTAACAGTAATAGTGATGAGCCTGAAAGGATCCATTATTGCTACTGGGGCATACAAACACGGCGGGGGGAGGGAGGACAGAAAATCTACCATTATTACAGAGGGGGAGGGGGACCTGAAGAAAACGGATGATCTCAAGACAAGAAATAAATGAAGAAAGAGAGGAAGAGCTCAGAGCTCTGGAAATAATTTGTAATGATTCTCACACAAGCAAAAATCTTAACTGTATTCTTAATGCAACAAATCGAATTTCTTTAACTACTTTACAGGGATATTAATATGCTTATGCATGTGTGTGGGAGTGTTAAATACTGGCTGATGTTGTGATATGAACCCTGAGTAAAAAACGAAAAATCTCGCACACACACTCAAAGACTTGCAGACACAGGAACAGTTTTTTTATGGTGTCTAATGAGATTATTCTCTTTTCCTTCAGATGAAACCTAGAGGGCTAATTCAGTTGATAAGCGTTCAGTCTAGACGCCGCCTCACTGTGCTGTAGTTCACTTCTCTGTGAGCCGAACGCTGTCCTGAGCAATCTGTGGGTGTAAGCCCTGACGAAAGCTCATAAGTGGCTTGACTCTATTCTCTGTGTATTGTTTCAATTTGCTTTGTGTTCTAATAATTAATGGGTGAATTTTTTTATGTGTTATTTTTATATGTCTCCGCAGCATGTGTGTGATTGCTGCAGGGTTCATTAAGCACCAGTGATTTATGTTTCAGGGGAGGTTGAAACTGTTGCATCACCACATGATTAATCTGACTCTGCCCGGCGTCAAATGGCGAGTAGGCATTGCTGCTGCTGACACCTTTTATACATGTGGTGCAATATCAGACTATGTTAAAGCAGCATCTTCTATCCTAACAATCTATCAAATGTATCACATAGGACCAATGGACACACCAAAAGCAGTTTTTTTTTTTTTGTTGTTTTTTTACATTTACTTTGTCATACTTTATATTACTTAATATTACTTCATATTTTATAATATATCCATAACCGGAAAGCCTTGATGATGATTCTGGACTGCTTTAGCTTTATCTTCTTACATAAATGTATGACTTTTCTCTTTAAGAAGAAATGCTTAAAATGCTTCTGATAGGGATTTCATGCACCCTTCCTCATGCCCTTCCATACACACACACACACACACACACACAGACTCACCCTCCTCCTTCAGAGGTCAGAGTGCATGCTGGGAGTATGGATTAGCCTGTCACATATAACCCACACATCAGCATTTTCTTCCTCCGTCACTGACAAATGAGGGCGAGAGGAGGTGACCGTCAGACACAGGACACACCTTCCAGATGTGTACACAAACACATGACAGTGCAATTACAGAAAATGAATAAGTCATGTATATTTAAGCCTGGATTTACAGCAGAAGAAGCCTTTAACATCAATTTAGCCTTTAAGCCAAACCCAGTATGCAAAAGAGACTCACACACTCACACAGCCTTTCCTGTTACATTTCCATTAGCTGAGAGGAGCTCATTATCTGGCCCTTTACTGATTTTACTGCCTTCCTGCCCATCAACGCATCTACGCATGTTGTTTGTTTGTATGCAAGCATGCAGGTACATGCTCATATTTTACACGTGCTACACTTTACTGTGTGCATGCCATTGTTCACATGGCTGCTGCTGCTACAGCCTGAGCCCCTCTCCCCCCTCCTTTCATTCCCAGGGTCAAAGGCCATCAGGCTGGGCTTCACACCAACATGCAAAATGTGACTCTGACCTATTACATCTAGACCTCTGTATATTGTTCCTGTGTAAACCAAGCCCGAGCTGGTTTGGCTCAAACTGCACATAAGTCATCAAGCATTGTGATTGGTCAGCAGGGAGACAAGATAGTGAGAAAATGCACAATGCTGCAATTAATGAAGCTGCTGATGACACGTCATCTACTCTTTCCTATGAGTGTCTTTGTTCATTATTGATTTAAGCAGAATGTGAAACAAACGATACACATCTTCACGAGTACTTGCAGCATGCAGCTAAAGTAATGGACTGGTGTGTTCTCCTGTTTCTCGGTATGTGCAGGCTGGAGAAACAGCACAGTCAGCCAGTGATGTGAAGGACAACATGGCTAACAATGTGACAGGCTGAAAATGTAATTGGATATTACTATCCGGGAATAGTACATTTGATTCTGACATTTGAGTGAGAGAGAGCCAGGCTAGCTGTTTCCCACTGTTTCCAGTCTTTATGCTAAGCTAAGCTAACAAGCTGCTGGCTGTATTTTCATATTTGTCATATAGACATGAGAGTGGTATCAACCTTCTCATCTAACTCTCCGCTAGAAAAGGAATAATCATATTTACCAAAATGTTTTTTCCCAACAATTCCTTATCACATTGTCTACAAATTGCTTGCTTTGTCCAACCAACAGTCCAAAACCCAAAGAGATTAAATTTAAAATGATATAAAAGTTGTTTTTTAATTACACAATCAATTATCAAAGTATTTGATGAATTATTCTCTGAGTGTAATTGACTTATTGTTTCAGCACTTCATTCTAGATGTCTGTGAATGTTATTGTTTGTGAATGTGTACAATAATAATTTTTTTTGCTCTACATCTGTGTTCATTTAACCTTTGTACATACAAAGACAGCAGCTAGTTTCTAGTTATGCTGAAGTGAATGTAATTAGCAGCTGTCACTGATAAATAAACGGATGAATAGTAAATAACTTTTTTTTTTCTTCTTTTTTTTCAGTTTTTGAAAGAGATTGAAGGTCGTTTCCTCGGCTGGGAGGAAACATCACTTCCTCTGTGCCAGGATGACGGATAACCCAGTTGGCCACTGCAGCACCTCCCCTGCACCTTCAGCATTGATGAAAAATAGAGAGGAAGAAGAGGAGGAGGAGGAGCGGTACAGGTGGGAGAGAAAAAAGAAAATGCTGGTGCTCAGACTGCAACAGGAGGGAGGGATAGGAGAGGGAAAGATAGAAAGAAGGATGCCTTATTAATCTGCTCAGCAGTCACAAATAGACCCAGAAGATCCTTTCGTCTGTGTGCTGAGCAGCAAACTGTTTATTTCTCTCTTTCTCACACACACACGAAATATATCTTACAGTTGAGGAGCACACCCCTCCCACACATGCCCCCATTTTCTATCGAGCACTCACCTCCTTCCCTCCCTTCACACATTTTCCCTCTTTTCTCTCTCTCTCTCTCTCTCCCTCTCCGTCTGTCTGTCTGTCTGTCTCCCTCTCTCTGTCGTTCAGAGCTAAAATAAGCAACACACACACACACATAGAGCTTCCTACAATGAGACTGACCGGCAGGTATTATAATGTCTCCTGCATTTATGCTCTGCGGTGGTCATGACACCTCATTAAACAGCCGGTATTACTGGGTATCACTTCCAGCCGGGGCGGATTTGGCTCAGCTACATTACATTCACTTTTTAGGCACTAAGCTGCTTCCTATAGTGATTGAGCAAGTAAAGAGTGTAAGGTATTAAACTTCTTTCTGTATTTACAGTTGGTTTCTCTTTTCAGAAAAGCCATTTGCATCTTTGCCTCTTTTTTTTTTTAGGCCCTATGGGATTTAGTGATGGAGTGTGGTAGTTATGGTAACTCAGACATTCATTTCCTTTGAGAGGAGTGAACAACGGCGTGAATACTATCTGACGAGATAAGTGCTGACATGAACCAGGCCTGTGACACAATGAGAAACGCTGGAGAAATGTTGTGCAGATGAACACAACGGTAAAGGCGCCATAAGCGATCACATTCACAAAACTGGTGTTTGCTGCTGTTGCCTGGGAAGCGTTGTTACTAGAGGTAGACTTAAATATTTTACTAAAGCTCTGGAAGGCTAAAAGAATAATGTTAGTTTAGTAGCTCAAGACATCCAAAAGTCTACCTTGCTAATCTACCCTATCTTCTTCATTATAGCACACAAAATCGCAATTTTAAGATTACATTTTCCAAAAAGTCGAGTTGAGTTTGGCATGTTCATACAGGCAAGATGATTGTTTTGCCACCAAAGAGATGACAATATCATGACACTGTTTTCACTGGTTTTCATCCAAATAGCTTCAGTATGACTCAATAGTTTTATTATAATTAAACCACATTTTCTTGTTTGGAGTCTTATCTATCTTGTCTGGTAACACATCCACATGGATTAATAAATGTTTGTTCAGATGTCTAATTGCAGACGTACAAAGAGATTAGATGATTGTAGTAAAAGGAATCAGAGTCAGCTGCTCATGGATAAAGGCTTCCAGATAAAAAACTCCAAGGACACTTTTGTCTTCATTCACAGCAAATGCACTGTAGTTGTTAACACGCCATTGGTGGACATTGATTGCCAGATTGACTCATTATTGGTTTATCACTTCCAGGGAAGGACAGAGAGAGATGAGGAGGAGTCGGAGTGAACAAAGGGATTTGTGCCAGCAGGTGTTGTGTTTTAATTGCAACTTATTGAACTGTTGAGTTTGGATGATGGACTTTTAGAAATTATGAGTTGTGCCAAATCCCTCCGTAATCCTTTTCTAAAAGTCAACCAGATTGAGAATATTGATTTTGAATGGTTACAGGTTTCATTCAGTCACATTTAGCTTCAAATTACTCTATTTCATTTCAAATTGAGCTTTGGAAATTAGATTCTATATGGATCAATTTGTGTATAAAACTCTATCAGCATGTTTTTGTTAAGGAAACAAGTTTTATCAGTTTTTTTTTACAGCCATATACATTTATACTCCTACTGCTGTTCCTTCAATTTGCTTTCCAGCGTCTCTGCCTACACACACACACACACACACACACACACACACACACTTTATTATGTGGCAGATGAAAGAGGTGACAGCTGGCCTTAAGTGGCAGCAGAGTGAGTGATCACAACACACACACAGAGGAGATAAGAGTATTGATTGGTGTAGTCGCTCCATGTGTGCAGGGACATGTGGCTCATTTAGTCTTCCTCTATTACACAGCAGTCTGTGGTCAGTGTCCGCTTATTAGAGTTTATTCAATTCATATTTCGATTAATTGTCAAGAAATTTAAATAATAGGTGACTGAGGGAATGCTAAAAATATCCCCTCTATCTCCCCGTCTTTGGATCTCCCCTCCTCTGTATTTAAAATCGTGTCTCTCCTTTAAGTTGATTAATTGCTGGGTTGCAGCAATACAACATTGATCATCCAACGCACCGAGACATCTCAGTTATTAAACGCTGATTAAAAATTATGTTTTAAGCTCCAAAAGATGAAACCTCACAAGATTTCATGCCCTCAAACACACACACACACACACACACACACACACACACACACACACACACACACACACACACGCACACACACACACACACACAGTCCTTATGTTGCCTCCTTGCAAAAACGTTTTCATACACATGATTTGATGCTGAAACAAGTTGGAAATTGACTTGTTTCACTTGAAGCATCAAATCATGTGTTCCTACAGTTCGCCTTCCAGATGGATGAGAATCGAGAAACGGTTCCAGTTGAGAACCGGTTCCAAATTGTTTGATATATTGGAATCATATGCCTCCGAGATGGTCAATTCCTTTTATCAATGACGTCAGACTCATGAAATATACAGTCTACGCTGCTGGAAACATGCAACAAGAAAGCGTCACGGCGCATGCTGTACAAATATTCCCGTCCCTATCATACGCAGTGTTTATTGTGGACGAGTTCTGAGATGTTGACACACGAGCAAACACAATCTAGCACATACTGCTTCAGTGCAGTTTAGAGGATTCAGTGAAAACTGAAGCTTCTTGGTGTAATGGAAGCTAGTTTGAATAACTGTGTTGTGGTTGTCGGTGGTTGTGGTCGCCCCCTTAATATCTGATTCTAGCAACTACAATATGAGACTTTCATCCCCACGCTCAGTCACTGTTACACATTTTCTTTGAAACAGTCTTGTTCTTTTGCTAAAAAGATGGATAAAAAAGAGGGATTTCCTGGTTTATTTTGGAAACGCCTTGGTTCGCCTACTGGCATTGACATAATAAAGGCTTACAGGCCCTGAAAGCTTGGTTTCAAATTCAACTTTTTCTCTATAACATTAAACATTCACGACTAAATATTTGTAGTGTTTTAATTTACTCGAACATAAGCAAACGACCCCACAACTTTCATCAGATTGTGATTCAAATATTGCTAAATTCTGATTGGTGCACTTTTTTTTAACTGAACCCCCCCGCCCACTTAAAACCAGTGAGAAGAGCTCAGAGACAAACAAACACAGAAATCTCTCATGTAAAACAACCAAAACTGTTTGATCGTGTTGGACCTCATCGCTCGTAACAAGAAGCTGATGGAGAAAATATGTTTTCAGGGCCTTTAAGTTCCACAAGCTCTCTTCTGTACATAATCACACACTCCTACGTGCTACCTGCCATGCCACTCTGTTCACACTTCAAACAAAACAACACACAACAAATGACAGTTACGTGAGAGGTGCCTCTCCATCAGGACTGCGTGTTGGTGCCCAGGTGTTCGTCCCCCCCTGGGCCCATTCAGTTTGCATGGATATAATCATTAGCATTGTCCAAGAGCAGTGGTGCCTGACCCCCTCTAAACCATCACGGCCCTGCAGCAATAATGGGAATGCTAGATTGCAATTGTGTATGCAGTGGATTACCAGGCCAGAGGGCACAATGTCAGAGAGAAAGAGACAATGGGGGGCAATTGACTGGCTTAACTAACACCTGCTTTTTATATTGGCCACGTGGTTTGGGTTAACAGGGGATAAATGTGTCCAAGAAGTTACAGGGCAGAGGGGGTGTACGAAAATGTGCGGTGTGTTTGTGGTCGGCCGTCGCTGATGCCCAAAACTCAACTCCTGGAGAGAATGAATAGTTTGAGATGACACTAGAGGTGGATTGATTTTTCCAATTAGAAGCTTTAGTGGAGGAAATGAGCCTTGCCGACACCGAGTGTACTGCAGAAAGTGTATCAGCAGTTTCCTCCGTGCAATCAATAGCCCTATGATGCAACCCCACCCCTCACCCCCACCTCCTCCTCACTGCCCGTGACCAAGTGGAGCTCAGAGAGGAAGCAAGTGGGGGAAGGAGTGGAGAAAGAGACAGGGGAGGAGGGGTGGGAAAGAAGGGTGGAGGAGAGGGAAAGCAGAGACGACCTGCATATTTGATTAGTTGCCTCTGGATTGCCTGAAGACTCTCTAGACCCAGCCAGTTTTACAGTTTCAAGGATGTGTAAGTCATTTCATCTCAAGGTTTTTGTCTTTAATCCCTCCTCCTGTAGCAAAGTTACAAGCCCTAACTTTTTAAAGTACGCATAGAGGTTTTTTTTAGGCCTAATCTTTATCATCATCCCTCTTGATTTCTTTTTAAAATCAACACTGGTGATGGAGCATCGCCAACTGACAAACCAGACCATGTGTATTTATCTCATTAGTCGCACTACAGTGAGAACAGTGACGTTTCTCCCTTGTCTTACCTGTGGGTGTCATGTAATAAGCCTCTATGTCAGCCATGTCCGTGTGCAGAGCACAGTCCAGATAACTGTGGATAACTTTCCTGCTGTAGTAGTAGCGCGCACCCATGAGAATGAGGGGTGCACAGCAGGTCAGCGTGACGGATTTGGTCACGAAAAAGCACATTACTATGGAGAAATGGAAGAAAAATAAACGAAACCTGTCAGAAAAGAGAATCACATGTTTGATTTTGGCAGAATTTGACCCCACACAGACACAGAAGAGGCAATATGACATTTGTAAGCATCAATAAGACAACATTTGACAGAGTAAAACTTCAGGTTTTCAGAAGAGAGTACGTGTTAGTATTGAATTCATCAAACCAGCTCAATCCATATTGGAGTAATTAGTCGGATGTGACGCTGGGGGGCGCACAGGGAAACACAAACAAGCAGGCTGGTGCTGCATAGCATGTTGTTGCGTGGCATGCAATAACCGAGTAGTTAATTTACACTACTGCACCGCAGCGTGGTGTGAAACATCAGCGCTGACATGTAGAAGGGACTAGATACTCTATTATAGAGAACTGTATCTTTCAGCGTCACTAAGACACATTCAGACCGCAGTGAAACAGAACTGGTTTGGATTTTACAGGCAGGACTATCATGTTTCGAGACTTGCATGAGTCTAATTAACGCCAAATTGACATAATACGCTACTTTTTCATGCCAGAACTGTAGATTTTGAGTATGTAACAGCTTGTTTGATCTTGACGTGCGTAACGGCACATTGGCGCATTGGCTGCTGTGCAGAGGCGGAGGGGGGAGCGCCCTCACGGTGCGTGAGCGCGCCGCGGGGGATTGTGTGTTGGGGTGCGCGGGGGAGTGCTTTTTTTTGGGTACGTGCGCGCACCCTGTGTGCCAATCCTCAAATTCATTCACTCATTCATTCACGGCACCGGCATGTCATCACATCATCAGCAGGCCCGCCGGTTATACACGTGCACCATGCGCCTGGCCATGCCTTTTGTTGCATGATGAGCAACATGCCGGTGTGTGCCGGCGGAAAGAGAGCCGCGCTGGCACAGTGCGGTGCTGCAACAGATTTCAACTTAACTGTACATCGCCTACAGGGCCGGATAGTGCAGAGAGACGTTGGATTTGTGTGGGATTTAAAACAAGTTCCTCAAATAAATCACATTAGGATGGAAACATCAAAAGAAAGCGCAACAGAGACATCAGCCGAGGTGATGAGAAATAACTCCTACATACATCATTCATGTTAGGGGTTACGTGGAAGTTTCTACAGGATTAGAATAAGCATGTATAGGACACATGATGCAAGGTAATGAGGGTACTTACCTGTCAGAAGAGCGTATAAAAACTGAGTCTTGGGCTGCTGCCTGAGCCCCCTAAACGCCGTGTTGGGTATCCTCTCCATAATACCCTCGTAAAAGATGCGCCGCACCTCCTCTTGATCCCCGCGCTCGAACTCGCGGATAAAAACCGCATCTTTGCTCACATCCTTGGCCTCGGCGGGGTTCAGAGCCGCGCTGGACGGAGGAGAGCTCCACATGATCGACTCTTTTTTGGTCCCAGGTATAGCATCGTGTTCGTCCGCAACAATTTTAGTCTCGCAAACCATTTTGGGAGACGAAAAATGCATGCAACTGGCCGCAAAAAAACAACTACAGTTCGGAAAAAGGGGGGAAGAATGAGAGTGAAAATGGATGATGCGTGAGATTTTCTTAAAAAACAGAGAAACGATGAGGGGGATAAGACGAAGGGGGATGTTCTGCTGCAACCCTGAGCGTTTCTGACGACCAAGACTTGCCGGTGTGATTCAAGCAGTATTTATAAACGGGTAGGGCGGGTAGATTCAGGTTCAGGGGTTGGGGTGGTCCTCTCGCTGCACAGATTGGTGGAAGCGGTGTGCCGTTAAATGCTGATGGACGAGGGAGGAGGGAGAGACAGACACGGTCCCTCTCTCTGCATCTGATCAGGCTTGTGTGTGTGTGTGTGTGTGTGTGTGTGTGTGTGTGTGTGTGTGTGTGTGTTTTGAGGACGTGGGCCCGTGAGGAGGGGGTGTGATGGTGAGATTGCGTAGAGAGGTTGTTTCTGAACAGGTTTTTCTTCATTATGTCTTTAAAATGAGGAGGATCCCCCGGTTTGTTGAGGTACTATGGCTATAAAGGATGCGATACGCAGCACAAAGAGCGCAAGGTAAAGCGGGGGCGATGCGTCAAACAGGAGGAAATCCCAGTAACAGGGCGACTGCAGCTTAGAAAACGCTCTAACGCTGTTTATAATTACAAACTGGGGCTTATAATAATGTATGATGCGGGTTTATAAATAAATTGCAGTTGATTCGGTGGACATCTCGGTTGTTGCGCAGATAAACAGGCTACTATGACAATGAGGGGGTGGACAAGATCCTGATATAAGACATATAGACGTATATCCTGATATGAATCGACATTAAAAGATGCTGTAACGCCTTAAATCCAGCTGGTAGTCGCCCTTGTGTCTGGCTGCACACTGTGGCTCACAGTGGGCTGTGTGCAGCCTCCTCTGCCTGTTGACTGACAGCTCTGCTGCACTGCAGTGATTCCTCCGCGGCTTCCCTTCGCTTTGTGACCCTGCTCCTGTCATACATCAGTCCTAACATGGAGATTATATCTCGCCTTACTGCGCATCTGAAACCTCCCATTAGCCTATCTGTCGGCGACTTGCACCGATAATACCGGCATCACGCACGACTGTGGCGGCAACGGCGGCGATAATGATGATGCTCGATTCGGCCCTTTGTTGTCCCCAGACACTCCCTATAATTAACCGTGACTGTTATCGTACAGAGTCAAGCTTTGGTGAATAAAGTTGCTGCCATGATTTGCGTGTGCTTTTATTTTAACAGCTTCAAGATGATGATTGGGTAATGATAGTTTAGTTGATATTTACAGTAAGTTAAACAATAGTTTCACCACCCGTTAAAGATGAGAAAAAGAGGGTCATATACATATAAGGATGTTGTACAGTTGGATACAGCTGGAAAACAAAGGGGTCCATGGCCACATTAAAGTCTAAACAGCCCCATTATCGCGCATCACTGGCTTACTGCCGTGATTAACAAAACTAAGTTCATATTTCCAGTGAAGCCCGGAGAACATGTGTGTTTTGGCTGTAAGCCTGCAGCTCTTTGCGGAAGTGTGCAACCTCGCAGAGCCACAGTCGCATATATAAAGCAGAACTAGTTTGAACTGGATCATCAGAGGCAACCTGCTATTGATAAGGCTGCATCCACCCCCACTCCCTCCTCCTTAAGGTATCCCCCGCCCCCTCCTCCCACCATAGAGCTGCCGGGGGAGGAAGAGGAAGAGGAGGAGGAGGGCAGACTGATAACCTGCAGAGTCAAAAAGTCCTCACATGCTCTGCTCAGCCCGGACATTTGCTCCACAAAAATGCGGTAGAGAGATGGTTTGCTACGCATCAGCACCTGCTCTGCAGCGGTTCTCACCATGCCGACCGGTTGGAAGATGCTCTGAGCATGCGCAGTGTGTCTCCTGGCAGTGCTGCCTTCAAGTGCTGTCGGGAATATCGCAACCATGAAATGAGCGCACAAACTGCAAAGTTGTAAAAACGACATCTAATTTTCGAGGTCGAAGAAGCAAATGATGGAAAAACAATTATACATATGACAACCCCCAAAATCAATCAATAATGTTTAATGAAATACATATTTATGATATCCTTAAATGTAAGTTTTATCCTCTCTATTTTGCCATTGCCCTCTCCACATCAAAAATAAAGAAACTCACAAAGCCTAACTTAACAAAAATATTTCAAGGAAAGTAAAATATGGTGGAGATTGGCTGTTTCTGTGAGAATCTAAAACAGTCCCTGGTTGGGCCTTGTATGAGCAAACTGCAATAATAATTGTGATGTGTTTTGAGACCTGTAGGCAGGTGTTAGTTTTGGAAGTGTGCTGTGATTTTGACAGACTGGAGAAGGTGTAAGTCACTAAGGTATTGAAGACTGCCTCCAGCTTGGATATGAATATAGACTGCTCTTATTTACACTACATTTGGAAGTCTGAGGGGGTCCATAGATCGGTCACAAGGGGTTTGCAGATGACAAGAATGGCAAAGAAAAAAGTCAGGATAAAGTAGTTGGATGGCGCTGCTCCATGTGTGCAGTTATTGGCAGTCATTACATGTGGTGAAGGTGGTGGTATTTGTGACATGGTGTTTCTCGCTCTGTGTGGCTGCTAATGAAACAGCTTACAGAAATGAGGTTTCATCCCTGGTGGACTGCTGTGTAGCCAACAATTTGTTAGTTTAGTTGAATGTTTACAAAACAAAAGAAGTAGTGGTGGACTTCTGTAAGAGCCGTAAAGGCAATCTACCTTTAGTCGGTGGGGAACTACAGATTCTTGGACGTAACCATCTCCTCTTCTTTGAAGAGTCAACACTACAACAGTACTGACGAAAGCTCAGCAAAGACTTTTTGAAGACAGCTGCAAAAAGTTTCCCTTAACAGGACAGTATGATGCAGTTTTATCATGCTGGGGTCGAGAATATCCTCACCTTTGGAATAACTGGGTGGTATGGAAAAACCTCCGCACAAGACAGGAAACGTCTGGACAAAATGGGACGCAGTGATGCATCAAAAATATAACATATATGAAATATGCAGCAACACTGGAGTTTTGGAGCATAATGAGGTCAAGCAAAGCTGAATGCTTGTCACGTTTCAAATGATGTGACTGATGAACACTTAAACCTCAGGCTGTTTGTGTTTTTGTCACAAGTGAGTAGGAATGAACGTTCAGTGGTGTAGTTAGAATGCTTCAAACAGCATGACACTCTAGCTAACATTACATGTACTCTCCAGGCGCAAATGTGCTGTGAATCTGCAATTTGTCAAGATATTTTACATCATTTTGGATCAAAGCGTGGTTATAAATAAACTACAAACTAATATGCCCCCAAATACTGAGTGTGTGGTTGCCTGTTGAGAATCCCTACACAGAGCCCCACATATTGTTCTAATAATCTTGAATGTGACCTCTGACCCTTTGTGTTTCCCTGCAGCTGAGGAAACCCCACCCACCCACTGCTGGCTCTCCTGCCGTGACCTCTTGACTCTTTTCAGCAACTGGGCAGCCTGGCAGAACTCTGCTCCTCTGCAGTTTGTTTCCCACAGTGTGCAGGGTGCAGCAGGTTGGTGTTCCCTGTTTTGTCTTTTTTTTTTACACACCCATTTCATTTCGATATGCTAACTGGTGATTTTATGATATGATTATTGATCAGAAACACACACGGACAGAGTATGAAACACTGGGCCCCTGGGTGCAGGCATGTTGAGACCAGACAAAAAAAGTATTGAATAGTGCAATTGTGCATTTTCAGTCAAGTTAAAGACGCTTCCTAAACTGTAAACAGACAAGTTAATGGTTAAAAGTAAAGCAATAAGCTATGAATATTTTGTACTGCTATCTCCCTTCTGCCATATGTGAGTTAAAGCAGGACAAAGTAGTTTGTTCAGACATTTTTTTAAGCTTTAAATTTAGATGCTAATGTCAGACTTTCTCAGCTTTTTGGCTCAGTTTCAGATGCGAAAAAAGAAAAGATGGGTGTGTGTGTTTGTGTGTGTGTGTTGGTTTGTGTGAGGGGGCCCTGACTTACTACCAGAGGCCTGTCTCCCTCTTGTGGTCACAGGTCAGAGGCACAAAGCCACACTGGGGAAAGGTGTTTTAACTTAGCTCTAGTTATTCTCCCAATAGGCGCTGTAGTTCCTGGCTAATAATTTCCTCTTAAGACTCGCTCATGACGCAGCTGAGAGCAGCTCTGAGTAATGGGAAGAAATGGGAAGAACTCCCTTTAACCTCATTGCTATGGAAGATGTCTGCCTTAAGATGTTTCATGAATACGGCCTGTTGTTGAGGGACGTGAAGTTTCTAACCCTCGGGCTGGGAAAGGAGCTTTAACACAGAGTCTTCTTCATAACCAGTAAAACCAGATGGAGCCAAATACAGGGAACATGAACTAACACAATGCCAAATAGTTGATTTGGACATTTATTCTTCCACCATATCTCTTTCGGGCACCATTACAGTGACAATCTGGCACTTCCTTTAATATTATAACATTAAAGTTAGTGATTTTTGAGTGACTGAGCCAATAAGAGCTTAGCCAAAGTGGAGCAACAGATGCTATAAAGATATTTGAGGAGATAAAATGCCTTTAAGACTCAGTAGATAAATAGAAATAATAGAAATAAGAGTGATTCACACAGAGGAAGCTAGCTCAGTAACATACAGTAGGTAGTTGGATGTCAGAATCAGAACTGCTGTTCACAGCCGTTTACATAGTACGACCAGTTACAGATGTACTAAAAGAAGTAGCAGTAAAAGTATCCTTAGAAGTAATAATGACTTCTGTACCAGCACTTATGGCTGTATTAGTCAGCAAAAAACTAAAAGAGACCAATTACACAGTTAACCCCTTGTGCCAGTTGTGGCAAGACTGTTGTTGTTTTACTCATGGATGAGCACAGTAATACAAGTAAACAACAACTAAACTTTTTATCTACAGAGAGTTATTAGTGTATTAAGTACACCTGCACAATTTACACTGCAAACCAATAAACAGGCCTATACATCTTATTCTTAAAGCTTAGAATAGCTTTGTTATAATGAATATGGAGGCATTTCTCCCCAAAATATGTGTATAAAAATGAGTAACACCTTTCAGTATTAATTCAAGCCACTGTTTTTCTAGAGTTAGATTAACACCAACAAGAACAGTTCACAAGGGCGGCATGGTGGCGCAGTGGTTAGCACTGTCGCACGGGAGGTAAAGCTGGTTAGAGCGGGTTGGGGGTTCGATCCCTGGCTGCCCCCGTCATGTCGAAGTGTCCTTGAGCAAGACACTGAACCCTAAGTTGCTCCCGATGGAGACCAGCACCTTGCATGGCAGCTCGGTGTGTGAATGTGTGAGTGAATGGGTGAATGAGACTTAGCTGTAAAGCGCTTTGGGAACCTTGAAGGTTGAAAGACGCTATATAAGTGAGATCATTTACCATTTACCATTTACAATGACCTGAAGGTTGCACCTACTGGAATAAACTAGTAACTCATTGTATATGGATGAGCCAATTGATTCATTTGAATATGTTCTGGTCACTGACAATATTTCCTGTGACAATATCTTCATAGCTTATAAAACCACTGCTATAAAACAGTAAATGTGCAACAATAGTCAGATACTTTAGGCTTTTGTGTGTCTATAAGTGACCAAACACGCCTTGGGACTCATTGTAGTCCCAATACAAACGCAGACCGAATATCCTCAAGAATAAATATTTATTTCTGCTTTCTGGGAGACACTTTTGCCTGACCCTCAGGGCCTGAAGAGAGCTGACAGTTGAAAAACAAATATCTGAAAAGTTAGTTTTACTTTTAGACAGAGATTTTGCCACAACAGAGGAACATTGGTGAACTATCAAGACAGAGGGAGACTGGAGCTGGGATATATAAATCAGCTGTCGATTGAATGGTTTTTCTTTAATTTCTTCACCTTCTGCACTTTTTAAAATTAGATATTGGGGGCTACTTTTACATTTAGCATCAAAGTATTTCATAATTTCCCATTAGTCCATAACCAAGTGTATTCTGGAGACAACAGCTCACATCTCATCCAGTACTGGAGTCTAAAACAAACATCAGCTGACAAGGTGTCATCTAAATGTTGAAATGTTAAAATTCAGCTCTCGGCATGTCCTGAAAAAAAGAAGATAATGTCTTGTTAATTTATATAGAGAGGCAGTAGTAGGAACTCTCTGTTGGAAACAGCATCAGATGTTTTGTGTCTGCCCTGGTGCGTTGAATAAAAACCTGCTTGGTACACTGTAATTCTACACTGTAAAAAAGTGCACATAAATATAATAAGTAGATTGAAAACATAGGATATTATAACTAATATATTCTCATTTTGTTATAGTGCACCTGAATCTGCACATTTCTCATATCTGGTAGAGTGCCCTCAAAATTATTTTTTTGTTATAATCCTAAGATTTATTATAGTGGATATCATAGTGTAATCAGTTAAAATATATCAATGCATCAATAGATGACCTGGCCAAACAGGCTTACAAGGCAGACCATCAGTTTCCATATATATAGGTGTGAGACCAAATATACAAATTATAGGAAAACATGAAGAGCATATTCTGTATGCCTTCATACTTGACATGCATCAAATAAACTGATGTCATATTGTATGCGTGTATTATTCAGTCTAGCTTGAGAAATAAAACCAGACCATACTTTGGCTTGACAGTTAAAAAGTAAGTAATTATTCCAGGAGCCCTCTGCAGCTTCCACATCATCATTTGAGCCCGTCAGTTCATCAGTAAACAGCCTCGGAGCGTTAGCCAAAATGAAAAACAAATATTTGAAAAACACGTTTTTCAAGTCTTAAAGTCAGGACACTTTCCATGAATACATTCACCTTTTGTCCTGTGACACTTCCTTCCTTCAGGATTCGTACAAAGTTTGGAAAAGGCTTATTTTTTCAAGGGTGAGGAATATACTTAAATTCGAATGTACTCCTTGAAAAATGCTTGCTTTCAACATAACCTGGTGTTTCATCTACATAATCACTCATGTAAACCAAAAATCATTCAATATTTGAAATGAAACGATCCCATCGTCGTGTTTGTGTTTTCTCTCCTGGTGTCTCACCAGAGCTAGATTGACTGACATGGGCGCCAAAATGATGTTATGGTCCGCTTTGCGTCTGGTGTTAATCCAGATGACCATCTGCTCTCAGAATGGAAATCTTTGGTTTGGGTACCTCGTAAGAGCTTGAAAAGACTGAGAAATTTGTAAATATGAATGAAATATATTTTATATATTTTTAACCACGGCTGCACAATAAATGCCATTTGAGGCAAACATTCTGAGGGACTTCCAAACATATTGAACACCTGATCAGTATTTGACATTAGTGAGTAAAAATGAAATAAAATACAAGCGTTTTGCTGTCTCTGCACTGTAATTGGTCGTGCACTGCATCTTATGCCTTGGAGCACTGTTTGTCGCAGACTAACAAAACGTGTGGAAACTTTTCATTGGATGAGCTTTGTGCTGTAGTCACAGTACAAACACTGAACAAATATGCTTGGCTTAAAAGTACATATATTTGAAGTGCATCGATCAGAAAGTCAGAATACTCCTGATTCGAGTTGAGGTCCTTTGCACCTGAGAGTTACTCCAAACTGAAGGTGAGTACGTACCTTTATTTGATTCTTTACACAGACCCAACAGAACTAGTTACTGAATACTCACAGACCATTTGATAGTATATTTGTAAGGTTTTATGGTTTTCTTTCAGAAAATGAGGATCCAAATTGCGCTGCTGGTCTTTGCTTTTGTGGCTGTGATCAATGCAGCACCATTACAAAACAGTGATGCACAAGCCAAAGGTAACTATGATAAAATGATCTGGCATGTGGTTGTCATATTTGCAGTGATGTGGTATTTGTTTGTACATGTTAGGTTATAATGTAATTTTTACTTAAAATTACAAAACTCGCCAAGTTCTTTGAGTTTGAGTACCTTTCCTTTATTAATGAATTAATGTAATTACATGTCTTTCTAACTCCCACAGTTGCTGCCGCAGCTGAAGAGCCAAAGCAGGATGTTGCCGCAGCTGAAGAGCCAAAGCAGGATGTTGCCGCAGCTGAAGAGCCAAAGCAGGATGCTGCAGCAGCTGAAGAGCCAAAGCAGGATGCTGCAGCAGCTGAAGAGCCAAAGCAGGATGCTGCTGAAGAGGACCCAGCTGAAGATGAAGGCCTCATGATGGACGCTTTCGAAGATGCAATGACCGAGATGGGAGCTTTCGAAGATGCGATGACCGAGATGGGAGCTTTCGAAGATGCGATGACCGAGATGGGAGCTTTCGAAGATGCAGAGACCGAGATGGGAGCTTTCGAAGATGCAGAGACCGAGATGGATGCTTTCGAAGATGCGATGACCGAGATGGATGCTTTCGAAGATGCAGAGGCCGAGATGGGTGCTTTAGATAATGGCGGTTTTGAAGATGAAATGCAGCGTGACTCTCAATAAGCTGAGAAGGCTGAATCCCTGGCTACATCCCGCCTGTATGTCACAAGTATACATAACTTCTTCTCATACTTTTCAAGTCATTTATCTGTGGAAAAAAGTAATGCCTGCATACTGACTCCAAGCCACAAATGTATTCAAAAAGACGTTTGGATCAAAGTCGGATCTTCATCAGGTCGAAATGCTTGATGCTTGAAGATCTGACTTCATCAAAGCATGTTTTTTTTTTAATACCTTTTGTGGCTTGAAGTCAATGTTCAGGCATGACTTTTTTCATTGATGCTGCTTTTTAAATAGCTTTGCACCTGTATGTGATGGTTAATTACACCCCTTCAATTGTAAACTATTTATTTGTACCACAGGAGCAAATAGAGACACACAAACAACACAAAGAAAAATTGTAAATGTGACTCAGTGAATGATATCCAAGGGCACGTAGTTTATAGTATCAAAAGTAGTCAGGTTTGGTCACTGCAGTCAATACCTGTAATCAGTCAATTCTCAATTGGTTATGATCACTGTATATCTTGTCCTCTAAAGATGATTTAATTAATTTGTATTTGTATTGGGACATGCATATACATTGTGCAACATCTGTTAATATCTGCTCAAATTAATTAGTTAATGAAGACAGAATTAGTACCCAAAGCCACTTCATCTGAGTGAGCATCCCACTCTGACCTGCCATAATGTAAGATAGCATTTAACCTCGAGAGAACATAATATACAGATCAGTGAGTGAGTAGCATGTCAAACTATCTTTTTTTGCCGCACTATCCTCAGAAAGAAAACCCCCATATTTTGTAGTCTATATATTAGTCTATATTTTCATGTTCACGTTTCATTTCTGTATCTGCTCTTCCTCTGCAGCTCTCCAACTTCCACCTGATCTTCAGCACCACGATCATCATCATCACGATCACCACACTATATTCAATAAGTAGCATTTCAGTGTTAAAACCAGCTGAGGCATTGTTTTACAGTAATGGGATCAAGTAAAAGAATAAAAAAATAAAATGTTTATCTCAGTTTCAATATTAGCATTTTTTTTGTGCTTGTTGCTCTTTGTGTGTGTGCCCCAAATATGTATTTCAAAGTACCAAGTAGCATTATCTGTGTCTTTCTCTGAAATTAATCCAAAGTGTATTGTGAAAGGTGTCTGGTAATATTAAAGTTATATACTCAAGAAATTTGTTAATACGCAATCACCTTTAGTCTGTGTTTCCATTCCCATAAAGACGATCACGTTACTATGTTCCTAATACTCACTTAAATCTGCACATACTGGATTTTTTGAGTCATTTCTTCAGTCTTTCTTTCAAGACATTTAAATGAATTTCTCCTGAGCCACACAGAGAGCAAACAAACGGAGTCAACTGAGATATATAACCAAAAACTAGTTTAACTGGATTCACTGGAGATTCATGTGGATGTAGGTTTTAGTTTTAGACTTTTGGATTAAAACCAAGACCCAAAGTGGACGAAAATGCCTCGATGAGTGTCTGCTGAGAGAACAGATGTGATGGAAGCTGTTCGGTAGACAAAACTCATGGATTATGAGGTTGTTAGAATAAGTAAATAATTTAAGTTAAAAAAGTAATGAAATTGAAAATATGTACTCATAATTTGCATAAACAACTTTTTACTGTCCTCTGTGATCACGCTGTTTTCTGCCAAAGTTAGAACAGTTTGTTTTAACGAGAGATTTCTGTGTTTGTTTGTGCTTTTATCGGTGGGTTGAAGTGGGCGGGGCTCAGATGGAAAAAGGTGATGTCACACACTTCTTTGCACCAATTAGGATTTAGCAGCATTTGAATCATAATCAGAACCACACAGTCCCGATGAAGTATATTAGCTGAGTTTATCGTTGTTAAATATAAATAATAAATAATAACTGAGGGTGTTTTTTTCCCCCAAACTATTAAAATATTATAATATATATATATAACAGAAAAATGTTAAATTTGAAACCAAGTCTTCAGGGGCTATCTAAATAAAATGACTTGGAAAATAGATTCACCCTGATTTTGAAATGCTATACATAGAATAAAGTCACTTTATACAAATATTACATTCAATTAATTTACATTTATTAAGGGAGTTGAAATATTGATAACTGAGAAAAAAATGACTCAAGTTGCCTTGGCAACTGTATTGTGCTTCGTAGCCCGCTGGCTTGAAATTCAAACCATGATTTTTTTTTCTTCTTCAAAATGACTCTTCCTCTGACACTTTCCAATCTCTCTCTCTCGTGGGTCAAGTTTTCTGCAGCGTTGGTCAGGCGTTTTTCAAGATTGTCATGAAATGAGTAATTTATGGTGGCCCAGCAAAAATATACATATGTATAATTAATGCATTATCATACATATCACTTATTCATGGTGCCCTGCTAACATTGGCAAATTCCCCAGCCTCCTGCTGTTGCTGTGGCCTCCCACTAACCAGAGCACCAGTATGGATTGCATTGTAAAGACGCCAAGATGCACTGAGTAACCATTTAAAGAGTTTGCACTACTTTTACATTTTACACACAGTGAGTTTAAAAGCATGATAAACTTCAGCTTCAGCATATTAAGAGTCTTTACAGACACACAGCTTAGAAGTGCCTTTAACTCTAAAACTAGTATAACCAGTGATATGACATTAACAGTTGCAGGGAGTTGATTACGGTCTTCTGAACCAAGTGCAGCAAAAACCTGTCCCAATAACGGTTTAAAAAAAAAAAGTTTTTGACTATGCTATCGATAAACATATGCTTAACCTGCAAATCTCATTGTGACACATACAGAGATGTTAAACAAATAGTCATACATTATCCACGCTAACTAGCCTACTCTCAATGTGTGATCAAAGCCAGCTGAGGTGAACACCTGACATTTTACCTGAGAAAACCTGTCATCACCCTAGTCTTGTGTCAGTTGATGTAATGTATAGCATGAAATTACATAAATAAAGTGTGTTTGTTGGTTGAGGGGATTTTGATTTTATCATCTATCCAGTGGTGACTCCGAATCATGTGGGGTTTGTTTTTGTTGCGGTTGTTAATTCTGTTGTTTATTCCTCATCAGGAAGAGGCGTTACCAGCTGGTGAACAGCTTTATTTTTTTCGCAGTTTCATTTCACACCAGCTGCTGGTCTATGTTTTCAGCATCTCATTGATTGTTTTGTGATGAAGGGGTTGTGTGTGTTTGGTCTGTATGTGTTCATATTCATGTATTCACTCTAAAGAATGGCTGAAAATCTGATGGGAAAGCGAATAGTTCCCTGCTCTGAAATCGCACACAGGGAGGAGTTCCCTACTTATTTCCAGACTGAAGTATCCGCTTTTTTAAAAAAAAGTTCAAACAGTGAGCTAAAAGTATTGGATAAAAGGTTAAAATTGTTCAATGTAATGGAAAAATGGTTGAAACATCTATCTTGTGCCACTCTAAGTGGTAGCAGTATGAATGGCAACCAACCTTAATATTCACAGTTGTATGAAAAGGTTATTGTGACAATATTCACTTTTATATATCCAATAGGTTTTCATAATAACCAGTTTAAAATCAAATTTAATTCAAATTAATGCATTTGAGACGTGACGAGTGGCGTCGATAAAGTGGGACTTGAGCTCATCGGGAACAACCACAGCTCTCAATTATCTATATGCAGTCTTGTGCTTTAACTGACCTCTGGCCTTTCTACTGAGTAATTCCATATAAAGTACAGCGCACATGGCTGAATTATACATTTACAAGCTTCAGATGCATCCTGGTTGCGCTGCCTTCTGGTATGCTAAACAAGTCCCACGGTTGGGTGAGGTGAACTTTTGTGGCAAGGTCAAATCAATGCCCAAGTAAAGATAGAGGGGATAAAAGGGGAGGAAAATATTGAGGATTTCGCTTGCTTGCCCCCGCCAGAGAATTTCAACCAGCTGGAAAGATTCACTCAGCTTTTCCAGGAGCAGATGAAAGAAAAGTTGAAAGGCTTCTGTAGAGAGAACAAGCCAGTGAGTGAGTGAGTGGGAGCGGGAGTGAGAAAGAAAGTGGAGGCTGCTTGACAACAAGGATTTTTTCAGAGTGATTCAGCGTATACTTGGTGTCCCTGCACACTCAACCCTCTCAGTCACTTCTTCCAATAAAAGCCTGCTAGGTTAAAGCTGCCTCAGCAACACAATTGGAGCAGCCTGTGTAATAAGGTTGCTTGTGTGGTGCAGTATAAAGGGATTTGCCTCAATAGTGCTGGCAGTACGTGGTGGTGCTTAGGGCTGAGATTCCTGCCAGGTCACTGCAGGCACTTCGGTGCGCCTCATTTTCCTCTTTTTTGTCTCTATTTACAGTATTTCACCCCATCTGCATTTACAGCCATGGGGGAAGTAGAGAGTGCTGCATTGCTGCGACACAGCTGGCGGCCTGCCTTTACTTAGAGCTCCTCCTGCTGGTGTAGATACAGGTATTGCAGGTTTTCTTTTTTTCCATGCTGTAATCCCTGTTGTAAATAAATAAAGAGGTGTGTCTGTGTGGGAGGGGATGAGCTCAGCTAAAACAGCAGTATCACCTCTGCGACTGGTAACACACACACACACACACACACACACACACATTGCTCTGACAGGTTTGAGCCTCTGCAGACCAGCTGCTATGATTCAAGGTGTTGCTCTTAGACAGTCAGTGTTAGATTAATTGTAAAAGCATAATCTATGATACAAATGTTACCACCACCACTATCACTCCCAAATTGATCATAAGAGTTTTAATTACCAGGACTAACACTCGACATCAACTAAATGTACATGTTACTGTTTTTGTATAGGGCTGCAAATAACAGTTATTTTCATTATCGTTCATTATTTTTGTCTAAAATCTCAAAGAAAGAGTGAAAAATGCCCATCACAATTTTCCAGAGCTTCAGTAGGACATCTGACATCTTTTGTTTTGTCTGACCGACAATCCAAAACTCAAAGATTTTCCACTTAGAATGATATAAAACAGGCAAAAGCAGCAAATCCTCACACTTGGAACCAGAAAATATATAAAATGACTTAAAGGAGGAAACACAACACGGAAAAAATGTTTTTCAATTATGATCAATGGAGAAACACAAAAATGCTTATATACGTGAACATACATGTAATTTATATGGTTTAAAAACATAGACACATAGACATTTTTTGACACATATGGCAAAAAATCAGTGGTTATGGTTGCGAAAATGTGAATGTTTGCTTATTATCTTGTTCTTCTTTGACATTACACTAAATATCTTTTAGGTTTTGGACTGTAACTAACAAACAATTAATGGATGAATCAAGAAAATAATAGGCAGATTAATCTGTAATGAAAATGATCATTGGTTGCAGCCCTAGAGGCCCGTTGTTGAAGTGGAAATACTTTTTACACATTTGTTACACATAGTCATCGCAGTGCTACACCTACAACTGAGCTGTGAGACCGAGCAGAGACCACAGTAAAAAAAATGAATGAGTGAATGAATGTGTCTATATTAAAGCCAGCACAAACCCACACTTCTTTCTCTTCAGATCACACCGATGATCTATAACAAAAGTCCCAGCCAGAGGAAATAATAAAAGCAGTAAAGATAATTAATTGTTTTTATTGATAGGTACAACATTTAGACAATAAATGGGGAGTCTTGTGACATAATGTTAACAAAGTACATGAACAAGCAACAATAAGACAATTATTATTTCTACCTCTGTATCCCTGGCTGCAGCTAGCATTCCTCTATCCGACCTCCTTTCCACTGACTATATTGCAGTTCATTTGATACTATATCGTTCCTCACATACACCTTTGTCAGACAAGAGAAGACAAAGTGTACAAACCCGTGTACATATACAGAATTTATACAAACAATCTATATTAACAGTAGGTTAACAAAAAGTGCTGTAAATTCATGCTACAGTGCTGTGCTAAATCAAGACCAACAAGTACGCTTTTCCCACCTAAATATAATCTGAAAATATTGTTTGTTGAAGTTTTGGTAAACTTTCTGCTGAGGATTTCTTTACAACAAAAATCGTCATGGTTATTTCAAAGAAAAA